>NC_141074.1:7754223-8174223 GCF_041138505.1 Cibotium barometz
TCCGCATCTCGAAATCTGCTTCATGGGTGATACCCTGTTATACAAAAGAAACCAAATGCTGCCAAATCCCTCTAGCCAGTGTCATATGTTTGATATGATTAATCACCTGTGGTGTACAATTAAGGAAGATGAAAGAACGCACATGAGCATTGACACGATCCCACAACTATGCCTGAGCCTCTCGTTCTTTCCTAGTAGAGGGTAAAAGCTCCCCGTCCTCCAACTCTGGCCGTGGAACACCAACCACAATGAAATCAGCCAAGTCACAAGACTCCAAGACAGGCTCCATCATTACCTTCCAGATGCCGTAGTTGGTCCCGTCCAATTGTCGATCCACTGGGAATGTGGAGAGAGTAGGGATCTTCATGTGCTTCTCAACCATCTCAAGCTAATCTGCCATCTCAAGGGTTCACAAGGTCTTGTGAAGGGAGGGTGAGTGGGAAAAAAAATGAAGAAGAGGCTGCAAACAATATGCAAGGTGGCTGTCTAACGGTGATGGCCGCATTCTACCCGATCTCCAAGTCCCGAACAATCCAAGAAATCTCCAATCAGCCGGTCGTGGACATCATTAGCGCCCTGTCGGCTGTTTTGACCTAGCGACCAGCACTGGAGGGACCTATTGTTGTATCAGATCTTCGTGTATATAGCAGACTTTATACAGCGTCTCTCTCTCTCTACACTTCTGCGTTTTGTTCTCCACAGCACTTGTCTCATTTTTTGCTGTGCATTCCGACATGGTATCAGAGCCCCACGTGGCTTGAAGCTTGGAGACAGTGGGAGCTTGAGGGGCTGAAATTAGGGTTTTCAGCAAAAAGACCAGAAATTACAACAAAAATGAGAGCTGTTTTGCTGAATTTCAGTCATTGGGAGTGAGTAGGAGAGTGATTAGCACTTGGAAACACTCTTGGAAGCTTGGAAAACACCCTAGCAGGTTGGGTATGGCTATGGAGAGCTTGGAAATGGAGAAAAATGGTGGAAAAACAGAGTTTTCAGCCTCCAAAAATCTTCATGAAGAGAAAACACGAATTTTCTCTTAATAAGTAAGTGAATTGGGATCCAATCAGGTGAAGGGACATGGGGAGATGCCCATTTATGAGTAAAAGGGGAGGATCAGGTCCTGGACATTGAGTCTTGTCCGCCTCGGGACTTCAATGAGTGTGAACTTGGAAGCGGTCATAATTTATAAGTGACTTTTGGGCGCCCAAACTTTAATGAAATGGGAACGCACTCACTTATAAATATTGGCTAAGTCCTAAGGGCTATTTGAGCCTAGATTGGGTAATACTTACCACCTATTCACACGCCACACAACCATGTCAGCAGACAGTTTCACACGCACGGTTCACGGGCGGGCGTCCCCTTTACCCGGAGCTACACATTGGTCAGGCAAGCATGAAAACAACATGCAATTTCAATTGCAAGCAAGCACATAAAGATGCTATGCAATGCAGCATTGGTATGGACAATCCCCGTTCATGAGACTATACCAAAATAGACGTGCTCCTCCAGGCAAGTACACGAGGTACCAGACCCCATGGAACACCAATCCACCAAGCATTTCCGTGCATGTGCACGGAGGCACAAGTCCCAACGGAAAGCGAAGTCTACAATATCACATGAGTGGCATCAATCCCCGGCATAAACAACTGCCATGGACACCAGTCCAATGTACATACATGATAAGAAAGCACGGGTGGACCAATTGGGTGGCCAAATGGTGACATCTCCCCCGGCTTCTAAACAGTTGTCCGCAACTGAAAAGCATCCAAATATGTCTAAAGCACATGCGGGCAATCTTTGAAGAACTCTTCATCTACCCATTTAGCATCAATGGGAAGGATAGTTCTTAAACTTCACAAGGTAACGCCTCACAACTTTACTGCAGTGCAAGATCTCCCAAGTTCATCTACTTCTGGTGGATCCTCAATGTTTATTTCACTGGGCTCCGGCCCTACATACTTGCGAAGGAGACTCGCATGAAAAGCATTGTGTATGTGCCAATGACTAGGTAATGCCAATCTGAAAGCCACTTCATTGATCTTCTCGATCACTCGAAAAGGCCCATAGTACCTGGTTGCAAGCTTAGGATATGCATCCTCTTTGTCAGGCCTCTTTGCAAGTCTTGCTTTCTCAAATTTCAGCAATACCCAATCATTCTCTTTAACATCCAATTGCCTTCTATGCTTGTCAGCAGCCTTTTTATGCTTGTCTTGTGACCTTGCAATGGCTGTCCGCACCTGAGCAAAAGTAATATCCAAGTCTCTTACATACTCATCAGCTGCAAATATCTCATCCTTTGTGCGAAGGATGGGTGGCAAAACCACCTTACCATAAACAATCTCAAACGGGGCCTTTCCCGTAGATGCATGCACCGTGTTGTTGTATGCAAATTCCACAAGCGGTAAGTACTTCTCCCAAGAAGACTTCTGATCCGCCACATAGCATTTCAAGAGATCCAACACGGCTGAATTTGCAACCTCACTTTGCCCATCCGTTTGAGGGTGATAAGCTGATGAGAAGTCCAATTTGGTGCCCATATTATCAAATAAGGCCCGCCAAAAGAGACTTGTAGTCCTGGGATCTCTACCCCCCACAATGGACTTCGGCATTCCATGATGTTTGAACACTTGTGCAAGATATATTTTAACCATATGCTCAACTTTGATGGTCTTTTTTGACCGGTAAGAAATGAGCTTGCTTGCTAAACCTGTCTACAATTGTCCAAATTGCATCATTACCCTGTTGGGTACGTGGCAAGTCCATAATGAAATCCATTGTAATACTTTCCCATAGCTGCGTGGGAATAGGAATGGCTGAAGCAAACCTGGTGCCTTTTGCCTATCAAATTTGACCTTTTGACAGGTGATACATGCACGTACATGTGCCTCTATGTCCTTCCGCATACCTTGCCAAAAGAAATACCGCTCAATCATGTGCGTAGTAGGCATTATGCCTCTATGACCAGCATATGAAGAGGCATGGCACTCATCCAAAATCTTTTGCCTCATGTCAGACACCACACATAGGCAATTATCTTTTATGAGATAACCCTCTTTGATTACATATGAGGCATGTGCATGACCAGCCATCAAATCAGCCCAAATAGTGGCAAAATCAGCATCCGTATGATACAAATCACGCATGGTAGACAAGTCCCCATGAGAGGCAACCGAGATAGCTGCTACATACGGCTTTCGTGACAATGCATCGGCCACTACATTCTTCTTTCCCGGGGTGTGCAAGATCTAAATGAAGGGAGATTAGAGTTAGGGTTTCATGTGGGAGACATACACAGAGAAGAAGGGGGAGAGAGAGAGAGAGAGAGAGAGAGAGACATGTGGGGATAAGTCAACTCATCAAGTGTGAGTGTGTGACTCCCCTATCACACATGTATATTTGCTCAAGTACACATAGTGCACTTAGTACATTAAAAGTACTAAGTGTACTATGTACTATAACTTATGGGCTTGTACACACTACAAGGGTGGGCATAATGCCTTTACCCCAACAACCTCCCACTTAAAGGCAAAGTGCCCTTAAATGAAGGAAAAGAAAAATCAGCATGTACATGATAATATACAAGGCCATATCAAGGCTGAAATTGGCCTCATCCAATGCCCATCAAGTGTCTGCAATGAGCAAACCGCTCTAGAGGCAAACTCTTTGTCAACAGATCAGCCGGGTTGTCATCCGTATGAATCTTAACAAGCTGAATTTGCTTGTTCTCTATCACCTCTCTGATGAAGTGATACTTCACATCCACATGCTTTGTCTTTTCATGAAAGACAGGGTTCTTTGCCAACTGGATGGCACTCTGACTGTCACAATGCAACAATGGAATATCCCCTGTATAACCCAAATCAACCACTAACCGAGATAGCCATAATGCCTCCTTGCAAGCCTCTGTGGCTGCAATATACTCGGCCTCTGTAGTAGATAAGACAGTGCACTTCTGCATCCTGGATATCCATGACACAACACCTCCTGTGAATATAAACACATAACCGGTAGTAGACTTCCGGTTATTTGGATGACCGACATAATCCGAATCCGTGTAACCATGCACTAATGCATCCTGTTTGCCAAAGCAAATGCACATATCATGTGTGCCCTTCAGGTATCTCATGACA
The DNA here is from genome assembly GCF_041138505.1 of Cibotium barometz. NCBI lineage: Eukaryota > Viridiplantae > Streptophyta > Polypodiopsida > Cyatheales > Cibotiaceae > Cibotium > Cibotium barometz. The sequence continues at coordinate 7,758,354 of NC_141074.1, forward strand.
CCTTTCACTGCTTCCCAATGCTTCTTGCCAGGGTTGGCCATGTATCTAGAAACCACTCCCACTGCAAATGCAATGTCTGTCCTGGTAGCAACCATGGCATACATGAGACTGCCACAAGCTGAAGCATACGAAATTTTGGCCATATCAGCTCTGTCACTATCCGACTGTGGGCTGTCCATAGCACTGAGTTTCACATATGGAGGCAAAGGAGTACTAGTCTTCTTCCCCCCATCCATATTGAACCTCTGCAAAACTTTGCCAATGTATTCCTTCTGAGACAAATAGAACACATGCTGATTTCTGTCCCGAAGTATCCGCATACCCAAAATGTGATTTGCATCACCCAAATCCTTCATATCAAAGGTTTGATGCAGCCTCTTCTTCAAGGCATCCATCTCTTTACGAGATTTCCCGGCAATCAACATATCATCAACATACAAGATGAGGATCAATAGACTGCCATCCAAAGCTTTCTTGGTGTATAAGCAGTGATCTATGTCACTCCTCCTGAAATCCTGGGATTTCATGAATGTATCAAATTTATGATACCATTCCCTTGGTGCCTGTTTGAGCCCATAAAGACTCTTTTTCAGCTTGCATACAAGCTTCTCCTTTCCATTCACTGCATAACCCTCTGGCTGTTGCATATATATCTCCTCATGGAGATCACCGTGAAGAAAAGCAATCTTCACATCCATCTGAATCAAATCCAGATCATCATGAGCAACCAAAGCTAATACAGCTCTAAGTGTGGTCATTTTGACCACTGGAGAGAAGATCTCATCAAAGTCCACACCATATTCCTGCTTGAAGCCCTTAGCCACTAACCAGGCTTTGTATCTTGGCTTTGCATCTGGTGCAACTTTGAGCCTGTAAACCCACTTGCATGGCAAAACCTTCTTGGCTGTAGGCAAATGCACCAACTTCCATGTTCCATTTTTGTGCAGAGAATCCATCTCTGACTTCATGGCACGCTCCCAAAGAGCCTTGTCTGCCCTCTGTAAAGCCTCCTTATAACAAGAGGGCTCCCCACAGTCAGTGAGCATCAAGTAGTCAACCCCTGGAACAAACCTGTCAGGGATTCTAGAGGGTCTTGTGGACCTCCATACCCAATGACCATCATTTGCAGGTTGCTGTCCAGCCTGCATATCACCTATTGGTGAATGCCATAAGGTTGAAAAATCATGCCCGATATCTCCTCTAACTGTGGGATATCCATAGGGATATCTTCTGCCATCTCTGGCTGTCCATTTGGACCATTTTCAGCACCATTTAAGGGCTGGTTTTGCTGCTGTAATGGCTGATTTACAGCCCTTGGTTGTTGTCCATGATGTCCATCACCATCAAAGATGACTCTGCCAGGCTCCTGTTGCCTTGCAGGCTCCTTATACATGCATGTTTCATCAAAAATGACATCATTGCTGCGTATAATCTTTCTATTCACTGGATCCCAAAGTCTATACCCCATTTCACCTCTGTCACCATATCCTAGGAATATACATTTGTGAGACTTAGGATCAAGTTTGGTGCGTATTTCCCTGCGTATGTGCACGTACGCAACGCAACTAAACACTCTCAAGTGCTTGTAGGACGGAGGCTTCCCTGTCCATACTTCCTCTGGCACTTTCCCACCAAGCCTCATGTTAGGTGACCTGTTTATAAGATGAACGGCTGTCATAACAACTTCAGCCCAAAAACCATGAGGTAATGCAGCATGTGACAACATAGAACGGACCTTTTCCTGAATGGTCCTGTTCATCCTCTCTGCTGTCCCGTTTTGTGGAGGATCATAAGGAGTAGAGAGCTCCCTCTTGATGCCTTTAGCATCACAAAAGTCCTGAAACTGTTTGGACATGTACTCTCCACCATTGTCGGAACGCAAAGCCTTCAGTGTTTTGCCAGTTTGATTCTCAACATGAGCAACAAACTTTACAAACACTGAGAATGTATCACTCTTCAAACGAAGAGGATAAACCTACACCTTGCGTGTGGCATCATCAATAAAGGACACAAAATATTTTGCCCCTCCCAAAGAAAGCTGAGGCATCTCACATACATCTGTATGCACAAGCTCTAACTGAGCATCTTTCTGTCCAAGAGCTTTCTTGTGGGGGCACTGGAGTTGCCTGCCACCCATATATACAATGCTCACAAAACTGAAAACTTGAGAACTTTAGAGAAGGCAAGTAACCAAAACGAGACAATTGCTCCATTCCTTTGACACTCATGTGTCACATAGAGATTTCCGGCAGCTCGGTTGCATTTACATTAGCATGGTGACAAACACCAGCATGCATGAAGTAAAGAGTGTCCACCTTAGAGCCTCTGGCAACAACCAGTGAGCCCTTACTAATCTTCCACTTTCCACGACCAAATGTGGTAACATAATCAGCATCATCAAGCTGTCCAGTAGAAAGCAAGTTCTTCTTGATCTCAGGCACATGCCTGACATCATGGAGCATAAGCTGAGAGCCATCTGAAAACACAAGCCTCACATCACCTCTGCCAAGAATCTTGCATGCATGGTTGTCACCCAAATAAACTACTCCTGCAACCTGTGACATGAAAGGAGGCACCTGAATCAATGATCCATGAGTGCATACCATGACCATCTCCTGCAAGAAGTGAATGGGCATCAAGTGAAGACGTGAATAGGACTTCATCCTCACTGTCACCTGCATGTGACACATTGACTTCTTCAATCTTGACTCCACTTTTGCCTTTTGGCTTTGCATCTTTGGCTTCATCTTTGTCTTTGTCTTTGCCTTTGCCCTTTTCCTTTTGATCATTCTTCCATTTGTAGCATTGCTTTTTGATATGTCCCTTCTTGCACAATAATGGCATTCCAAGTCCTTTTTGGAGCGGGACTTGCTCCTTTCCCGTTCTTGGCTTTTACCCCTTTGCTAGGATCTCCCACGTGCATTCATTGCATTGGACTTTCCAACAGAGTTGTTCTTCCTGTTCATCTCCTCTTGAAGGAGAGCACCCTCCACATCTGCATATGACAGCATAGCATTTGAATTGCTTCCTGAATGTGTCCCAACTCTCTGGCAAAGTGCATAAGAGAAAGGTGGCTTTGAACTCATCGTCCATTGCCAACTTTTGATTGATGACCTGGCTGACAACACCATTAAACTCATTTAGATGGGCTGTCATAGACGCCCCTTCCTTCATTTGAAGACCTATGAGTTTCTTCAACCAATACACTTTGCTTGAGGCACTTTGCCGGGCATACAAGTCCTGCAATCTTTGCCACATTCCCCAAGCTGTCTTCTCTTCACGTATGCTGAAAAGTAAAGTGTCTGACACAAACAACATGATAGTGGATCTTGCTAGCTCATCCATATCTTCCCATTCCATTACACCCTTTTCTTTGATGGGCTTGTGCTGCTTCTTCTGGAGCAACACATTATAGCACTGGGTTTGCCAAATGTCATAATTATGTGAGCCTTCAAGCTTCTTGATGTGAAGCAATGAAGAGCTCTCACCTGTGGTTGCCATAGCAATATGCAACCTTTGTCAATGCCTGACTCCCTGCAAGATGTGCAAACACTGCACCAAAAGCACACAAAGTGCTCACAGTTGTTCTCCCAAGGTTTATTTCCCACTACGGAAGCACAAATGCAACTCTACTCCCACTGTATGTGATAAAATCACCAAAATCTGGTTGCTGCAGATTTAGGACAGCACCTTAGATGTGCTCTGTTCCCCTTCCAAAGAACTGTACAGCAGTACTAAGTGCTCACCAATGATGTACCAAACTTGTACCGACAAGTACAGCAACTGAAAATGAGCCTTTTCCTCACTCAAATCAATGTACAACCATGCCAAAACTTGTACAAAGTTGTACCAAATCTGTACCAGCAAGTACAGCAGCAATAAATGCTCTCCTGGCTGTCCAAATGAGTGACAATCAGACCTTGACAGTCCCCACCACTGCATACAACAGTCTCGAACAGAAATTGGGCAAAAGCCCCTTGACTGCAAGTGGATTTCTGAGGGTTCAAGGCATAAAAGTCTTCCCTGCTGCTTTGCCAAGCTCAACAAGCATAAAATCTTCAAAAGCCCCTTGATTCAAGATCAATTTCTGATCATACATGGTACATTAACGCACATGAAGGCATCCAGAGTCTTCACAATGCTTCCCCCTGGCCACATATACATCCAATACATAAAAGCCCCTTGATTTACAGGCACATTGAGTGCTTGACAGGCATCAACACATTGCCCAAAGCATCAAATGCCAATGCCTGCATGCAAATCAACTCAATTGGCACAAAAGCCCTTTGATTTGCACTCCAATTTCCTACAATTTTGCCCCAAATGTGAGATTGCTCACATCATACAGCATGTATGAATGCCCAATGGCACAATTACATCAAAAGCCCCAAATTTTGACATCCAATGTCCTGCAAATTGACCCGGAATGTGACCAATGTCACCCAATTTTGCCAATTTTGCTCAAAATTTGAGCAATTTGGCACCTGTACCTGCTCAATTGATAATTGTACATGCTCAATTGCAAATCCCAAAAAAAAAATGAAGCAAATACCTTTGCAATCAGCTGATTTTTGTTGCAGAAAATTATTGCTGCAGGAAAAGGGGGGTGTTGGGATAAGAAGTCAGCAGGGAAGAAGTCGTCAGAGGGCAACGAAGCAGGAGCTCCTTCAAAACGCGGGAGAACTCCCTCAGCGATTTTGTCAGAGATGTAGAGCTGCTGTCTGAAAACTGCTTGGCTCAGGTACGAAAGGGCTCCAACTGTCCAAAGTCCAGCGTCACGCTGCAGCTTACGGTGACCTGGTACACCTGCTGCTGAGAAGCTGCGCTGGGCCACACACGTGCCTCTAACAACGTCGTCTCGCCCTGAGGACCATCACATTGATTTGGTCCCTGGATCAAATCCTCCTAGCAGGTTTCCCTATCGTCTTTCCAAGACTTTAGAAGGTGAGTTAGAAAAGTAGTTACCTGAGCTTCTCCGAGCCGGATTCATTCGGCCTTCTTCCTCCCCATTTGCTGCACCTATCCTATTTGTCCAAAAGAAAGACAAGTCTGCATGCCTTTGTGTGAATTACATGGCATTAAACAAACTCACTATCAAGAATAAGTTTCCTATGCCAAGGATAGAGTACATTTTGGAGCGTTTAGACGGTGCTAAGTTTTTCACTAAGATCGACCTCAATAGTGGTTACCATCAGGTCCGCATTTTTTAAGCTGACATTCCAAAAACAGCTTTTCGGACAGACTCTGGTCAGTACGAGTTCGTAGTCATGCCTTTTGGGCTTACAAATGCAACCGCAACCTTCAATAAGATGATGTCTAGGATTTTCGCAGTCCACATTGGGAAGTGTGTTTTCATATTCCTTGATGACATACTAGTCTTCTCAGCCACTGCGGAGCAGCATGAGAAAGATGTGGAGAAAGTCTTGCAACTTTTGCAAGATAATCAGCTCTACAATAAACGCCAAAAAGTCTGTCTTTGGTGTTAAGGAAGTTCAGTATTTGGGCTACATCATCGGTTCCGATGGGATTAGACTAGATCCATCAAAGGTTCAGGAGATCTTAGATTGGGACATTCCTAAGACCGCCCAACAAACCCGCTCATTCGTATGTCTTTGTCAGGCCTATAGTACCCATGTCCATCAGTTTTCCAACCTTGCAGCACCTCTTAGCAGATGCTCTTAGTCAAAAGTCCAGCATCCAGGCAGTCCACGAATCTACGATTGCCGAAATCACGGGGAAGGACTTAGATAGTATGAAAGACCAATATGTCGACTCCCATGAGTTTGGTACTCAGGACAGTTTGGCCCTCAATTCTGAGCCTGGCCACTATTCAGTACAAAACGGTTGGTTGTTCTACAAGAACCGTCTCTGTGTTACTCGGGAAAAGCGTTCCGCTCTTCTCCACGATGCCCATGACTCCTTCGTTGGAGAACATAGGGGTGGTATTGCAGCACCCTTGTTCACCAGAGTATCCACCACTCGGGACAGCAACCCTCTCTGCTCTTCATCATCATTCAAGTACCGCAACACCCTTGTCACCCGAGTCTGCTGCCCACTACCACCTCGGAGTGCCTCTGCGTCCACCGACGTGAGCCTTCGACACCGACCACCTCACGGAGTGCCTTTGCCTCACCGACGTGAGCCTTCGACACTGACTACCTCACGGAGTGCCTTTGCCTCACATCAACGCGAGCCTTTGTCACCGTCCATGCTTCAGCTCCAACATCATCTTTGCTTCTGCATTGGTCTTCTTCTACTCAGAGTCACCTCACATCAGAGGGCTCTTGTACATATGTTCACTCACCATTATATATAGATTCACTCACCTATTTCATGCTGTGTTGTTTTGCTCTGATCTCTCTTACAACTGGTCCTTTCGTCCTTTCACATGTTCCCATGCCTTCTTCCACCTGTCCAATGTCTGGGCAATGGTTCCATCATGTGAAAAGAGTTAGGAGGGCCAAATAGTTACAGTACTTGTGGTTGTACACATCTTATCACTTCATGTCTAGTATGTCCACTCTATTGCTCCCTACTATGTGTTCTTGCTGTTTCTGTGTATTTATGCTGAACATTTTTGTTTTTCAGAACCAACACATGTCCTATCCAAAGGATATGACACAATTGTTCATCTAAAGACATAACTCTTTGATTAAAACCCACACCCCTGCATTCGAGATTTGATGCTTTGCTTGTACCTCTTCGGGCCCTATTTAATAAGGCCTTGTGTCTCAATGCAACAACACACAGCTTTCCACTCTACTTGTCTCTTTACTTTTAGTATTAAGTCTCTATTCATGTCTTTGCAGAATATCCTTAGGCTAAGAAGTGGCACTGACAAAGATTCTGGAAATGTTTTCACTTTGAGAACGCATCCATCCAAGGAGAGTCAAATGCTTCACAGGCAGCTCAATTTGGCAAATCAAACTGCAGCATGCAAACTCATGCTAAGCATAGGGTATTCAGCTTCCAGTTTAAGATTGATTAGCTTACGGGCCATTGGCTTGCAACCCAACTGTCTTGCTGCGGCTCTGTCCAATGCCATCCATTCTCCCATCTGCAAGAGAGAGTCAGTGATGTATGTAGAGTCAGTCATATTGAACAGCACTTAAGCTAAACCCTAAGAAGTATTAGCACTGCAAAACAGAAAAAAAGGCATACCAGCATCACGACCCGCTGCATGCTCCTCTACCTAAATGGGCCTCAATCGTCACAAGTCAGTCCTTAACATTGCAGAGTGTCTCTCGAGTAGTAAAAATGACCCACACACACACATACATGCTGCATACATAGGAGTTTTTGGATATAAAAAATGGGCTTTTAAGTTATTTTGATACCACAGGCGATGTAACCGATGACAACGAGAAGAGCCTATCCTCTGGCTGAAATTTCCTAGGCCGTTTCAAGCTGCAAAGAAGAGCAGGCTACTCATTAAGATCTATCATGTTCCAACCTTGAGACTTTCACTTATCGCTGTTTCAAACCTTAAAGGCTATCTACACTCTATATGGATTATGCAACAAACCAAGGGGCGGGTAGACCCTTAAATGAGAATCATTACTTACTTGCCTGCACCCTTAGTTGATGAAAGGAAACCCTCAAACCCTTTTAGCACGTTCCCAACCTGGCTTGAGTCTTGTAAATAAGTAGTCTCAAGGTCATAAACCTGCAGAAAAGTCCAGTCACAACTGGTCAGATGAAGTAAAAAATGCACCTCAAACATTAGAACGCACCAAAATTCACTACTCGTGCGTGTGTGTGCTTGTGCGAGATTGATTTCCATCGGCAACCCTGATCTCATATTTTTACCAGTTGACACATGTGCATCCCAACTCACCGACCAACCCTTTCCAAGGGCCATTAATAACAACAACATTGGAACGCTTTGGTTGGGACGTTAAGAAAGCCCACATTAATTAGAATGCCACAACACATTAAACTTGGCCTTAGGAAAATAATGCCCCGCCCAGATGTCTAAGGTCCTCCCTGGATGATCATATATGACCCTTCCACTCGCTACAGCCTCTCACATTCATCAACTTCATCCTGCTCACATGTGTGTAGGCTAACCTATGGAACACATCTAACCCTGTGATGCAGTGCCACAACATTCATCTTTCAAAGCTGATTATGTATGTATGTATGTGCATATTAGACTTAAGATCTTGCATGTATGCATGTGTATTATGTACGTGTAGGTCTCCGCCCCCGCCGCCCGCCTGGAGTTTTCCACCTGTATATGCGTATGTAAACATTCCCTCGTATGGTTTTGGTCTTTTTCACGTTAAAAAAACTATACCACTGCACGAGTGGAAGCTCCTATTCTTTTCCTCGTAATTCAATCAGTGTTTTTTTGGGGAGAAATTAGGGTTGTTTTGTAGCAGTTAGAAAATACTGTTACAAAAACCCTAATTTCTCCCAAAAAAAACACTGATTGAATCACGAGGAAAAGAACAGGAGCTTCCCAAGTACCTGCTTTTCGACCTGACGGAGCTCCTCCTGCAGCTTTTCCCTCTTGGAGAGAAGGGAGGCGAGAGTAGCTTGAGGGTTGGATGCCGCCCGCTGCCCAGACATCGAAGGTGTTTGCGCTTCCTCAAAGTAGTAATAATTTGTAATTTTGGTTGTATTATTCAGACAATTTTATTTTGGTTGTATTAATTAAGTGGCCACTTAATTATTATTTTTTTGTATTAATTAAGTGGTCACTTAATTAATTTTTTTGGGTCTAAGGTTAGTTTGTGCTCCCCTCTGCTACTACCAGTGCACATCACTCACCCCGCCTCCCTTAGGCTCACCTCAGCCTCGCTTGCTTCTTACCCTGCTCGCCTCCTCAGCCCTGCTGGATCTGCTCCCCTTAGCCGCCTAGTTTGATCGCCTCCCCTACCCGCACCTCTGTGCTCAACTTCCCTTGCCGTAAGCCGTGTGCTTGGCTCCCCAGCCCTCTCCTCCCATCGCCTGCTCCCCTTGGTCACTTTCACCTGCACGGTCGCATCCCTTCCAGTCGCATGAGCGCTCAGGGAGAAGCATGCTAATAAAAAGCACAATTTTTTTTTTTTGAAGCATGGAGAAAAGCCACACATCAAAGAGCACCAAATCAAGCAAAATCTTGCTAGATTTTTGGGGGAAAAAAAAGGAAAATATTGCCTTTTTTACCTTTAAAAATCATGAATCGTTCACACAACCTTACAACCCCATTGCAAAATGTAATTGCTAATAAATTAATGAACAAAGGAAAAATGTTGTGGGTGCATATTAATAATAATAATAGCGGCTTCAGTGAATAAACATAAACTCAAACAAACAAATGGCACCACCCCTACTCATAACCATCTTGATCCAGGTAATTGTTTCTTCGCTTTTTTCTTTCTCTCTCGTCTTCTTAATCACATTACACACAGCATAGAAAGCGTTCTCAAAAATGCCCTAGTTCAATGGCTTAGTCCAGAGAGACACTATATGAACATAAACTTCATCACATACACATAACATATTCCATAAGAAGGAAGCCTAAATTCCACCATAAATATAACCCCTACATATTCAATTAAGACCACGCACATAAGCCATGTGAAACACCTCTCACCTTCATAGGGTTAGACCTTAAGCATCCATGGTAGAGAGAGAGAGAGAGAGAGAGAGAGAGAGAAAGCAGATGAAGATGGCAAGGCTCTCCTCACCCATCTCTCAAGCTCATCAATACACTCTAATGCTTCATCACCCTCCATCTAGTCAAAGGTGGGGTAGGCTACCAATAATGTAGTGAAAAATAATGTGTTGCCATATTTTGTTCTTTTATAAGTGCCACAATATGGTAGTAGAGGATTAGCACGCCGATGGGTCATATGTGGTGGTGGTGGCCAACAAGCTAGCTCTTAAAGCCTTATAAGTAGCCTCATGTTGGCTAAGCCCTCCTAGTCCATCATGGCAGCAAGCTATGTGAATTGGTGCATTTAAGATGATTTGCTCTACATTAGCCTCTGCACATGGATTCTTTAGGATGGCACACCAAGCATGATAATTGGAAACCACCATTGGGTGTATTCTTTGATTGTCTATATCTATTGGGTTCTCTAGACAAATATGCCCTTTGAATATCATCATGTTAAATAGGTGCATATAATCAGTCGGCACCTTTTTGCAAAGCTCTGTGAATATCAATAAATTCACTGAGTGCAGAGCAAAGTGGAAGTACTGTACAAAGGGTTGTGATACTACAGCACCAAATTAGGCAAGTGTACAACCACCTCTACAATCAATTGATCCTTCTACACATCTGCCCCTGCCAAATTATGTGAAGTGTAACTCTTTATGCTTGTGCATTGTGAAGCTTTAAAACTCTTTATGCTTGTGCATTGTGAAGCTTTAAAACTACTATTTACTTTTGGAAAGTGATCATGTCCGAATCCTAGTCCTGTTCGATTTGAGCTTGCCAAACCATAGCCATGGCCTTCGAAAAAACATTGAATATGATCCCTTGATTTCCTCCATTCGGAGCACTACCATTGCTATTGGAAAGGAGAATCTAGAGACTTCCATGATCATCCACCCTCAAATTGAGTTGAGTGGCTAAGCTCTGCTTTGACTGACTATCTTTACGGCCGGCAAACACAACTAGATCCCAATTGATTAAGCGCACCTTGCAACATGTAGTACTAGATACAATGTTGACAATAGATCCTCCATCTAAAAGCACAACCAATGCATCATGTCATGCAAGCTTCGCATGAATGATATGAATTGCTTCGTCATATACTGGAGCTTCCTTCTGCTGAGAATAGACGATTCCTCTGGTTCTGACCAATTGACCTACATTGCTTCCAAAGGTTCAGCTTGAACCTCCCTTTTCTCCATCGGAGTTAGTTGTCGGACCAATTACTCTCTGAAATTTGGCACCAATGTGAGCAACTGCTCTGTAGAAATATAGATCTAATGTTTCTTCAGATCCTCCCATAGGTCATACGGTGGAGTATTCTCTGCATTTTTCTCATGCTGAGATTCTACTTTCTTTAGTGCTTCCATAGTCTTCTCATCCTAAGATTCTACTTTTCTTTAGTATGTCTAGCACTTTTGCCCTAGATAAAATGGATTTTTGATCCTTAACTTGTTCTGTTTAAGCACAAACAGAACGAGTCAAGGATCTACTTTCTTTAGGGCTTCCATAATCTTCTCATTCTAAGATTCTACTTTCTCTAGTGCCTTTGGTGCTTTTACCCCAAATAAAATGAATATCTGATCTTGGTCTCAGTTTGGTTAAGCACAAATCTTCTTAGCACCCTTAGCTATCTATTTGATGGCTAAATGAAATAACTGACTCCGGCTCTTTTTTTATTTATTTCACAACATTGTTATTTATCCACCCACTCAAATACCTGAGTCTGAAATTTGTGTTGATCTTATCATGTGACTTCCTCCCGTTTACCCTTTTTATCTGAGCTCAGTTCCATTGACTCTGAAGAGACTGGGGTCCCATGGATCTTGTCACCGTCATTGTTGAGGTTTCTACATTTTGATCTATCGGCTTACCTATCTCTTGCTCTTCTAAAGCAATAATCTCTATGAAATTTCTCGTCGGTTGTCTAGAAGTTGAAGTTACACATCCCCCTTGGTTCCCTTCTACTTTGCTATGTGCTTCTTCCACAATTCACAATCTGATTTCTGTTGACCAAGTATATGACAACAAAAGCATGCAAAATTAGGTCCCGCACCCTATGAACATAAAGCATCCTTGGGACCAAAATTTTCCCTTGGTATGAAAATGACATTCAAACACTTCTAGGTAGAGTTGCTCGTATAGTAGATTGAACCGCTCTATAAGATAGCCATAAACTAGTGGTACCATGCCGGAGGTGGTGGGGCTCTTCTCCCATTATACCTGCAAGCCGTAGTGTTATAAGTGGTAGTCCTACAGATAGCACACCAAATCTCATTTAAGCCACATTCCTCTACAACATGATTGGGGTTTCGACATCTTGTGCATCGAGTACCCAATCAAACCTTATGAGGGGATCCCAATCCTTCACTGGACACATGAGCCATGACCACATCCACGTCCTTACTTTCCCAACATTCTTGCTCTTTGCATGTGCGTTGCATTTTTCCTCCTCATCATCTGACTCTTTACTGGAATTTCAAGTCATCACACTCCAAATTCAAGTCATCAAACTCCTAATCCTCCTCGTCATCCGAGTGTTTAAAAACAAGCTTCATAGATTTTCTCTTACTCTTGCTCTTATGCTTTGCAGACTTCACCAACACTCCCTCAACCCTTATTCTGGATCCCACAACTACTCCAGAGTTATAGCAGCTAGATCTACACCAACCATTGCTCTCTTCAGTTGTTTGCTTAATCCCTTGATGAAATAAAAATTGAAAGTTCATCCACTACTCTCGCTAATTAGTTGCATCGCCGAAGAAGCTTTTAAAACTTTGCTGCATAATCTTCCACCATCATCCCTTTTAATCCATCTAATAGCTTTTTTGCATAAACTTTGCTGCATAATCTTCCACCGTCATCCCTTTTAATCCATCTAATAGCTTGTCTAGCATATGAACAGATGTTTAATTTTCCCTGAACCTTTGAAGAAATGCATCCCGTATCACATTGTAAGTCGAAAAATAAGCATACTCATATTGAGCAATCCAAAGTGCACAACACTTTTCTATAAAGTCGGCATAAATGTTACCTTCTTCAAAGGTTGATAAATCGGACCTAGGACATTGATCCTCCATGCACTCTCAAATAGAAGGATGTGAGCATCCACATACTTTTAGGATTTCCTAGAGAACTTTTGATATTTCACTGTCATGGGACGTGGAGGATTTGGAAACATCTGATGATGGCTACAAACTTACTATGAAAAACAATCAAAGATAGGGGGATGTTGTTGATTCAGAGGCTCCTCCTCATTGTCATTGTCGATTGTAGAATGGACCTCATCATCCTTTAGTCTAAAATCTTCTTCCTCCATTACTGTTGGTCCCTCTAGAACTAGTGCATCTTCCTCATTCCCATCCCAAGAAGATCCAAAACTAGACTCTCCAAATTGAAACTCCCAAGCATGTTGACGTGAAATTTTATCTTCATTGCTAGGTGTGGAAATCTTAGCCATTAAACTTGTCTATGAACATGTGGGAGCTCATAGCTCAGCAGAGAAAATAAAAGATTTTTCACTCCATGCTCAAAAAAAATTAGGGCCTTTCAAGATTTTTCACTTCATGCCTTGGAAAAATTAGGGTTGATAAGAAATTAGAACTTTTTGGAAATGATGCTATAGGAAGTTGTAGTAACACTTTAATGCTTAATTTATGCCCTCAATTTTGAAAAATGATGGAGCAATCGCTTGATTAATTAGGTTTTTGAAAAAATTCAAAAAGGCCTAAATTTTTCCCAATTTTGCTTTATACCTTCTATGTGACTAATTGAAGCTCTTTGATTAGTTGAATTCATTGAGCTTATTGATGTGTTGAAATGGCTTTTGATGAATGATATGCTCACATCAACACACAGGTGGTGGGTGCAGTAATACTTAGCGACAAGTGCAGCATCGAGTGACGAGCCAAGTAAAGTAGCCATGCTGCAAAGCACGCGTAAAAGAGAACAAGTGATAGGGAGTAGACGGAGTCGAACGCAGGTGAGGGACCAAAAATTGATGATGTGGCCCTTTTAATAAGGTTATTAAGACCTTTGATTAAACACAACACGTTGCTAATGAAGACAACAACTAGGGTTGCACAACATTTTAAGCAAAAATGAAGACAAGTTGACGATGAGTAGATGGTCACGTAGTGATGGGGACAAGTGGCTCTGATACCAAATGTTACAACTAGGTAGGTAGCTCTGATACCAAATGTTGCAACTAGGTTTAGCAGAGCAGGAAGAGTGCTAAGCTATGGTGGCTCAAAGATCTCCATGACTTTTGTGTGTGGAGAAAGATAGAAAGAGAAGAGATAGAGAGATACAAAGCTCTTAGAGAGAGAGTATTTGTATGACTACAAATGATGTGACTTGCATATTTCTTTAATCAAGTACAATACCTTTATAGGTATAAAGGTTCAACTCATGACATAGGCCAAACACACATAAAATATTTAGATATTATGTTAGCCCCTCCTAAGATTGGGTTCACATACACACAAACAAACACGTATGCAAGACCTTGATCCCACCAATGGATGGCCAACCTTGGCCACACATATCATTGGATTGGGAGGAGACAGTGTGTGTCCTGGTCAACTTGCCCCCCACTAAATACTAAAAGGTGGAAAGAAAATACCTTGATGATGGCTTCCACACAAAAAAAAAGAGGGGAAAAAGGAGGAAAAAAAACTATTTAGATTGATCCCTACTAGCCATGCTTCTCATCCATATTAGATTATGATACATAAGCATATCTAGAGAAGTCAATAGTAGCAAAGGGAGGCCAACTAGTAGTTGCATTAGATTTGGTGGTTGCATTACGTGAACACAAAAGGAAACACACACTGAATGTAGAAGAAAGTGCACTAGGAAAGCCAAACTCTTTTTTGGCACAAAAACTAGGAAACCAATGCATCCAGCAATTACTTGTGAGAATGCTATTATTTTTGCATAATAACGAGGTTGTGCATAATGATGTGGATTTTAACATGTTTTATAATAGCCATATTGGGTTTCAATTTCACACCTCTTCCTTCATCTGTGTGATAAAGGAAATTCTTTGCTATATATATTGCTACCCAACCAAAGCGACATATACCCCATAGACATCTCAACTCTTGCATGAGGATACTAGTTACAAAGGTTGCTTAAATGGTTCTCATGCGTTGAAGCCTCTCAATTTTTGTACCCTTGGTGCTTACATCCTCCTTAATCCACAACAAATTGATGTCAAGTCTTTGATTCTAGCCAAATTGATTAGTTTTTGGTTTTGTTGATTCTTTTCATTCGTCTACTCTCCCTAAGTTTGATATTCTACTTTAGTTTTTAGATGTTAGATGTTATATCACACCACGTAGATAATTTTTGATGTCTTAAACCACCTCTACTATCACATCAAATAGATAATATACCTTTTGATGTCTTAAACCTCTGCTATCAAAAGAAGTATAGGCTGAGTTAATTGCTCACATTGTATTTTGAGTTAATTGCTCATTGTATTTTGATCATGTGCAAAGCTTCTTTTATCTCTACTTCATAGTTACATGCTCATTCCAGAGAGAGAGAGTAAAGAGATTCCTAGACACATTAAAATTCATTTATTTAAATTAAATATTATGTGTGCGTGTGTGCGTGTGTGTGTGTGTGTGTGTGTGTGTGTGTTAAAGTAAAATATATAGGTTAGCCTTGAATGTGAGTGGGAGTTTAAGTGACATAACTATGTGATATAAAATAGCAAATTTTTGGTCAAGGTCTAACGTGGGATTTGTATATTTATATGCATGTTATAAAATATTATCATTATTAAAAGACATCTCAGTTTTACAACTATTGACAAGCAAAGATAATGCTTCAAAACAACCTTGAAGCTAGTGCCCACCATGTACGTACATACTATACGGCTTTGAAATAACTCCCTATTTTTTCACTTTCATCACTGCTGCAAGTGCTCTACTAAAGCTTACAAGAAATCACAAAACGTGATACTAACTAAGAAACCATAATTCTACTATCCAAGCATTAAGCACTTTGGAGGTTTTTGGATTCTTGGCTCCTTACAAGAGGTTCACGAAGCCTGCCCACATGGCATCATTTAGTGAAAAAGAGAATTTTGATAACTTTCTAATTCTTTTCTATTTCATGAAAATTTATGAGGTCCACCTTTCTCTTCTTAGCTACACCTTCCTCCTCCTCCTTTATCTGTAGCAAACAGTCTAGTTTTGAAACCTTGTCTATGGTCAGGCAAAAGTTTATTTTTACACGGAGTTTGGAGGAGAGAGCTATGATGCAAAGCAGTAAGGGTAGGAGATCATTTTTCTGCTCAACTATGAAGCGGTCTAGCTTGTCTATGGTTAGGTAAAGGTATTTTCATGGTGCTTGAAGGAGAGAGCTATGATGCAAAGGAGCAAGGGATATCATTTTTCTTTTCTGCTCGTCTGGGAAGGGTGCATCTCAGTTATTAGAAGGAGACCTTCTAGCTGTGTTAGTTAGAAGGAGACCTTCTAATTGTGAAGCAAGGGGAGAGCTTGGATTATTGCAGCAAAGAGAGGAGCTCTTACAAGGAAAACATGATTATGGGTGAAGTAATAAAGAAGAGGTTGCTTCCACCCACATGATTTTGGAAGAGCAAATTACCCAATAATTTAATTCACAAGAAGAAAAGTACTTGTTAGTGTTGAAATATACAAGTGAAAAGGGTGTGTGTGGGAACAAGCTCTTGGATAGAGGCTGTAAAAGAGGAGATGTAATTGTGAAAGAACCTGTGAAAAGGTTAGAGGAATCTACTGGGAGAGAATAATGGGTAGCATGAGGGAATTTAGGAGTGTGGAGATATTCTGGGAGATATTCAGGGAAAAGAGAAGAGGTGGAGAGAATCAGGCAAGAGGTGGAGATATTCTGGGAGTGAATCATGGAGAAATCAGTGGGATTTGATGCTTGATGTAAACTCTATAAATTGAGGCATAGCCCTAATGAGAATTTGCTGGTTTTTGAGTATCCATGCCTACATTAATCTATGTGCTAATTATTCACTAATTACGTCTTAATCACTTGCTAATCACCTTGTTAATTATGCTGATTCTAGTGTTTGATCCACCATAGCTCATCATTTAGCTCAAATTTCAACATGGTATCAGAGCCATGCCTAGAATCAACCAGATTTATGAGCCCATTAGTGGATTAATCAGGATTAGTAAGTAATTAGCAAAAAAATCAGGTTTTAGTGAGTTTTTCATCTTCCCCTTCACCCCCAGCTAGTGGAGGGTCTCTAACATCTAGCACACTCAAAATTAGGGCTAGATCTTCTAGCACATAATAGCTAACATCCTTAGCTTCAATCCTATCTACTCCACGCAGCAAACCGCGCAGAAACGAAGCGAAAATCGACGTTTGAACCGGCGCGTTTTTTCTGAAGCAAACTGCAGATTTCTCTTGGCTCCATTCAAATTACTTCAATTCCTCCTAGCCCAAGGGGTAATCAAGCATGCTCTACAAGCTGGTGAAGACAGAAATCAATTTCATCAAGTCTACAGAGAGATCAAAGCTCTTCATCAAATCTGCAGGTGACTTTGGTAAAACAGAGATTAAGCTTTCATTATTTGGTCAAATCTTGTGTTTCTTGGCTTAATCCTCTACTAGACTCATTGCTATTGATGCCTTTGAAAGCATTTGAGCTCATTTGAAGTGGAAGGCATCAGATCTGGGCTCCCCGCATACTCTGTTTTCTGCACACAAACCAGAGCATTAATTTGCTAATCAGTGATTAATCAGTGCTAATCACTGTACTTTGGTGCAATTGAGGGTTCAAATTAACCATTAGGTATCTGATACAGATCCCTAAAGCTTCAGATTGCAAATCGGAGTTGGTTTGATACTCCAACCATCCCGTACAAATTGGTTACTCTCAATTTAATGTAATTTCTGGTGATTTTATGCTGATAAAATTGTTGTAATCATCTATTAAACACCAGATTGAGTTGTAAAAGGGTAGACACTGCCCTTGAATCTTGAATTTGGATCAAGAGGTAAGACCCCCTTCACATCACCATGAATTCAGCACAGGAAATAGCCAAATTTAATGGAGAACAGTTTTATACATGGCAAACAAAAACCATGTATTTGCTGATGAGGAAAAATCTGTGGGGATTAGTTGAAGGGAGAGATGAATGCCCAGAGAGAGGGGAAAATGAGTGGAAGAGTAGGAATGAAAAAGCATTGGGGCTTATTGCACTCAGTTTAAATGATGAGATCATCCATCATATCACAGGGATACAGTGGGCAAAAGATGCATGGGATGAACTCAATAAATTATTTGGTACACAAGCAAAAAATTCCAAGATAAATTTATTAATGCAATTCTACAAACTGGACATGAAGGAAAGTGAACCTTTAATCACACACTTGAACAAATATAAAAGCATTAAGCAACAGCTGGCAGCTATTGGCAAAAAGGTAGAAGATGATGAAGCATTAGCTGTACTTTTGAAAAGTGTGGATAAAGGAGATTATGAAAACATTGTAGCAACACTAAAGAATGTGCCTGAACTGAAGATACACGAGATAGAAGCAGCTCTACTGGAGCAAGAGAGCAGAGGCAAAGAGAAGAAAGAGCTCGACTCAACAGCAGGAGAGGAAAAAGCATTCTTCACCCGAGGAGGATTCTCTCGAGGACGAGGACGAGGAAGAGGCAGAGTAGAAGGGAGGACCTTCACTTGCCACAAATGTGGAAAGCCAGGACACATGGCGAGAGACTGCTACAGCAAACCCAGTGAAGAAGGAACGACATCGGCAAACTTCATGGAGGCTCCAAGAGAAGTGGAGTCGGATCATCTTTTCTGAGAGAGAGAGAGAGAGAACCCACAACCCAATGTAACCTGCCCCAATAAAGTAAAACCACCTCTGAGCCACCGATGATGTAGGCCAAGTGGTAGATGTATGTGTGAGCACTTTAGTCAAGGTCACGGGCACTTATAGTAGCCTTGGACACATAGAGAGAGAGAGTGTCAAGGACTATGGAGTTTAGGGACTTGAGGCACTGGTCGCGGGCTATCAAGTAAGAGGGAAACTTGATACAGGGTCCAGGTGTGTTAGGATTATTCACTTGAGGGGAGGTGTTGAAATATACAAGTGAAAAGGGTGTGTGTGGGAACAAGCTCTTGGATAGAGGCTGTAAAAGAGGAGATGTAATTGTGAAAGAACCTGTGAAAAGGTTAGAGGAATCTACTGGGAGAGAATAATGGGTAGCATGAGGGAATTTAGGAGTGTGGAGATATTCTGGGAGATATTCAGGGAAAAGAGAAGAGGTGGAGAGAATCAGGCAAGAGGTGGAGATATTCTGGGAGTGAATCATGGAGAAATCAGTGGGATTTGATGCTTGATGTAAACTCTATAAATTGAGGCATAGCCCTAATGAGAATTTGCTGGTTTTTGAGTATCCATGCCTACATTAATCTATGTGCTAATTATTCACTAATTACGTCTTAATCACTTGCTAATCACCTTGTTAATTATGCTGATTCTAGTGTTTGATCCACCATAGCTCATCATTTAGCTCAAATTTCAACAGTTAGCACATAATAAAGAAAAATCAATACACAAGATTAGTTCCGATTTTCCCCCATACAAGAGTGAGCCCAAACTTCCTCTTGGTGTATTTTTAATCATATTCACTTGAAATAGGTTGTGGGTCTCAAAATACCTTCCACTTTTACAAATATGTCCACTTTAAACAAAAATAGGTTGCTTTGTTGAACATGCAAGTCTATCTACTCAAAATAGGTATAAATCCTTAAACATATGAATATGTACAACCTTTGTAATAAAATTAAATGGAAGCTTTCATATGTCCAATTAAATATATCTACTACTAATAAATATAAACGCCACCCAAAATGGAATAAATGACACGCGTTGCACAAAATCAAATAACAATCCATCGACACCCAAAGTTAAGTGTCTCTAAATTTTCCTAACCACCACTAGCTCACCTTCATTATCTAACCCAAGGATATGTACTTGCATAAGCTATGCTAATAAATTAATTGATTAAAAATACAAATAACCATACAAATCTCAATAAATCAAGATGATGCAACCCCTACTCTCATGCATATATAGAATCACCCACGTATGTGCAAAGTAGGATATGATCGCCTGATTTAAAAGGGCATCCCAATCTAAACCCATCTAGGAGAACTCACAAATAATGAGAAACATGAAAGTATTAAATTCCATGAAATTACTCCTCATAACATAACCCAGTAGTGAGGGTAAGAAGCAACTATCATTCGTTGTCACAAAATCTGAAATAATCATGAAAGTATTAAATTCCATGAAATTACTCCTCATAACATAACCCAGTAGTGAGGGTAAGAAGCAACTATCATTCGTTGTCACAAAATCTGAAATAATCATGGGTGAGTATAAATATAAAATGCAATTAAGGATAGATGGACAATGAATGGCACAAGTACAATGAATCTCATGTGAAGGCTTCCGCTTTGACATCCATATCATGCCCACATTATGCCATATTTATGGGGGTTGTTGGGTTGTTTACAAGGATCTAATTTTTGGGGGTATTCCAGAGAGGAGCCTTTGGTCTCTTTAGAGTTTATCCTCTTAGACTACAATTTTATGTTCACATGCAACAATAATGGAAAACCACTCCAATGTCTAAAAATAGTGTAACAATTCCACTTGATGAAGTCTCACGAAGATGAAGTGAAGATCACCACACCGACATACCCATCTTTCATAACTTTTGAGGACAGAAGCATGTCTAGGCATGGGGGGGTTAACTCCCTTTGTACACCCAAAATCCCCACCTCTAGCCTAAGATGTATTCACATTATGTAGGCCATAGACCATTGATGTATTAAACCCAACCATAGCCATATTCCTTGTATATATGGGTAGAGATAAGAATTAGGAAACCACTTAAGTTGGATGATGGGGAAAAGCCCTTTTGCATATATACAACTTTGATAATGTGAATAGGGAAATTCTATCATTTCTCAAGTACAAAGCTTTCTTATTCTCTTGACCTCTTGCCTTCTTGCTTGCATGATTATAGGGTGCATGGTCGTGTGTGTTGATTGAGTGTATTAAGTATGCATGCTGTTAACCCAGTCATATGGTTAACAAGAGCTACTGTCATTATCTTACATCGAGTCAAGGTAGATACACCAAAAGGTCATACATTCAAGATATGAAGCAATGGTGTCCAAATCTACAATTTGGATGGGCGCTCATAATGGTCCAATAGAATACTTATGGGGAATTTCTGCTTCAAGAGCGATGGTAGCAAGTTAGGATGAAGTCCCAAGTGATGTACTTCATGGATATATTATGAGAGTGGTCATTGTAATAGCATTAGGCCTCTTATGAGCCTAAAGTGCCCGGACGATCATAGTTCAAGTGAGTGTGAACACTTATGGCCATGTATATAAGTGAATATCTTTGATAATACAAAGGACTCTCCCATTGTGCAATAGAGTCATGCTGTTGCTAATCCTCTTACTAATCTCTCTCTAATCCATGCTAGTGAGTGTGTGAGTGAAGTGAGGTGAGAGGAGGGACGAGTACATAGTGCAATGCGACGGTGTGACAACGCTCATAGGAGGCATGGTGGAATTACTTCTCAAGGAGTTGTGGAGCGTGGAGACTTTAATGGTTACGAGCTGGGCCATTAGGAAGATCCTCTCACAACAATTATGGTTCACCATGTAATCTTCTTGTTGGATGTGTTTCAAGGGGGGTTGGGGGTTTGGGTGAGCCATAATATTTTTGGCACCGATGTCGGGGAGTTATCCCTTGGCTTTTTCCACTATTTTTCTTTAATCTACGCATTACCCATTTCCCATTGTCTTTATTAGTGGTTTCCCATGAAAAAGATGTGGTTTTGATGGGGATTTGTGTGTGATTTTGTAAGGAATAGCTCTTTTTTTTAATTTTATAAAGAAAGCTTTTTTGCTTAACTTTTAGCTTAAATCGTTGATTTTGTTATTGTTAATTTGGTTTTTAATATTCCTAGGGCTTGCACATAGAGTGTATTAGGAATTTTTTGCTTCCATTGCATCAAAAAATGCAATAGAATGCATTTTTTAGTGATTTTTTTAGCTCTCTTTAGAGTTAAACATAGAGCTAGAATCATTAATTTTTGTTTGATTTGTGTGTTTTTTGTTTGATTTGTATGAATTAGAGTGTTAGCAAGTATTAGGAGTAGTCTAATCATTTAAATTTTTTTTAAAATATTAAAAAACTCTTTAAATCAATTAAACTTCCTTAATTGACTAGTTTTTATCATTAAGGGGTGATTAATCCAGTTCAAGAGGTAAAAAAAACTAGAAAATGTATTTTTTGGGATCAAATTCAATCATGTAAGAGGTTGCAATTAGTGTTTTTAAGTGTTTTGAGAGCATCATGCATCAAAACACCTAATTACATCAATTGGAAGAATTTCCCTCTCTTTTGCTTAATTTTGCATAAAGAGAAGAGACTAAAATCAAGAGTTTAATTAATCTCTAGTTATGGACTAATTTACACATTAGTTGAGGTACATAGCTTAGCAGTTTCGTGCCCTATTCAATGGTGTGCTCAATGGTGTGAACTAGTTAGTAGTTGTTAATTAGAGTCGTTAATTAGTTCGAAAGGGGGAAAGTTAGTACAAGGATTAATATTTGATTAATTTTTATCAATAACTCAATAGTGGCTAATGATTATTGAATGAAAAGATACCAATGAGTTATCAATTTGTCCATTTTGGGAGTCATTTATGAAGGGTATAAAGGGGTGTTATAAAAGTGTTGACTTTTTTATTCTCACTTACCTTTTTGGAAAAATGTCCATATCTCCCCAATTTAAAATTCAAAAAATATTCCCTCCATACAAGGAAACTCGAATTTCCCATTAGACTCCAAAAAAAAGAAAATTTCGTGAAACACCTGTTTCACGTCATGAACTAATTTTTGTGAAACATGCCCCCATGCGTTTTTTTTCCATGAAACTCCATTTCACGGTGTGAAATGTGACCTGCTATTTCATAACGTGAAACATGCCTCGTGCGATTTGTTTTGTGTGAAACTCCATTTAACAGCATGAGACGTGATCTGTTGTTTCACGATGTGAAGCAAGTCCCCGTGTAAAAATAATAATAATTAAATTTAATTAAGTCCGTGAGATCCATTTCGCGTTCATGAAACCCTCCGTTTCACATCGTGAAACAGGTCTATGGGCAAAAAAAAAGAGTATAGAAAACAACCATGTTTGGAGGCTTATATCTCGTAGACCGTGAGTCTGATGAATATGCTCTAGTGCTCATCAAAAAGCCTGCGCTTCGAAATTGGTCTTGAGCGCGTTAGAGGAAAAAATCCATCGTTTTGGCCTCCGACCAACAGCCTCAAAATTCGTCCTAGAATTGAGGCAAAAAACGGGCCTTAAGCACTAAAAATCGCCCAAAATAGCCTGAAAAAGACCGCGAACCATATTTGGGATATTTTTTGAGTGTTTAAACAATAGAATCACAAAAAATTCAGAGAGACAAAGTTGTAGTAGTACTCCAAAAATACTATAACTCTCTCATATAGAGTTTTTCCAAATTTCTTTTGGAACACATTTAAAAACGGGTTGCAAAATAGGAAAAATCTTTCTGGAAAAAAAAATTCATCTTAAGACAATGATAGAAAATAGATTTTGAGACCTCCTCTTTCATTTGGGTGCTATTGGCATGCACTCTTTTTTAGAAAAGTTCATCTTAAGAGGGTGTTCGCATACGCTTTTGAGATGATCGATTCCATTTGGGACACCAACAAGGGCATGCACATTTTTTGAAAAAAAATATCTCAGAGGTTCACGTGTGCCTAGCGCCTAAGCAAATCAAGGCAAACAAACACTCGTTTGACCCAGAGTGCTTGCTCATTAAGGAGCAATTGGCAACGTTAAGATATGGGGACGATAAAGAGATTATGTGGGCCCACACCCAGATTGAACCCAATGGCTAAAATCTTCGAGCCATTGAGATCCATGCCCCAAATGTACCTCCCAATACCATTTGCCATGCCAAAAATAAGCGTGTCATCGGGTTTTACATCTCCTGTCACATCATCAATCCCCTCTGGGATTTGGTCCCTTGCCTTAGTACCACCACAAGACCTAAACCTTTAGAAGTGATAGATACCAACCCTTTGCAAACCCTAAATGCCCAAACCTTGGACATATTGACTAATCTAGGAAGTGGGGTTGCCAAGGACTAAATGAGGTCCTACCCACATTAGCACCCACACACGGCCTCAGTGACTCATCCGAAAACAAGGCCATACAAATTTCAAAAATTATGGGTGAATACGATGGAACAACCGATCTTGTTCAATTCATACAAATGTTTGAACAAAGATGCGAAGCATTGGGAAATCCAAACTATCCCACCAAGGTACATGTGTTGAACCTTTACTTAGTGGGGAAAAGGCTAGTCAATGGTTTATCACATTCATGCCTACGATTAAGACGAATTTAAGGACCTTGAAAACAATCTTTATCCACGACATTTCAAGACAAGGTGATCATTGGAGTGCAGCAAGAGAACTCTATTCGATTGAGCGAAAACAAAACAAAACCATTAGAGATTTTATCTTTTGGATAAAAATCTTGGACTCACGATGTGAGCCATGGGAGAAACTAAACGATGCTCAATTAAAAAGATGTTTCATGGTGGGCATAAAGCAAAATAGCTTACACAACTTAATCATTGTATCCAATCTAGACAGATTCGATCAATGTTGTAAAGAAGCAATACGTTTTGATGACAACATGATGGAAAATAATAACGATATGAGATGTTCCTCATCTAAACCAAGTGAAGCAAGGGCTAAAGAAAAATTGATTTCGGAATTGTCATTCCTTGAATTCTATGCAACCTTGCTTAAAAGCTTTGAGTTGGCATCTTCAAGAGAGGATGAGCTCCCTCAAAACCAAACATCCTTAATGCCTCTTAAAGTGATGGGCGAAATGCCTTGTGTTCATTGTTGCCATCACTTCGTCCATCCCAATCCCCAATGTGTGTACAATAGGCCTATCTTTCTGTATTGCATACATTGCAAAGCCTTTGGTCACGACACACCCCAATGTCATAATTCATCTACAATTACCTCAAAACCTCAATATCCTGTACCCCAAACGAACACAGTGCAAAGAGTGAAAACTGCTCAGGAAGCAGTTAAGAAAACACTTGTGTTTCTATTGTCATGAACCACACAAAGTGGGAGACTACACAGTTTGGAATACTTCCATGTCCACAGTCACTGAAACTTTACAACGCATATGCAAACGATGTGGCATCGATCATATATTCCAAGATTGCCCAAGATGAGTTGCTTTAATGCAACTTGTCTCGCAAAATACAACTCACTTAAATGGTCTATTGCTCCCCAAATCACCAAGCACCATTATGCTTTGCTCTAGCAATAGGGTCATCATGATGGTCAAAGACACAAAGTTGATAATACCATACTGCATGGAAGAGGATCCAAACTTAATGGATTTCTATGATGCTGAATGCAAAAAGCTACAAGCCTCTTCCTCAAAAGCCTCTCTACACAAAGACCTACCATCTACGTCTTGACCAACTCAGACAACGCATCTACCCCTTCACCTCCATCTTCACCAAACAATGAAGTTCAATGCCAAAACCTTGTAATTAACAACTATTCGTGAAGAAGTCCCCCAAGAGTAACCATCTCTCTAAAAAGAAACTTAAGGGAAAAGCCCCCTTGCAAGCTCAAAAGCCTCAACATCAGCAACCCACCACTCCATAACAGACTCAAGTGATCGTCATGCCCATGAGTCTCAAACCCACACCCTTAGTGCCAACTAATGTGAAGGGTGGTCCCAAACCTTTCGCTTCAACCAAAAAGAAAACCCCACCCCACGACAGCCAAAATCAAGGTATCTTAATGGAATCAAAATGTGGGTGGAAAAGAAGCTACTTGTAGCTTAGGGCCACTACGAAGGTGCCAATACAATTTGGGTGCCTCGACAATCAAAGCCTCTTCCTCAACGCAAAACTCAAAGACCAAGGATGAATAAAAGTACTCCACAAACATTGTCCACAAGGACTAAGCAAGTTCCTCAAAGAACTCCAGTAACTCAACAAGTGTGGGTACCAAAAAGCTTACTACAAGCATAAGGGAACTACCAAGGTAATACCAATGCTTGGATTGCCAAGCGCATCAGGAAGTTCCCAAAGCCTGCTCAAAGAAAGAAGCCTCAAAGGCATCAACCATTAGCTCCTAATGTTCATCAAAGATGGGTGCATGTGAGAACGTGCTTTAACAAGGATACCATGATGGAAATCCCATCAGATAGTTGCCAAGATGAAACAAAGGGAGGAATGCTTCACTAACACCTTCAATCCCAGTACCTTCACCTAAAGTTTTTTCATCAAGAGTTGAGACCCAAGCAAGACACTCAACCCCTCTTGTGCATATGACAAATACATAAGAGCTTGCATATTTAGTCAACACCAATGGCAACAAACCAAAAGCTTTCCCTACCGCCTCGACAACAATTGAGCCACAAAATTCAAGAATCAATCCCCATGTCTACAACACGGAGACTTATGAGTGCATCAAGGACAAACTCACAATGCCCTTCTCACCCCTTTAGATGAGAAGCATGAGTGCAAAAGCTACGTGACATACATAAGAGAAAAAAGAAAAGAAAAAGAAAAGAAAAAGAAAAGAAAAAAACAAAAGGAAGTCATAGTATGGCCTACCCAAAAATGGTAAAATATCACAAGAAACTCCCAACGATCTTCAATAGCCAATACATTTTTGTTAAGCTTAAAGCTTACTATTCTTTTGGCTAAGTTAATGTAGCAGCTGCTCCATTACATATCCATACTCATGCACTGGAGGATATTTGCACCAGAGCCTCACCATCAACAAATTTCCAGGTAAATCTCTAGATGGGGCCGCCATGGTGGGCGACAGCCTGGTTGATGGTTTAGCCCATCACCTAGAATTTTCCTTCAAATTGAAAACCGCTCCAAATGAAAGCTTAAATCTTCAAAACACATTGATATCTAATCCTTAGTGAAGATATCTATATTAGCCTCGCAAGTCTATGTAATTCTTTCATGCCTCACCAGCCAATGGCTTCTTCAACAAGCAGCAAGTCATAATAAGAGTCTATTTGATTCATTTAATGTACTTCATGATTATCTGCTTCTTCATAGAGAGTACTTCAAATATACATAAAAGCATAAAGCACATGGGAAGAAGCATGCAAGAATAGGTCCTACTCAACAACATTTGACAAGAATCATGCCACAAAAAGGGACATCATCGAAGGCCAATTTCTTCAAATGATCAATGTTGCTTTAATGAATCAGATGAGAAACTGATAATCGAAATCTCATTCTGATGATTTTGTCTACATTCCTCTGGATCCTTCCTTCTTTTCTCCCCCATTATTAACATCTCTTAGATTCCCCACTAACATAAATCACATGTAACTCTCCTTATGATTGCCAAAAACAAAATGAGAAAAAAATATAACCCACATCACAAAAATATAACATGCAATCACTCCCACCCCCCACTCCATTAGGAATTTCCACTAATCTCTAACCTTTTCATTTACTAGCTAGCCTTTCTTATTCCTTATGGAAGAACAAAGACCATTGAACATCACTTAACATCAAAAGCCATCAATAAAGCTTGTCAATTCTCCCCACACAAAGGTCTTTAATGTGATTGACATCAAGAAGGGGGAAATGTTAACCCATTCCAAGGGTTAACAAGAGCTACAGCCATTATCTTACATCAAGGAGTCAAGGTAGATATACCAAAAGGTCATACATTCAAGATATGAAGCAATGGTGTCCAAATCTACAACTTGGATGGGCGCCTGTAATGATATGATGGAACACTTATGGCAATTTCCGCTTCAAGAGCATGTGGTAGCAAGTTAGGATGAAGTCCCAAGTGATGTACTTCATGGATATATTATGAGAGTGGTCATTGTAATAGCATTAGGCCTTTTATCAGCCTAAAGTGCTCGGACAGCCATAGTTTAAGTGAGTGTGAATACTTATGGCCATGTATATGAGTGAATATCTTTCATAATACAAAGGACTCTCAAATTCTGTAATAGAGTCTTGCTCTTGCTAATCTCTCTCTAGTCCATGCTAGTGATGTGTGAGTGAAGTGAGGTGAGAGGAGGGACAAGTATATGTAGTGCAACACGATAGTGTGACAATGCTCGCGGCGGCGGGAGGCACGGTGGAATTTCTTCTCAAGGAGTTGTGGAGCTTGGAGACATCAAGGGTTACAAACTCAGCCATTGGAAAGATCCTCACAACAGCTGTAGTTCACTAGGTAATCTTCTTGTTGGATGTGTTTCAAGGGGGGTTTGGGTGAGCCATAACACATGCTTGCTTTCTTGAGTGAGGGTGTGATTGAGCATGATTGGAGAAGGTGGTTTAAGCTTTCTAGCTTAACATTTGCCTTTTGGAAGGATTGCTTAGTTAGGTTAGAGAGTAGAGAAAGGGTTTAAACAAGAGAGATTGACTCACCTCTTGGTCTCTTTAGCCTCTCCAAGGGGACTTCCATGATACAAGAAACCACTAGCACTATGACTTGAAGGTTCTTGACATGAACAACTAATTGAGCTCTTACCTTGCTCTTGCTCTTTGATCTTGTATTTGTGTGTGTAACAGAGAGTTGAGGAGATGCTTGATTGTTCCTAGCACATGTGCCTCTTTATGCTTTGTGTGAGCGAGCATAGAGAGTGTGAGAGGTGTATCCTTATAATAAGGAGGCACTGGAACCTCTTATTGATAGTAAGAGTGAGAGACGTGTATCCTTATAAGGAGGCACAACAAACCTCTTATTGACAAAATAAGAGGGAGGTTTGGCAGATTAGATCTAGCTACCATTAGTGAAGCTTGGAGGGTCATTGGAGATCTCAAGCGTGGAAGTAAGATAAGTATCCCCATGATAGTTGTTTCCCATAGAGAGTTCTTGAGGGGATAGAAAAACAAGCATAATAATTTCTCACTGAAAGTGAAGGGGCTTAGAGATTTCCTTGCCTTTATTAGAGCTTTAGTTGATGAGAAGTCAACTTCAAGTCAGCCAAATTGAATAGGCTTAGCAAAAACTATGATCAGTTTTGGAAATTTATTCAAACTCAGGAAAACTTTCCAAACTTTGAGGACCTTATAGCCCTTCTGATTTTACTAAAGAGTTAAATGTTAGGAGTAAATCCTCTTTAGGAAATATGTATGAGATGGGGGCTTGTGAGATAGCTTGGTTTCAAAAGCTACTTGGTACCTCACAAGAGATTTAAAAACTCTAAAGTGCATGTTGTGTCATGTGGATCCAATGTCCCCAGACAATAGCCCCTTAAGAGGTAGGCTAAACTAGCATCATGCAATTGATGGGACAGCCAAGCTGCTTACAAAAAGGGCATCACCCAACCCATAGGAGCCAGGGAACATCACTCCCCACTCTAGCCCAAAAACACATTCAATTCCTAGGCCCTTCAGCACGTCCCCTTCAAACAAAAGATTTGAAGCTTCTACTTGCATTTTTTAGCAAAAACAATACCACATTACATGTTTTCGAGTGCATATATACCCCAGACATGCTGCCAAAGCATACATACCACACCAACATACCATGCAATTCAAACGCATACTCCACAAATTGCTTTGCCACCATAGGTGCCATGTACTTATAGGGATGACATGTGCCACCTCTATCAATCTTTCCACAATTACATACAAGCTATCCCATACCTTCTTTGTATGAGGAAGTCTTATAATAAAGTCCATAGCATTGTGTGTCCACTTCCCCTAGGTAATAGGTAAGGGCTAAAGCAAACCCCTGGGATTATGTGTTGGATCCTTGTTGAGTTGATAAGGCATGCACTTTGACACATATGCGTGCATGTCCTTCTATATCCCTTTCCAATAAAAGCTCTTCCTTATCTTGTCATAGGTCTTAAAAAGAGTCAAATACCCCACAATAGGGATGAATGCATTTCTTCCATCACCTTTTTCTTATATTTGGAGATAGACATAAGATAGACTCTTTCTTTGTAGTACAAGAGACCATTTTGAAGCTTAAAATAAACCAAATCCTAAATGAGAACCATGCTCTAATTTTTGTAATATTTGTGACACTTCCTCATCCAAGAGATACTCCTCTTGAATGTCCATAATCCAATCAATCTCTATGCCCTTTGGAGATGGCTGACAAAGATTATACCCACATTCTTAATAGAGCATCGGCAACCATATTCTCTTTGACCTTTGTGTATGTAATCTCAAAGTCATAATTTTGCAAGGTGCCAACCACCACCTTTGCTTAGGAGACAAATCTGGTTGAGAGAGAAAATATCTCAATACACGATGATCACTTCTCAAATAAAAGTGACTCCCATAAATATAATGGTGCAATTTCTTGATAGTATTTAGAATAGCAACCATCTCTTAATCATACACATGCATGTGCATATACTTCTCACTCAACTTGCGGGTCTTATAAGCAATCACATCGTGATCTTGGTACAAAACAACCCCATCTTTTTGAGCTCTTCAAAGCTCTTATTTGTTGTAGTTGCAGGTTTCTTTCTCTTAAGCTTATCGATGAGTGGGGCTGCAATTTCTACATACTTCTTCATGAATCTTCTATAAAAAATGATAAGCCCAAAGATTCCCTTAGTTGAGTTGTATTTATAGGTGTAGGCCACTTCTGTACACACACTCAACCTTCTTAGGATCCACTTTGATGCCCTCTTTGATCACAATGTGACCAAGATACTCCACTTCTTGAGCCATAAAAGTTTATTTTCTCTCCTTTGCATACAAGTGGTTGCTCTTCAATACCTTAAGCACTTCTCTAGCATGCATCAAATGGTCATCATCTCCTTTGGTATAGATGAGGATATCGTCAAAGAACACCAACATAAACTTGAAGAGAAAGGGCTATAGTATTTTGTTTATGAAAGCTTGGGAAGTAGCGGACGCATTGCACAACACAAATGGCATAACCATAAAATGAAATAGCCCTCTTTCTGTTTTCTAAATGTTATTTGAACTTGGCCCACTAGACTACTCTTTGTAAACATGGGCTACTAGATAGCCAAGTATTAGACTATTATGCTACTAAAAAGGTAATTTATACGTACATTTAAGTTCAATTACTTGTATTCTAATGCAATCTAGATATCACCTCCAAATATATTGCATAAACACTTACATTTGTAATTCTTTATAGGAGAACATTTAGTCTAGTAGGGTGGTGTGGACAATGCCTTATTCGAATCATAGCTTTTGAGGATTTTCCCCATGCTCCCTATTGTTAAAGCCAAAGGCAACTCCTCTTAAAATATAAAGAGAAGGACACCAGAAAGATCGAGGGCTTCCCCTTCTCACTAACCACCTACTTTGCGCATAATTACTCCTAACTAACCTTAAACGATATCCTTAAAGGAACTAATCACATTTAACTTACTTAACCAATTCTCAAAACATTTCACATGCATTAATATTTCTTATTGTGCAACAAACTGGCTCCATTTTACAAATCATGTATCCACAAATGAAATCTAAACAATTAACCCTCCACTAAATAGACAATTACACACATTTTACATTACAACTATAAAAAATATTCATTATTTGCTCAAACCCTTTAACCAAAACATAGAGCACAAAAAATAAACCTAAGTTTCTTTGTAAACTTTCTCTGAATTCATTATATATTTGAAATTATTAATTTTTTAAAAATATATAAAAAAGGAAAATTAATTACTCTTTAATTGAAAATACTTTCTGATGATTCCTCACTCCCTTGAAATCCCTAAAAACTATTATTAATTTTTAGAAATAAAGAAAAAATAATTTACTATTTATTAAAAACATTTATTTAATTCTCTACTCATAAAATTACCTAATAATTTCATAATTACCCATAGTAAAACAAATCAAAACATGCTCAAATTTTTTATGTGAGTAAAACATGACCAAATACTCCTCTGATAATCACCATTAAGATCAATCATTTCATTTGGATTCTTCCCACCATTGCCCAAATTCATGTCTTCCAGCTCATGTGACCCTGGGGTTGTGCTTAATTGCTTTCTCATGATTTTCTTCCTCCTGGATGAGAGTTTGAACTTCCTCTTCGGTACACCGGCATCATCTAGGATAGAGGTCTCCAACATAGAAGTCTAGGCCATATCCGGAGTTAGACTATACTGGGAAACAATCTTATCCACATCCACTTCAAATAGTGATACTAAATCTAGATTTTGGTTAAGGATTTCCTCCTCTTCATCCGCATCAACTCCTTCTGGGTGCATCGATTCTTGTAACATATCACGAGATGCCACTTGTACATAAACTTTTTTCTTCCATTTCGAGATTGTAATATGATTAGTTGCCCAATTATGTTTAATATTTGCTTGTCTTAACCATGGTCTATCCAATTATGTTTAATATTTGCTTGCCTTAACCATGGTCTACCCAATAGCATGGGGTAAGATTCAACCACACCCTCCATCTTCAATATAATGAAATCAACTCGAAAGTCACATCTTGCTATCTAGATTTTGGAGTAACCCAAGCGGCTTCACTCTTCATTGATCTACCATTCAAATAAGAAATGGAGCCAATTTTAATTCTTTCTCCACAATGCCTAGTTCTTGGTGGGTTTTATCCATAATGATATTTACTCTCTAGATCTGCCCATCAAGAACCACTCCCTTGATGGTCTTTCCCTATATCTGAACTGTAACTTCTGAAACTTTGTTCCAATCCGTAGGGCTAAGCAAGCTGATCCTCTTTATCTTCTGGAGCACGGATTACTCGGTTGGAACCTTAACAAGGGCATCTTCTCACACAAGCTTCCAGATTGGTTGTGTCTGGTAATTGGATATCAGTGTTAGCAATTGATCCAGTGTCATATCCAGCCTCATATTTTTCAAATCCTCCCAAAGATCATACTCAAAAGCTAATGGCTTTCCACTTCCGGATTGTTTCTTCTTTCTAAACTTTTGGATAGTATCTTGGTGCTTGGACTAGCTTATCGACTCTGGGGTCTGCTCCCCCATCTGGCTGAAGCTTTCTGCTTCCTTGGACTTGCATTCATCGGCAAGGTATCCTCAAACTGGATGGTTTTCGTGCATTCGTGTGAATTGGCACTTTCTGGCCTTCCTCATCTAGTTGGACTTCTTTCATGCATCAGGTATGTACTGGCACTTTTTGGCCCCCTTCATCCATTATCATTTCATCACGGAGGTCGAATTCTTCCCGGGCCATCTATAACTGCTTTTCACTTTGGCCTTTGTCTAGTTCTCTAGAAGAAATAATGGCGATCGTAACTTCCTTTTATGCTTCTCTGATGACAAAGTTGGATGTACCATTGGAATCTACAACTGGACCTGTTGATTGTTCAGAACCGCCCCTTATGCGTCTTGCACCAACTTGTCAACCTAGTCCTAGAGACGCTTTTGGTTCTACCCAATCCACGGGTTTATCCTTTGTCCGTGGGGCAAAACCATTCTTTTCTTTCATCATTGACTCTTGTGAACGTGTCACTACCAATACAGCCATTGGTGGACTGTCTTCCATCGGAATAGGCTTAATCTACACCATATTAATTGTCGGAGCCTAAGAAGTAGACCCCTCCACTTGATTTTGTTGTAACTCCCCTTGATGGCACTTCCAGACGAGACATTCAGACTTATAGTCCGAGTACTCCACCATATCTTCCACACCCATAGGAATGCTTCCTGGTCATCATCCAAAGAATCCTAGTTGGACTTATGCTTTCCCTTCTTTGACGTGCGACTTGACAAACTACACTCAACACGTAGGCGCGGGCGCCTTCCACTAATGCATCAAAGAAGGCCCCGACCCTAAGATCCACCGAAGCAAGACAACTAGTTGCAGCTTCTTGCATAATCCATGAACAAACCATTCCCCCATTAAAGCTTTAATAGGCTGATCCGCAGGATCCACTTGACTCCGAAGAGTACGAAAACGGGCCGCATAATCCTCCACAGGCAATCACTTTTGTTCTAGCACTTGAGAAGAGGTTTTATCCTTTCAGAACCAATGAAGGAAAGCATCCAAAGGGACGTAAAGGTAAGAGATGCTAATTGGTTGCTTCGCCCATCAAAAGTGCCGCTGAAAGCATTACAATTGGTAACTGGGGGAAAAGTGGGTAGCATATCATTAGCGCACAAGATATTTTTGAAATTGGCAACATGAGGATTTGGATCTTCCTTTTTCTTGCCATTGAACTTTGGATAATTTAGGGACACTAGATGAGCCATTCTCACAGGTGGCAAGCGAAATTACCAAGGCCCAACAAAACCAAAGCAGTGCCGCTGAGACCCGCGAGGAGGAGACCACAGACTAATAAGTTATGTGCACGAACAAGGCCATTCGGGCGATTGGGATCACTTCCAAATTCTTTGTTAGTGGAATTATCCTCCCAGGCATCTCCCGGATCCGAATTAAACTAGTTGGTATCATCCCCCACGGGATTAGCATTAACCACTGTGATAAGATGAAGTCTTTCCTGATGAGCGGCATAACGTTGTATCCGGTTGGTCATGCAGGCCGCAGAGCGGCGACTGATCAGGAATCATACCCTTGCTCGTCCTAGAGAGTTTCTAGATCTTCAAGTTCCTATTTAGTATCCAAATCAAAGAGCACATGCATGCCACTCAGTAAAGGAAAAAACTGATGAAAATCATCAAACCACATGGCACAGGGAATACAGTGTAAAATTTGATGGCAATGATAACTCGACCCATTTGAAAAATGAATGGTTTTGAATTCAATGATATCAATAATACCCCAATGACTAGCTAATTAGATGGTCGGTGTGTGAATTCAACAAGTTTCAAACCCTCTTGTAAGCTTCCATATCTCTACTAATCTTGATATAACCTCTCTAATCTCTCTCTAATCTTGCCTGTAGCCTTCTAATCTGTAAGATTTCTCCTCATCTTAAATAATGAATAAGCTTTTACCTCAATTCCCTGTAATCATTCCTTATTTCAGAATGCAAGAAAATATTATTTTTTCTTGTTTTGCCTAGAGGAGAGAAGAAAAATTCTAGAGAGAGGTAATTCAATATTGATATATTTTTGGATATAAAAATTCTCCTAATGTCTAAAATATAATTTCCTGAAACAAAAATTCAAAATAAATTCTCTAATGTGCATTAGGAATTAATTAAAAATATGTATTAAAGACCTTAGCCTAAGGATCCAGATTTTTTAAAAAAATTAGATTATGGTCCAATTAAGGTTTCTATGGGCCAATAGGATTAATCCAAGTGTTGGGATGAGATAAATCCAAATAATAAAAGAAAATACCCAAAAATGAGTAAATTCTCACATAAGATGAAGAGTTGACTAAGTACAAGGTTTATTAGTTAAAAATTAAAGATATTAGTAAAAAAATGAGATATTAGTTAAAAAATGAGATTAGTACAAGGTATATTAGTTAAAAATTAAGAGATAATAGTAAAAAAAAAGAGATATTTAGAGAAAATGATACACTTTTGACACCTCAGTTAGAATGCCACATCAAGGAGATACCTTTTTCTTTATGATTACTTGAGTTTTTTAATCTAAAAAAATGGGATATTTTTCTCTCTCCTCTCTCTTGGACCAAACTGGATTAAAAAAAGGGAGCCAAACTGGTTCAAATCTTGTCCAAATTGAGTCAAACTGAAGCTGGAAAGCTCTAGAACCCAGTTGGACTTAGTTAGAGGCCTCCCTCACCTATAAGTAGACCCTCATTCCTTTGTATTCTCATCCTTGAGCTATACCATGCCAGTATTATATTAAAATAGTCATATTTTCTATTATCCCTTAATTTCCCTCTTCTTGTGGGGAGCTTGGAGCTTCTCTCTCTCGTCAATAACTCTTGGAGTTCTCTTCTCCTCTTGCTAACCAATTGATTGGTTGGGGGCTTCACTACTATAGAAAGAATCAAGCCAATCTTAGAGGTAAGATGGATTTTATGGTTTTTTTTCGATTTCCTCAATAACTTTCTTCTTCTCAACCTCTCTCAAGCTTGAGAAGCTTTCTAAATGATTGTTTTAATTCAAATCAAGCTTTCCCTAAGAGTCTTAATGTTTAATTAGAAGAAAGTTAATCTTTATGCTTATTTTATTTGTAATGCTTTCTTTAAGTAAATCTCTCTCTCAAAAAGAATAGTCATCTCTATGGCTAATTCTTTAACAAAAGAATATTTCTCAAAGATAGTCTCTTATTTCAAAACTAAACTCTAGGCTTGGTGAGCTAGAGATTAAAAAAATGATATTTTCATGATTTTGTGCTATTAAAATAATGGTTAATTCTTTTAGATTGTTTATTAGATTGTTTATGAGTAGTTAAAAAACTACTTTACCTCATTCTAAATGAGAAATGGATTATCCTAACAAATTGGGAAAAAAGGAATGTTGAAATTAGCTTAATCTAGTGAGATAATCATAATTATGTTTATAATTATGGTTAAAATTATGATTTAAATTCATAGTTTAATTTTAAGCTTAAAAGGAGAACTTCTATCATATTTTCATTACAAGATTTTATTCTTTTAGGAAATTTAAAAATAATCAGTAATAGCAGCAGCGAAGCTATGGTAAATTTTTCAGAAAAAAATACATATCTTATTTTATGCAGAATACTAAAAGAGAAACTCCTACCATATTGTAGGTTTAGAAATTTGAAGTTAAAAAAATGATTTTGACCACATTCATGAAAGAATACTTTTTGTATTTATGCATAATTAATTAATTAAAAAAAAAGAGAAATTTATGATAAATTTATTTTATGCATAAGAGTTTTCAAATGATAAAAGAGGAATTCCCATGACATTCGGAATTCAATCATTTAAATGCAAAAAGAGGAATTTTTGGCATATTCAAAGTAATGGATATTTTTATTTAATTTAAAAAGATAAATTTTTGATAAATTTATTTTATGCATAAGAATTTTTAAATGATAAAAGAGGAATTCCCATGACATTTGAAATTCAATCATTTAAATGCAAAAGGGGAATTTTTGCCATATTCAAAATAATGGATATTTTTATTTAATTTAAAAAGAGAAATTTTTGATAAATTTATTTATGCATAAGGATTTTTAAATGATAAAAGGGAAATTCCCATGACATTCAAAATTCAATCATTTAAATGCAAAAAGAGAAATTTTTAGCATATTAAAAAAATGGATATTTGTATTTAATTAAAAAAGAGGAATTTTCATGGTATTTTAAGTAGAAAAAGGTTTAAATTAATTTTGATAACAAAAGAGGAATTTTGATAACAAAAGAGGAATTTTCACCATAATTCCACCTAGAAAATCAAGGTATATTAATGATCAAATTGGTGGGAAGAATATTCTTAAATATTTTTATGTGGATAAATCAACAAATTGTTATATACCCAAAATTAGATTAGTGGAAGAAGAGTATTTTTATAAAATCCTAATATTCTCATATAGAACTATTTCTTAATTTATTGTGGTTAGGAAGGAATAAAATTCATAAAGTTAGAATTTTCCTTACGGTTAGAAGTTCAGTAGATTTTTATATGAAGAAAGTCAGTAGGAATTAAAGTTAGAAGTAAACCGAATAATTTTGGTCAGACCACGACTGTGAGAATGGCGGCCAGTAAATTACTTGCCCGTCTCTCGAATCTAAATCAAGCAAAAACCTACATGGGACTTCCTTGCACAAAGAAGGGTTGGGATAGCTTGTATGTGTAGTGGTGGATCGGTTGACAAAAATGGCACACTTTATTCCTACTAAGGTCACTTATATGGCATCTATGGTTGCAAGATAATTTGTGGAGTTTGTGTTTAAATTGTAAGTGATTGAGATGCCAAGTTCATGGGTCCATTTTAGAGAACACTATTTAAGGTCATGGACCAAATTGACTCCTAGCACTTCCTATCATCCAAAAATAGATGGGAAAATGGAGAGAGTCAATAAACGGGTGGAGAAATACTTGAGACACTTTTGTCATGACACTCAACATGCATGGAATGATTGGTTACCCTTGGAAAAATTTTCCTACACAATAGCACAAATCATGTAAGCATTGGCATGCCACCTTTTGATGCCACTAATGGATACAAGGTGAATGCACCAATGGTCAATAAAGAAGAGATTGCAAATCAAAATGCACAAGAGGAGGTTGAGAGAGTGTAAACTCTCCTATAAAAATGCAAGGAAAATTTTAGGAATGCTCAAAGAAGTATGAAGAAATATGCTGATACCCATAAGAGATTTGTGGAGTTCAATGTTGGTGATTGGGTTCCTTTACACATACCAAAGTTAAGATATGCGTCTCTTAAGGACAATACATATACCAAATTGGCACATAGGTACTATGGTCCATACAAGATTGAGAGAAGCATGCAAGTGGCTTACAAGCTAATGTTACTAGCAACTACAGGGGCATACATGATGTGTTACATGTCTCTCAATTGAAAGTATATGTAGAGCCAATAGTGGAAGTGCAAGATGAGTTACTTCCATTAAACAAGGAATATATGGTAGAATATGTTTCAAAAAAAATTGTTAGGAAAACTAGAGAAAGGGTATTACACAACTGTTCTTTGGTGGTCAAATGGAGGGGTTTATCAAACGAAGAGTCTTCATGGCAAACTGCCTTAGTGTTGGAAGGATATGAGAAACTTTTGTGTGTATGGCAACCTACCTTGGTGTTGGAAGAAGATGAGAGAGCTTCACACCACTTGGGAATCATGATACTTTCATTTGGGAATGTTGGTAGTTGAGGTACTATCATGGGGAGCAAGTTTGGGGCTATTCTGAAGGCATGAGATGCAGTTTTGAGCAACTGGAGGCCCTTTATAGCCATGAATCACATGAGGATGCTTGACGGGACCAACTACCTACTATGGTACTATATGATGCGGCATATATTGGTAGCAAAAGGGCTATGGAATGTTGTGGTTGGTATTGAGAAGCATCCTGGTTCCTTTGATGAACATGATATAGAAGGCACATCTGTAGACACAAACTTAGTTTCACATGGTGCATTACCACAACATGGCATACCTCCTAAACAAGAACAAACAAAGTGGGATGGAAGAGATGCACAAGCACATGCATTGATTGCTTTGTCAGTTAAGAGGTATCATTCCTCACATTTAGTCATGTAGGACTACTAAGCATGCTTGGGATGCATCATTGTACCACATATGCAATGAAGCACGTGTTGCTTATATATGCAAGCAATTAGAGTCAGAGCATATGGATGAGGGAGACTCCATGGATAGTTTCCTTATAAAAATCAAGGATTTTAAGGAGCAATTGGCCAGTGTTGATGAAATATATCCTGATAGTTCATGTTGGAATTAGAGTTGCAGGAATGCACACACAACTTCAAGAAGATGAGAAAGCTTGAGCACAACACAGTAGTGTATTATGAGTGCCAAAAATGAAAGATCACAAGCCCTAGAAGATAATGGGCGTATATACAATGCACGGGGGAAAAAACCTCCTAGTGAGGGAAAAAGTGCCCCGGCAGTCCTAAGTGTGTTCACACACATCACTACTATAATATGGTAACAAATCCCCCCTGGAGTGATGCGGTGAACAAGAGCTAGCACTCATGTATAGGGAAGTGTCTAGCTATGTGGACGAATCCACAAAAGGGAGTAAGCCCAAAGCTTTGCGAAAAGCTTCGAACTTCTCACGAGGCAGAGCCTTTGTGAAAAGGTCTGCAAGGTTATCCTGTGTTGGCACATAAGCCAAACTGATCTCTCCTGCAGAGAGTCTCTCCCTGACATAATGGTAGTGCACCTCAATGTGCTTCGTACGAGCATGGAACACTGGGTTCCGCGCAACTGCCAATGCGCTCTGACTGTCAGTGAAGATGGTGGTGGCAGATAGCTGCCCAACACCCAAATCAGCCATAAGGCGTCTGAGCCACACACACTCAACCGTAGCTGTGAAAGCTGCCCTGTACTCAGCTTCACAACTAGAAGTGGCCACAGTAGGCTGCTTCTTGCTCAACCATGATATGCATGAGCTTCCAAGCATGAAGCAAAAACCACTCGTGGACACGCGTGTGTCATAACAACCAGCCCAGTCAGAATCTCAAAAAACATGTAAATCTGGCGGCAATGATCCCCCCTTGGGATAAAACAACCCAAGATGCCGAGTACCACTCAAATAGCGAAAGATACGCTTCACTGCCTGCCAATGCTTAATGCCTGGGCTATGCATAAATCTGCTCACCTGTGAGACTGCAAACTGAATGTCTGGCCTCGTAATGCATACATAAATGAGGCAACCAACAGCTGTCTGATAGAGTGTGACATCAAAGTGATCTCCAGCATCATGAAGACTCAACTTCAAACCTGTCTCCATTGGAGTAGCAATAGGCTTGCAGTCTTCAAGGCCAAATCTCCGCAACAATGTTTCAATATACTTTGTCTGACACAAAGCAATACCTCCATCACACTGCTTAAATTGTATCCCCAAATAATGATGCAAATGCCCCAAATCTGACATCTCAAAAGAGGCATTCAAATCAGCCTTAAAATCAGCAATATGACTCTCATTTGGTCCTGTGAGCAGCATGTCATCGACATAGAGAGCAATGATTAGATGTACACCATCCACACGTTTAACATACAAAGTGCTTTCTGTTGGACTATTCTGAAACCCATGTGCAGTCAAATATGCATGTATTTTTTCATACCAAGCTCGTGGAGCTTGCTTTAAACCATATAAAGCCTTTTTTAACCTGCACACTTTGTTTTCCTGCCCTCTTTGAACAAAACCACGAGGCTGCGATACATACACCTCCTCATGCAAATCTCCATTTAAGAACGCAGTCTTTATGTCCAGCTGATGTACATTCCAACCATTATGAGCTGCTAATGCACAGATGCTACGAACAGTGGTCATACGACATGTGGGAGCAAAAGTCTCATCAAAATCAATGCCCTTCTCTTGAGCATAACCTTTTGCAACAAGCCTAGCCTTATGGCGATCCACTGTGCCATCAGGCTTACGCTTCAATTTGTATACCCACTTAGTGCCAATGGCCTTCTTGCCAGGGGGCAAGTCACATAAAGACCATGTACTATTCTTCATAATAGCATCGTATTCTGCTTGCATAGCAG
The DNA here is from genome assembly GCF_041138505.1 of Cibotium barometz. Classification (NCBI taxonomy): domain Eukaryota; kingdom Viridiplantae; phylum Streptophyta; class Polypodiopsida; order Cyatheales; family Cibotiaceae; genus Cibotium; species Cibotium barometz. Next base: position 7,799,182 of record NC_141074.1, read on the forward strand.
CCATCCAATTTTCTGAACTTTGTGCCTCATCAAATGAAACAGGCTCACTTTCATCGCACATACTAGAAACAGCCAATGCATAACAATCTGACGCATAAGAGGCACCATGAGAGCCAGAACGAGTGCGACTAGACAAAGGGGCATCCAACTTGCTGTCACGCAAAGTCTGCACCAGCCATCTAGGCATGTTCCTAGAGCCCTCAATCTCTTGTCTCTCATCCTCAAGTGCATCATGCACATCTGCATCAGATATAGGCTGATCTGTGCCATCATTTAAAACCTGCATAGGCTGAAAAACTGCCTCATGAGGTATTGCACTTGACTGTGCACCACTGAAAAGAGGCAACAATGTATCATAGACATCACGTGAGCTGATATCTGTCTCCTTAGTACATGAAACCAAGGGCTGAACTGCATCTTCCACAAATACAACATCACGGCTAACCAAAATGCGCTTTGTCTGTGGATGATACAAACGATAGCCTTTGCTCTCAGCACTATATCCAACAAAAATACATTTGACAGCTTTGTCATCCAATTTTCTGCGATGTTGCACAGGCACTAATGCATATGCCAGGCAACCAAAAACACGTAAATGGCCAACAGATGGCTTGCGGTTATGCCAAGCCTCATATGGAGTGACAACCTGTAATGCTTTGGTGGGACACTTGTTTAGTACATAAGTGGCACACATGACAGCCTCAAGCCAAAAACCATGTGGTAGACTTTGACTCTTAACCATACATCTTGCCATTTCCATGAGAGACCTGTTTTTTCTCTCAGCCACACCATTTTGCTGTGGTGTATACGGCACTGTACATTGGTGTTTTATCCCACGCTCAGCCAGAAATGCATTAAATTCTGAAGACATATACTCCCCCCCTCGATCTGAACGGAGGGTGCCCATCTTACTTTCTGACACATTTTCAGCCATAACCAAAAACTGTTTGAAGCACAAAAACACTTCGGACTTTGCCTTCAAAGGATATACCCATGCATGCCTGGTAAAATCATCAATGAAAGTCACGAAGTAAAGGTAGTTTCCAAATGATGGAGTTTGCATGGGACCACAAACATCACTGTGAACAAGCTGCAATCTGCGTTCAGCTCTCACTGATCCATCTTTGGGAAAGGAAGCACGCTGCATTTTACCCAATATGCAGCCCTCACAAACATGCTTGACAGGTGCCTCAAGCTTAGGCAAAGAAGACACCATTTCAGATTTCTGCAGGCGCAGCAAACTTGCAAAATTCAGATGACCAAAACGTGCATGCCACAGTTTTGCATTTGAAATAGCCTGCGTATCCATAATAGCACATGCTGAATCCTCTACACATTTGCCATCCATATTGAGCTTATACAGCCCTCGACATAGTGAACCAGATGCTACAATGATGTCACCACAAGAGAGATCATGAACAGTACATCTATCATCCACAAATTTTACAACCAAACCTGTTTTGGCAAATGCGGAGACTGACAGCAGATTCTTTTTGATCCCTGGCACATACAATGCATCAAAAAGTGTAAAGGTGTTGCAATTTGCAACATTCAGCACAATCTGTCCAACTCCTTTAACGGGATAAGAGGAGTTATTGGCACAAGTGACAGTATTCCCTGTGGGAGCAGACTCAAGGAAAGTGAATAAACTGCGCTGCGAGGTGATATGCTTAGTGGCACCACTGTCAAAGTACCATACATCTGAATCTACTGCAGACATACATGTGTCATGCAAAGATGGGTCATAACTGCACTGCGCATTGAATGCCCATTCTGTATCTTGCACAACATTAGCAGATTCATTGTTAGAAGGAGAGGCATCTGCAACAGCCATACCAGCCTCTTTCTTCTTAGCCTCTTTCGCAGCCAGCTTAGGACACGCTTTGATGACATGATCATTTCCCTTATAGTACTTGCAAAATGTCTTCTGTTTGTCACCCTTCTTCTCATCTTTGTCTTCCTTCTTTGGTTGCGCAGCATTTGCAGATTTCTGCTTACTAGAAGAAAAGCCAGCTTTACCTTTCCCGCTTCTCTGACTAGCAATGAAAGCTTGATCTGCGACACGCATAATATTCCTGTTTTGCCTTGACTGGTCTTCTTGCAGCAAAACAGAAACTAACTCCTCAAATGATAAGGCATTGGGATTGCCTTTCATCATCAAGCGAAGAGTGGAAGCAAAACCCTGATAAGAATCTGGTAGACCATTCAAAACAGTCTGCACAAGTGAACTGTCTGACAGGATTTCATCTGCAGAAATGAGCTGCTCTTTGAAATCCTTGATCTTTGTCAAAAAGCTATCCATAGAATCACCTTCGTTCATATGCTCACTCTCCAACTGTTTTCGGAGGTAAGCAACACGAGCCTCATTTCTTGCCTGATACAATGTGGCAAGTACATCCCAAGCATCCTTAGAAGTCCTGCAGGAGCGAATATGTGGGATAATGGTACGTTTGACAGACAGCGCAATCAAGGCATGAGCCTGCGCATCTCTACCATCCCAACGAATCTGCTCTGCTGAAAGTGGTGGTTCTCGAACAGCTGCTACAGCACTTGTGCCTGCACCATCATCAACAGTACCTGTTTCTGATGTGTTTGCAGCATTCCCAGCCACAATAGGACGTGCATCAATACCCTGCACAATGTTCCATAACCCCTTTGCTACCAATACATGTCGCATCATATATGCTCACAATGGATAGTTGGTGCCATCCAACTTATCCTCAGCAGCCAACATGCGGAATACATCATTGTTGTTAGCCATGGCCAATGACTGTACTACTAGATGTAAATGCTGTCTGTAAGAGGTAAACCTGTATAAAATCGACCTGTGCTATGTAGCACAGCCCAAAACAGACGAATGGGCACCTGTCCTGCAGATTTTAATCTTGACAGAAAATCTGCACAGTAGGACGATTTTGCCTGCGCAGTACTTGGAATGCAAAAACGGAGGGCGAAATGACTTCAGATCAAAATTCTGAAACGAACGAGCCCTACGGGCTCACCCACGGCATATACTAACCTGCAGACGCTCGTGAAACCTCGTCGCAATCGGAGGAGATGAAGCGGCAGGTGCCGATGATGCTGCCCGGGAGGAGGAAGCCTGCTCTGATACCAATTGTTGGAATTAGGGTTGCAGGAATGCACACACAACTTCAAGAAGATGAGAAAGCTTGAGCACAACACAGTAGTGTATTATGAGTGCCAAAAATGAAAGATCACAAGCCCTAGAAGATAATGGGCGTATATACAATGCACGGGGGAAAAAACCTCCTAGTGAGGGAAAAAGTGCCCCGGCAGTCCTAAGTGTATTCACACACATCACTACTATAATATGGTAACAGTTCATTGGTTCCTACTGTCTTGAATGCATTGTTGGACTCGTATATCAAGGTTTTACTTCTACCATTAGACTCATGAATGAAAGGAAATCCAAAAGTTCATTGGTTCCTACTGTCTTGAATGCGTTGTTGGACTCGTATATCAAGGTTTTACTTTTACCATTAGACTTAAGATGAAAGGAAATCCAAATGCCTTGAAGTTTTAGGAGTTGGTTTCTGTGCTCTTGCAAGAAGAGCAATCCAGAAAAAATAGATCTATCATGCATATAGGAGATAAGGCTTTTGTTGCCAGTCAACAAAGAGGCAAAGGTAAATCCTTTCCTTAGGGTAGTTACAAGCTGAAATCAGAGTCATCGAGCAAGCTTATAGACAAGAAGGAGATAAGACAAAGAAAAAGGAAAAATGCAACTATTATAGGAAACCTGATCACTACATTAATGAGTGCAGGAAACGACTGGTGAAGGAGAAAAAGAAAGACTAAGGTATGCATGTAGCTGATGCATCAGCATCCAATGTAGAAAACAAAGAATCTGGAAACTATGTGCATGATGATTGGGCTTTCATTGTGCAATGCAGTTATGACCCTTTGAATAAGGATGTATACATGGCTATTATATAGATATGTACATGTAAGGTATTTTGAGAGTGGTGCTAGTAAGCACATTACTTCTGATTGTAGTTTGTTCTCATCACTTGAATCTGCTCCACGGGAAAACACTGTAAGATGTACAAACAACTCCTCATATCTTGTAAAAGGAATTGGTAAAAATGTTCTCACTGCTGTAAATGGTAGAACAATCACGCTTTCATATGTATTATATGTACTAGGGATCAAGAAGAACTTGTTATCTATCTCTACCATTACTAAGGTTGGCTTAGTGGTTTAGTTTGAGGATGGCAGATGTATTGTTCATGGTTGCAGTGATGGAAAGACAATTGTTGCTTCTAGTACTTTGTCTCATGACCTTTACAGGTTAAATGCATATGAAAGACAAAGGCATGCTATATGTACAATTTTTGCCACACAGGCAATGGGTGATGCTAAGTTATGGCATGCACGCTTTGGTCACTTGAACTTTGGCAATTTGTTGCGTTTGCATAAACATGACATGGTGTCTGAGCTATCACATCTTGAAGCCCCTATCAAACATGTTTGTGAGGGCTGTATTGTTGGAAAAATGTAGTGGGCATCATTTTCCAAAGATGGTTCAGTTAGAGCTGTCCAAAATTTGTAGCTTATACAGAGTGATGTATGTGGTCCTATGAAGACACCATCTGTTGAAGGCTATCTTTATTTTGTCACATTCATTGATGATTATTCTAGACATATTGGGTATATCCATTGAAATAGAAATAAGAGGTTTTTATGTACTTTAGGAACTTTGCTGCTATGGATCAAAATGATTCTGCATGTAAGATTAGAGATAGAGAGAGAGAGAGAGAGAGAGAGAGAGAGAGAGAGAGAGAGAGAGAGAGAGAGAGAGAGAGAGAGAGAGAGAAGGTTGCACAGTGGAGAGATAGGTTGAAGATCTACTCACAATATATAGAGAGAGAGTGTGTGAGAGAGAGAGAGACGGACAAACAGACAGACAAAGAAGGTTGCACAATAGAGAGAGAGAGAGAGAGAGAGAGAGAGAGAGAGAAGGTTACATAGTAGACAGAGAATGAGCTATGGAGATTTGAGGTTTGGGGTGAAGAGGATAATGTTGGAGAGAAGAATAATGTGTAGGGAGAGAAATCTAAGGTGAAATTTTTTTTTTTTGATATAATATGGTTTGGGTTGGGTTTTGAGAGGAAAAAATGCACTTTTAATTTTTTTTTGAAACATTCTATTTTTAAGGGTTTTTCGACCCTTAGATTGATGGGGATGAAATTGGTGGAGCCCTCTACTTCTTAGAAGCTACCCCCTTACTATATGGCACCCTCCTACTTTTTGCACTCCACCTCCCTAATTTATGAAGGCCACTCTCTACTTTTTGAGCCCCACAGATGTAGTAATGAGGGAGACAAGCCTAGTTGCCCCCTACTTTTGGAGGAGACCAAATGTGCACACTCCTCTCTTCCTATTGGTCCATTGCTAAAATGAAGTTCATTAGCAAAGGGCCGAAAAGATGTCCAAAGGTTTCCTAATGGAATGCTTCCTAAGTAACTCAAATACTTATCGTAAGTGTTCGATATGCTCTTTCTTGGTACTATCGTAGATCAGGATATTGTCTAGGAAAACTACAACAAATTTTCCTAAATAGGGTTTCAAGACACTATCCAGTGTCATGAATGTGGTGGAGCATTAGTCAAACCAAAGGGCATGACTAAAAACTCATAGTGACCAAACTTAGTTTGAAAAGCTGTCTTTTGGACATCCACTTCCTGAATTCTCACTTGATGATATCTGGATCGTAAATCGATTTTCATAAAGTACTTTGCCCCTTGGAGTTGATCAAACAACTCATCTATTCATGGAAAAGGGTACTTATTCTTAATCGTGATTTGATTCAAACCACGGTAGTCTACACATAACTGCATAGACCCATCTTTTTTGTTCACCAATAGTATTGGTGAAGCCCAAGGTGAAGCGCTTGGTCTAATGAATCTAATTTTAAGGTAGTCTTTTAATTGTCATTCAACTTCTTGTGCTTCCTTAAACTAAGCTGATAAGAAGGCTTACTTAGTAGCTTTGAGCCATGCATCACTTCGATTGGATTCTCAACATCGCGGACAGGAGGTAATCCTTTCGGTAAGTCATTTGGAAACACATCTTTAAATTGTTGTAACAATCGCTTTAAGGATTCATTAACTTTTTTATTGTTAACATGCTTTGAGCCATGTAAACCACTTATGTTTTCATATGCAGAAAAAGAAACAACATCATCAAGCCTCATGTAGCACAAAAAGATGTTTTCTACTTCATTAGCTTGTACAAGGCGATTGAGTTCCATAAGCATATAGGAGGTGAGGAGGGTACATCATGTTCACCTTGCAAATGCACTTTCTTACCATCTATTTCAAACTCAAAAGAATTATGCAAATAACTTCTAGACAAAGATGGACCAATGTTATATAAGCACTCTCGACCTAGAATAACATCCGCTCAAGTGATATGCATAACTTAAAAATCCAAATGCATCTCATGACCTTGAATGCCTAATGGAACATCACAAACTAATGTATCCTAGAGATCTTTATCATAGTCATTAATCAAAGAAACCACATACTCATGATCACTTGGACTTTGTGATAATTTTAATTTCTAGACTAAAGTATAGTTTAAGAAATTGTGTGTGGCACTATCATCAATCATAACTCGTACCTTGTGACCTTTAACATGACCATGCATTCGAACCATTTCATGTGGACCAAATGTTGGCACCCACATCAATGACGTGACACAACACGCATGAGTATAATCAGCATGATAAACTTGAACCTCTTAAACTTACGAGAAGTCTCTAGAGAGAGCACTTGAATAGTATGCACTTGCTTTTCTTTATTTTGATCACCCTGATTTTTCTCATTTTCTTTTAGCTTGGGATACTGTAGTTTACTATTAAGTTGACTTGAATCATGATGCTTACAATTTTGATGTGCAGATCATTATATTTCATAAAAAATTCTCAAAAGACAATGCAAAATTTCTTTTATTTGCATTGAAAGTACTCTCCAGGTTTTGTGGTGGATATGATGTGCCATTGAATGCTAAGAAAGTGGTGCTAGTGGAGAAATAGTTTGCATTGCGGGTTTTTGGTCAAGGGCATGGGTGTCAAGCCCTAAGATGCCCCTAGTACCTGTCATACACAGCCCAAGCTCTTGTGGCAGAAATAAACGAACCAAACTCATTGCCTCCTTATGGAAAAAGATATCTAATGAGTGAGGACAAGAAAGAGCCGATGTATGTGTTCCTCCAAAACTGTTGCCTCCAGAGGTGCAGCTACCAAGAATAGATCTCCCAGCAGATGAAGTTCAAGAAGAAGATGAAAGAGAAGAAATACCACCGAAGAAGGTGAAGCCCACCTCATCATCAAGACCACTTCCTCCCAACGCAGATCAATTGTAAAGTATGGTATATGATTACACAATATATGGTGCAATCATAAACAGAACAAAACCAGATGTATGTATAAATTAGGCTCAAGGTATTGAGATTCTTTTAAGTCTTCTTCTTCTTCTTTGTGCGTCATTTCTACTACTATGAGTGTCTCCATGTGTCAATGTTATATTAATTGGAATCCCCAATTTAGGATTAATTTTCTCATTTGCAAAGAAAGTGTTCTCTGCATTCTTTAATAATAGCGAGTTGAAAGGGAATTAGCATGATTAGTAAAAGGAATTTTTTTTAAAAACAAACCCCCACGGGTGGATTATTAAAGATTCTATACATAACTACCTCAAATCATCAAAATCTTCATTCTAACAAGGTTTACGTGCATCCAATCAAATATTCACGAGAATTGAATCATCGAAGCTACATAATACATAGTCCTCGAGCACTAAATTTCATAAGCACAGATAAAAATATGTTAAGTATGCCCACAATTGGATGGCATACTATTTTACACAGCTTTGTATCTAACAAGTATGCTAAAAATTGAATGGCATACTATTGTACACAGCTTCATGTACGTCAGGGGATAGGACAAACAGATTTTTGTTAATTGGGTTTGGATCCATTGAAAATTTGATTCCTCATACAAGATGCATCGCTATCACGGCCTCCAACTTGTAATCCCACAACTCATAGGTTTGCTTGTCTTTAGGTGCATAGAAGAACCCTTTCATAGTAAAACAACCTCGTGCAATGGCATTTCCCTATCCGTCCTTTGTAGGTCTCTTACAGAGCTCTTTCTCCTTTGTGCATTTCATAATGTAGAAGTCCGCATTCTCTGGATTTCGTTTTTTAGCTGTCATCGGGAAATTGTCTCCTACAAAAAGGACATCACTAAGGGTATCATGGTGCCCTTCGTAGGTGGCCTCCTCAATGTTTGCAATGTTAACATCAATGTCAGCATTGTCTTCTTCAGTGCCATCTACCAATGGTTCAAGGGCAACGTAGTCCCAGCTATGAATATGAGACTGATTGCTGCACCTACGCCATAAGTGTTCCATACAGTTACTACAACAACATGATAATCGATGCACCCTCAATGCTGTTGGATCGTGCTAAGAGTATGCAAAGACTGAATGTAGGGATCTTGTGTTTGTTATAGCCTTGACATTCCATGCCTCATCCCTATCTGTATCACCCAACTTTATCTCCCAAAAGACTCTACTAACATACCGAGCTTGTGATTCATATGTGGACTCGGCTCTAGTGGTGAGCGTTTCTTGCAAAAACTTTATGACATCAGCTTCACAGCACCATTAGGCTTGAGTTGTTCATGACCGTTGTGCTCTCCCTTTGCATGACTAGAGCCAAAGACATTCTAAGTCATTTGAAAACCTGTGATGGCAGTGTACCTAGAAACAAAGTAGAAAGGCCTTTTTGCTTTTTGAATTGAGACGAAGCACCATCAGACCAAACCCAATGATGTTTTAGGGGAATACCATAGGGTAATACCCAATTATAATGTAGTGTGAAACAATGTTGCACAAAATGGGTATCATGCTTCTTATCATCAGAGATATAAAAGTGAATCATTTTGTGGATGTCACCTGCAATGCAAAAGTATGTAATATGCACAAATATGGACACTTCGCTTGAATACCAGTGCATCGACTGTATCTCATTTTGCTCCTTAAAAGAGTATTTCTCAGCAAAGTCTATAATAGATATTACCAAATCTTTGGGAAAATTGGACAAGCATTCTTTGTATTACTCAGCTTGCCACCTATACACAAAATTATGTTTGATAAACTTTTTGAGCTGGTCGTTGAACATTTGATTCAGTGCTTTGCATGACAGTTCCTTGTGTATTAACTCTTTCCTCTTCTTTGTCTTGCCACCATCATCAGTGGTTCCATAGTCTATGTCATCCTGAAAGATCTTCACGATGATAAGTCGACCAACATATGCATATTTAGCTAGACAAACTACTATGTTTTGAGGACCAGAGATAGTGCAACTCCCCATCATACACTTCAAAGCATGGAAAATAGTACCTTCAGATTTTGAACATAGGATGGACTCCCATGCGCGTGTGATGCTCTTATAGAGCTTCTTTGTAGCCTTGCACCCACCTGGCTGAAACCCATAGGATGGACTCCCATGCAACCCAAAATTAGATCCTCTAATCGCATCTTTTAAGAATGACATCTGAACATGTGTTATGCAACAACAAGTGTATCGATCCTTAAGCTTGCGCACAAAGTATGGCTTTAATTTCTCAAAAGCTCATTGGATAAACCGGTGCCTATGGATGTATCTCCTTAAACAACAAATATAGTTCAACGTGCAATACAAAACCATTATAGCAAGTTAAACATTTGGTTTGAAACTAGTTTGTAGTTATAGGTTCCTAGGTGTATACAGCTAGTTCACCAACCAATATCTTATTGGTTTAACACTGGTATCATATTGTTTCAGAACTGGTATTGTCTAAAGAAAAGCTAATCTTTACCTTATATCTCATGCATGTTGCATAGAGCTAGTGTTCCAAACGGTATCATACCAGTACAAAACACTGGTATCATATGGCCACCCCAAGTTCTCCTTCCGGTCTCTACTCAGTATCATACCAGTACAAAACACTGGTATCATATGGCCACCCCAAGTTCTCCTTCCGGTCTCTACTCGGTATCATACCAGTGTTCAGCATGGGCTTGCCGATGGCATGAAGATAATGGCAAAATACCATCAACAGAGGTTTGCAAATGCTCTCTGGCTACATAGAAATTATGTATGTGTATGTTCAACTGCCTTAAAGCATCTGCAATGTTAAGAGTGGATGTATTTGTGCCGTTGCCATTCATAAATCATTGGAATATACCTTTTAAGAAATAGCTCCTCAGAGTTTCTATGCACTTTGACTGCTTCAAGTGTATTTTGTATGCCATCTATTAGACTTGTATGGTTCTTGGACTATCCTTTGCAAGTTTTATGCACTCATTCATGTTGATGAAGATGGTGTGACTTGAACTACACCCAGTTTGCTATTCTTGGACTATCCATTGCATTCATTCATGTGGTACTTGTAACCTAGAACCTCACACTTTCCTTTTAATCACAATAGCATTAGTGCTCTAAGATTTGAGTCTAGAATTGCAACTTGTTATAGGGCTAGTTTTTGAGGAACATGACTCCTCCCACAATTTAATTATTGATAATATGGCTTAGCATAAGTGCAATGACTTTGATATAACTTAATACTTGGAAAATCATTAAATTTCTCCAAATCTCCTTCACTTATCCACATCACATGAATATCCTAGATCATATTCCAAGTGTTAATGTACTTGCACTCTGCGAAGCTTGTAAGAAACAACCCACTCTTTGAGGAAAGTAGAGCTAAAGGTGATTAATCCCAAGCACCCTCAAAGACAAAGAGTCAGCCATCTTCCCTCCATCTATGGGAACGTGGTATCTAACAAGACTAGTGAGAAAAAGGGCAACATGACAAGGCTCCCTTGACTCAAAACCTGAAGAGGCTGAGCATTGTGGCACATGGAGAATCCATTGTGACTCACACTCCTACTTCACCTTCTACTTCATTGCACAAAACCCCACCTATAAACAATCTTGTAGAGCTAATATTAAGGCATGATTTAAATATCTTAGGCTTGGAGGAAGGGGATGAAAACAACCTTAGTGAAGGAGCAATTTCTCCCCTAGCCACCATGGAAACAAGTATAGTCCTACCACCAAGATTGGGAGAAGAGGAGTTAAGAAGATGATCCATGGGAAAAGACAAGTCAAGAAGTTGATCCATGGGAGGAGGATCATTAGAAAAAGGACATCATGTTGGGCAAGGTTTTCATCAAAGGAGAAACTCTATTGGGAGGACATTATGGAGGATATTGTTTCCATCATCTTGACCCCATGGCACAAGAAGGCGGTTATCCACCGCACTACTATAGACTAGAGATGGTAATCCATCACATTACTATAGACTTCTATTCACCATCTCCTTACTATGGTAGTGTGGTTATCTGCCACATTAATATAGAGAATATCAATGGGATTCTATTCATTATTCAGGAAAATGGGAACTCTTATGCCTTGCACAAGGGAGAAGAAGTGAGGAATGCAAGGATTGCACCCTTAGTCATTCTTGGTAGAATAACCCTATGTTGTGAAGAAGTTAGGGTCCTCAACCTTGTTTCCTTGGGTATGAAGAGCTTTATGCTTGGGTAGGGAGCAAAGAGGGGGATAGATATGGAATTTTTTTTCTCAAAATCAATGCTAATGTGATTCCAAGAATGGGGGAGAGATGAAGATGGAGAAGGAGAGGGAGAAAAGGGTGTGCAAATCCAACACAGGAGAAAGATAAAGAGTGTAAACGTTGATTAAAATCATAGTTTTAGCATTATAGAGTAAAATAATTATTAATAATTAATAATAATTAGCAATTGTATAACAAATTAACAAGGCAAGGATATGAGATGAACACACACAAATTGCATTAGATGGGTGCCTCTTAAATAGTTAGAGAATACATCATCATTAGCCACTAATACATCATCATCGTTAGCCACTAATTAGATCCATAATCATGCTTAATAAATATCCCACTAATCAAGATCTCCTTCCCCCCACTTTTAGGTGCATTAAATGTTGATTATTGATTACAACTCATCCACTAGCCCACTTGAAGGAGGCGCCTACTTTCTAAGCTAGTTTGGGGTCGATTATTGTTGCACAAGCTACATCAAATTCACCTCCATTATATCATAATGTTGCATGGCTCTCCTTAGTGCCAAATTATTACACTCTTCATCACTTTTATTTCTAACACCCCCTCTGAAGTGATGAATTCCTATCTCCATTACGTGCTAGAGTCAACATTCCAAGGTACATGCTATGAATGGACCAATCTAGTTGCCTTTATATGATCGGCACATCATGTAGATATGACTAGAGGGTGACAATTACAAGGTGAGGGTTATACCCTTTTACATCTAGAAGAGATACTTGAGAATAATTCCTTCATGGGAAGCCTTGCCTTTTCATCTCTTTTTTTCACCATCATGTTGGCCTCTTCAGCCCATTTCTTGTATGCCAGCAATCCTTAGCCATGTGTCCTACCTTCTCTCATTAGTGCCATGTGACTTTTCTCTTGGCTCCTTCTTTGTACTTTGGTCCCCTCATCTTGATAAGAAGGATTTCTAGCCTTTTTTTATGTTGAAATATACAAGTGAGTAGGGTGTGTGCGGGAACAAGCCCTTGGTTAGAGGCTGCAAAAGAGGAGATGTAATTGTGAAAGAACCTATGAAAAGGTGAGAAGAATCTATTGGGAGAGAATAAAGGGTAGCATGAGAGAATTTAGGAGTGTGGAGTAATTCTGGGAGATATTCAAGGAAAAGAGAAGAGGTGGAGAGAATCAGGCAAGAGGTGGAGATATTCTGGGAGTGAATCATGGAGAAATCAGTGGGATTAGATGCTTGATGTAAACTCTATAAATTGAGGCATAGCCCTAATGAGAATTTGCTGGTTTTTGAGTACCCATGCCTACATTAATCTATTTGTTAATTACCCAATTACGTCTTAATTATTTGCTAATCACTTTGTTAATGATATTGACTCTAGTGTTTGATCCACCATAGCTCATCACAATGCTCAAATTTCAACATGGTATCAGAGCCATGCTAATTTGTGAGCCCATTATCTTGCTAATTATTTTGCTAATTAGGATTAGTAGAAAATTATAATTTTCTCTCTTTTTTCAACTCACCTCTGTACCCCCAGCCAGTGGAGGAGATCCCTCTCTTTGCACACATAAAATTAGGCCAAACCCTTCTAGCACATGATAGGTATCTCATAGCTCTTCAAGCTCATCCAAACAACGTAGCAAACCGCCGCCGGATGAAGGAGAAATGGCTGTTTTTGCAGGCTACGTTTTTCAGTAAAAGATCTTAGATCTACACTCACTCAGGGTGAATCACTCTAATTCCTCTTAGCCCAAGGTGTTTTCAAGCATTCTCTACAAGCTGGTGAAGACAGAATTCAATTTAATCAAGTCTACAATGAGATCCAAGCTCTTCATCAAATCTGTAGGTGACTTTGGTAAAACAGAGATTAAGCTTTCAATATTTGGTCAAATCTTATGTTTCTTGGCTTAATCCTCTACTAGACTCATTGCTATTGATGCCTTTGAAAGCATTTGAGCTCATTTGAAGTCTAAGGCACCAGATCTGGACTCCCCGCATACTCTGTTTTTTGCACACAAAATAGAGTATTAATTTGCTAATCAGTGATCAGTGCTAATCACTATATTTTGGTGCAATTGAGGGTTCAAATGAACCATTAGGTATCTGATACAGATCCCTATAACTTTAGATTGCAATTCGGAGTTGGTTTGATACTCCAACCATCCCGTACAAATTGGTTACCCTTGATTTAATGGTAAAATTGTGCTGATAAATTTGTGAAAATCATCATTTTGTATTTAACCCTTGGTTAATGCCTATAAATCTCACTCAAATTCAAGATTATTCACAGCCAGAGTTGCATTTGGAATGTGCATGAGAATGAATGCTATACGCATTATGTATTGGGCACATTATATTAGTGTAAAAATGGGAACAGACACTGCCCTTGTCCAGATTAAGGCAAGAGGTAAGACCTCCCGCATAAATTTGGGTTTGCATTGCATAATGACACAAGATAAACATCAAAAATCCAAAGGAACTGTCAGCAAAACATTGAAACATGTTGCTCACATGGAGCAAAATGACCTGATAGACAAGCTCATGGCCCCAGCCATGGAAGAAGAAGAATATCTCTTTCCAAGAGGAAGATCCACACCAAGAAGATCTAAAGGAAGACATGGACACAAGAAGAGAAGCTGCCCTAAGAAGACTGAAAGAAGAGAAAGACATGGACGCGTGGAGAGAAGCTGCCATGACAAGAAGACTGAAGACAAGAGAAGATGTGAGGCTCCAAAGAGTGAGGAGCCATGTGAAAATCTCTGAGAGAGAGAGAGAGAGAGAGAGAGAGAGAGAGAGAGAGATCCCACAACCCAATGTAACCTGCCCCAACAAAGTAAAACCACCTCTGAGCCACTGATGATGTAGGCCACGTGGTAGATGTATGTGTGAGCACTTTAGTCAAGGTCGCGGGCACTTATAGTAGCCTTGGACACATAGAGAGAGAGAGTGTCAAGGACTATGGAGTTTAGGGACTTGAGGCACTGGTCGCGGACTGTCAAGTAAGAAAGAAACTTGATACAGGGTCCAGGTGTGTTGAGATAACTTGAGGGGAGGTGTAGACACTGGTCGCGGGCTATCAAGTAAGAGGGAAACTCGGTACAGGGTCCAGGTGTGCTAGGATTATTCACTTGAGGGGAGGTGTTGAAATATACAAGTGAATAGGGTGTGTGCGGGAACAAGCCCTTGGTTAGAGGCTGTAAAAGAGATGTAATTGTGAAAGAACCTGTGAAAAGGTAAGAAGAATCTACTGGGAGAGAATAAAGGGTCGCATGAGAGAATTTAGGAGTGTGGAGTTATTCTGGGAGATATTCAGGGAAAAGAGAAGAGGTGGAGAGAATCAGGCAAGAGGTGGAGATATTCTGGGAGTGAATCATGGAGAAATCAGTGGGATTACATGCTTGATGTAAACTCTATAAATTGAGGCATAGCCCTAATGAGAATTTGCTGGTTTTTGAGTATCCATGCCTACATTAATCTATTTGTTAATTACCCACTAATTACGTCTTAATTATTTACTAATCACTTTGTTAATGATATTGATTCTAGTGTTTGATCCACCATAGCTCATCACAATGCTCAAATTTCAACATTTTATGCCTTTGCTCTTCCTCCATAAGAGCTCCTTCTATTCCTACAAATGTTGGGTCTGGAAGGTTCTTAAGTGTAGCTGTTTTTCCAATGGTCCATACTCTTCCAATGTCATGATTTTAATGAGAAGGATTTCTCCTCTTCCATCAATACACCAATGCTAACCAATTAATTCATTATTCCTTTCATCTTGTTAACATGTGCAGGAAATGAATCCCATTTTTTCATTGCCCGCACATGTTAACAAGATTGCTCCAGCTCCACTATTGCACCAATTCTTGCAAGTTGATTCATTATGCCTTCCATCTTGTTAACGCGTGCAGGAAATGATTTCCCTTTTGCCAAAAAAATTTGATTCTTTAAGCTTATATTAGAGTTTTTCCCTTAAGCTCCAAAAAGCTTTTTAATTCATCCCAAGCTTCTTTTGATGTTTTTAAGTCAGCAACAATGTGATGTATGAAAGAATCTCTTTAGTAATGCAATTATCACTAAGCCTTTTTCATCTCTTCCCACCCATACCCATGTATTATTTAATTCTTCATCCGTGGGACACTTCTCTCTCCCACCATTTATTATGCCCCATAGGTTCTCCCTCATTAGCATATACTTGACTTTCACTTGCCAAGTATAAAATCCATTACTATTAAATTTTTCAATGACGTAGGATGTTGTCATTATTATATGCATTATATAATGAGATCTAAGAAATTGGAGTGTCCAATTCCACACTCTAACCCGTTTACAATGAGAAATAAGTGTAATGCAAGTATTAATTAGCCCAAATACCCCAAAAAAACCTAAATCTATAAATTTTCAAAAATGTACCCTGCAAGATTAAAAGTTTGAGCTATCAAATGAGAGGGAAAATGTGAAATAAACACATACAAGGATGTTGCAACACCCCAATGAGATGTAAAACGTGAAATAAACATATACAAGGATGTAGTAACACCCAATTAGAAGCCCTAACCCTCAATTGTTAAATAATCCTCTCTAATTAGCCCTAATGATGAGATTAGAAAAAAATTATAGATTCTTCCCACATTGTTATTATAATAGAGTTATTAGAGGCATTTGAGGATTTTCAGTGCAAATGAGACTTTAAAAACTTCACTCAAAGCAATAACTAGCCTTGTATAGCTTTAGTTTGCACCCAAACTCAATATTACCATATTTCAGCTTTTCAAAAGAGTAAAATTTAGCACTAATTACTACTTCCTTGTGCTCTTTTGTTTTGCTTTGATTTGCCTCTAGGACTTAATTATGATGCTCCACAATGTGTTGAGAGGTTTAGGGTAGCTCAAATCATAGTACGAATGCTTTAGTGAATGAGATCGAAACGAGAAGACCGAGACCTCGAGAAGCATGCCAATAGAAAAACACAAACATGAGAGAGAACACTAGACTGGATCCCAACTGCCCCCCCAAGCGTGTGCTCAAAGCATCCCCGCTTGAGCATTTTTATAGATTTTTATTCCATCAAAAATAGGATACATGGTTATTTTAGCCCAAGCTTGCTCTACAAGCTTCCTTTTTACAAAAAATAGGATGCATGGCTATTTTAGCCCAAGCTTGCTCTACAAGTTTTCCTTTTTTTATAAAAAATTGATAATAAAATATTTTAAAAATCTCACTCCCGTGCTGGTCCTCTTGGATTAGAGACAACCATCCTCTGTTGTTGTAACTATCAACACACACGATTGATCAATCACATTAATCATTTCCACATTGGATTCACTCACAATGTCTTTTAAGTGGATTCACTCCTAATCTCCTCACACATGTCGCACGTGTGTTAGAGTTGATCGAATTCACTCACAACCAAACTCATAGAACCTTTGCACGCATCACACATGTCTTAGAGTTGATCGGATTCACTCACAATCAAACTCCTACATTGGATTCACTCACAATGTTTTCATACGCGTCACTTGTATTCACAGAGTATACCACACATGTGACAGCTAGTTGGATTCACTCACAAACCAACTAGGGTCACCCTCTAAAGAATTAGATTCACTCTCGATTCTTATACTACACTGGGTCACCCTTATTAAGAATTAATTCAGAAAAGTTGATCGCATTCACTCACAATCAAACTCTTACATTGGATTCACTCACAATGTTTTCATACGCATCACGTATTCATAAAGTACATCACACGTTAATAAATTCTAGTATCCCATACCACCAGAAATTATCCCACATAAATCTAGAGATAAGTATGAATCGGAATACTTCACATAGGATTAATCTCGTGTCCCATACCATAAAATTAATACATAGTGAAAAATTCATATAGTTTGAGGTGGAAGGGCCAGTTCCTCCAAGAAGTTCTACTTTTGATGCATAAGAACTCTCCTTGAAATTTGCAAAAAGTCTTGGATAAAATTTGTTATAGAGATTATCAAATGAATATGTTATCGCCGTAAGTGTTAGAGTAGTTGTGTCGTGGTAGTCTTGTTTTTCATCAATCATCGATCATATATGGAGTCCAAGTGGAATAAACTAAAATAACAAATATTAAGGAAAACTTGATGACATAAAATGAAAACGTAAGAGAGTCTTGCCTTGATGTATTGTTGGCTACAAAAGGAAAAGTTAAGAGAAATTAATAATTTAAAATAATTTATGAATAATTAAAAACATAAATATTCGATAAAGATGAGAACTTATCGTGTTGTGTAAGTTGAGATGATAATTGTTGGAAATGGCTCCATGGTAGAGATCATTGGTATAACCTACACATCATGCTTACACCACACATAATAATATGCCTACATACAAACTCAAGACTATTATTTTCATAATTACGACATAATTGCATAGAAATAATCACACATCCTAAAATAGTGTTGGCCTTGAGCTAGGTGCATAACCAAAAAAACTACTCAAGTCTCGAACCCATGGATATCTATTGGCACATCTAAAGTCATTACGTCCAATGTCTAAACGATGAGAATAGCACTAATTGTTACTAGAATAATTCTTTCTTTCTTCCCTTTCTTCTTTCTCTTCTTATTCTTCTTCTTCTTCTTCTTCTTCTTCTTCTTCTGTCTCTCTTTTCCTCTTCTTTCTCTTCTTCCCTCTATCCTCCCCTTCTTCCTCTTCTTCTCTTTCTTCTCTCCTCCTCTTCTTCTTCTTCTTTTCCTTTTCTCTCCTTCTCTTCTTCTTCTTCTCTTTCTTCTCTCTCCTCTTCTTCTTCTTCTTTTCTTTCTTCTTTCTCCTTCTCTTCTTCTTCTTCTCTTTCTTCTCTCCTCTTCTTCTTTTTCTCTTTCTTCTCTCTCCTCCTCTTCTTCTTCTTCTTTTCTTTCTTCTTTCTCCTTCTCTTCTTCTTCTTCTCTTTCTTCTCTCCTCTTCTTCCTTTTCTCTTTCTTCTCTCTCCTCCTCCTCCTCTTCTTCTTTTCCTTCTCTCTCCTTCTCTTCTTCTTCTTCTTCTTCTTCTTATGGCTCTACTCGCACTACCACATAGCACCTAGCTTATCCCACATATCGTTTCTAACTGTCGAAAGAAGGATTATATACAGTAGAATGCATGCACCTTGTCTTCTTGTCTTGCAGAGATACCTGCCAAGCGCAACGTTACCTTGCTTCTCTTGCCGGTGAGGTGTGGCATTGGCGACAACTGTGTTATTGGTGGGCCGGGGAGACTTACGCCGTTTTCTATGCGTCGCACTATCGTGACAGGTATCCAGCTACGTTACTGGTCTCGGCCAGTGCTATCGGCCTTGACAGTGGCACCGGTGCGTTTGTCGGTGCTCTATGATGATCGTTGTCCGTGCTGTTTACTTAGGTTTCATGTCACCATTCCACATAGGACTAGGCGTCTGAGTGCTCAAACAATATCTTTTGACGATGGAGCGTACACCAGCTCTGATTCCACTAAAACGAGACGATCGATACCTCGAGAAGCATGCCAACAGAAAAACATAGATGCAAGAGAGTACACCAGTTGGGTCCCAACTGCCCCCCCAAGATTGTGCTTCAAGCATCCCCACTTGAGTATTTTTATAGATTTTTATTCCATCAAAAATAGGGTACATGGCTATTTTAGCCTCTACAAGCTTCCTTTTTACAAAAAATAGGATGCATGGCTATTTTAGCCCAAGCTTGATCTACAAGCTTTCCTTTTTTTAATAAAAAATTGATAATAAAATATTTCAAAAATCTCACTCCTGTGATAAAGATTTTGAGTTGGATTTGAAGGTGGGTAGGGAATGGTGAAAAAAAGATTAGTATAGTGATTAGGGAGATGCTCTAGATTGGTGAGGGGAGGCTCTAATACCATGTGGAAATCCAACATAATAGCAAGCTATGGAGTGTAGAAGTGGATTAAACTCATGGTTTTAGCATAATAGACTACTAATGATAATTAGTAATTGAATTACCAAAATAACAAGGTAATGATTTGAGATGAACACACACAAATTGCGTTAGATGGGCGCCTCTTAAATACGCTAAGAAAAAATCATCATTAGCCATAAATTTATCTCTATAATCATGCTTAATCAAGATCCCACTAATCAAGGGCCAGATCCCCCTACTTTTCGATACATTAAATGCTAATTATTATGACTACAACTTGTCCACTAGCCCACTTGAAGGGGGTAACTACTTTTGAGTTAGTTTTTGGGGATAATTTCTTATTTACATTGTCCTCTATTTATGCATACAAGCTACATTGAGTTAGTTTTTGGGGATAATTTCTTATTTACATTGTCCTCTATTTATGCATACAAGCTACATAAAATCCACCTCCATCCTATGTTAAGGTTGCATGCCTTCCCTCAGTGCCAAATTAATGCACCCTTCATAACTTGTATTCTAATAAAGGGGAGCACATCACTCATACACAAGCCACTAGTAGGCAAGCATGCATCACAAACACAACACAAACATACAAGCAAGCATCGTCACAAGAGTACATCTCTAGACTCAATTGTGATAATGGGATTATGTGTTTTCTTATTCGTATACAAACCTCTCATATATTTGCAATATCTAGCCACCCAAGTAATGTCCATGGCACAAATGTTAAAATACACTAATTTCCTAGGGTATGTATGCATTATCAGCACTACACAAGTCATAAGCTCTGGCATTATACAAGCTGTAAGCTTAAAGATATCCAAAAATGCATTACATGAAGCACTTAGCTCACATACAAAAAGAGTGGTGTGTGTTCAAATTAATGTTAACTAATGTGATTAACATACCCTCTCATCACGATCTCATCCTTAGGATTGGTGATGTGCTTAAGGGATACCATAGTCGTGCCATCATATGGTTACAAACTTATGACATCTAGTCAAAGTTTGTGGTAAGTTGTGGAAGAACAGCTTGTAGGTTGCCCAAAATCTTATGTCAAACATATATTCAAACTTGATAATGTGGTGGCCAAGAGATGAGAGGTGTAGCCAATCACCCGCATACTTGTTGTCAATGGAAGCAAGTGCCATCTCGGCCACAAAGTATCCCCATCCTATCCATGGGCTCTCTTTTGGCATCAACACGGTCCCTACTTTGTAGCAAATGTTTAGCTACTACCAATGTGTGCAATGGTTTCTTAGCCACCACATTATCGTGTGTGGACTTATAGAGAGCACTGCATGGAAGGACTACAAATCTAAGAACAAGACTGAAAGAAAAATGCTCGACTTCTTCACATTCATCCCGGTAGGTAGAATATTCTAAGGACTCGCAGGTAGCTTGGTGCTCTTCTGCAATAGACAACCCAGTAATTTTGTTAGAGGAGATAAGAGATGCACCATTTTGGTTGGCCGCGCAACTACTTGCAAGTGGTAGGCACTGTGAGCTTGTTTGGTTGCTCTCATCCTACTCTCCCTTGGACATAATTCCTATTCTTTGAGACATAAGTCTTATGGGTGAGGTGGAGGAACATGAAAATGAGCTTATTGGAGAGGAGGTCTAGCTCCACAAGTTGGCCCACTGAGGATGTGGTAAGTGAGGTTATCGAGTGCATCTTTAAAGGTGCAGATATCCAGCAGATCAACGAGAAGATTGAATGGAATGATTAAAGCTCTGTTAGGGATTCACTAGGCTTTGAGCTTGCCTTCTTCTGTGTTGGGCCTAGAAGTGGGGATGGGATGTTGAGGAAGCAAAGGAGCTCATGGGGATTTTGATGGTCTAGCTTCATTGTTTTTGGGTGGGGGAATTCTATTCAAACCTCTCCAACCTCTATATGCATGGATCTCTATATGCATAGATCTTTCACATGCATATAGCTCAATTCATAGAGCTCTAAAATGCATACAACTCTCAATCCATATTTGATTATATAGTTTAATTAAAATTTATGTGCCACGAGTTGATAGACCTCACCAATCCATCATGGTACTAGCTCTAAACAATCTCATGGAAGGTTAGAGCACCACTCTAGGTTAGAACATGTATGGAAGTTTGTTAACCCATTCCTAGGGTTAACAAGATCTACCACCATTATCTTACATCAAGGAGTCACGATAGATACACCAAAGGGTCATACATTCAATATATGAAGCAATAGTGTCCAAAGCTACAACTTGGATGGGCGCTCGTAATGGTGTGACGACGGAGTATTTACGGAAATTCTCACTTCAAGAGCATGTGGTAGCAAGTTAGGATGAAGTCCTAAGTGATTTAATTCATGGATATATTATGAGAGTAGTCATTGTAATAGCATTAGGCCTCTTATGGGCCTAAAGTGCCAGGTCAGCCACAGTTTAAGTGAGTGTGAACACTTATGGCCATGTATATAAGTGAATATCTCTCATAATACAACATACTCTCCCATTGTGCAATTGAGTCTTGCTCTTAGTAATCTCTCTCCCTAATGCATGTTAGTGAGTGTGTGTGAGTGAAGTGACGTGAGAGGAGGGACAAGTACTCGTAGTAGTGCAACGCGGTGGTGTGACAATGCTCACACGGGAGGCATGGTGGAATTGCTTCTCAAGGAGTTGTAGAGCTTGGAGACCTCAAGGGTTACGAGCTCAGCCATTGGAAACATCCTCACAACAATTGCGGTTCACTAGGTAATCTCTTGTTGGATGTGTTTCAAGGGGGGTTAGGGTGAGCCATAACATTTTTGGTCCCATTGGCTGGGGAACCATCCCTTAGCTTTTTCCATCGTTTTTCCTCTAATCTACACACTATCCATTGCCCATTAGCTTTATTAATGGTTTCCCATGAAAAATATGTGGATTTGATAAATAATGATTTGTGTGTGATTTGGTGTAGAATAGCTCTCTTTTTTGTTTTTGTAAATAAAGAATGTTTTTTACCTAATTTTTAGCTTAATTTGTTGAGTGAAGTGAGGTGAGATGAGGGATGAGTTCTTGTAGTGCAATGCAGTGGTGTGACAATGCTCACGAGAGGCACGATGGAATTGCTTCTCAAGGAGTTGTAAAGCTTGGAGACCCCACGGGTTACAAGCTCGGCCGTTGGAAAGATCCTCACAAACAGTTGTGGTTCACCAGGTAATCTCTTGTTGGATGTGTTTCAAGGGGGTTAGGGTGAGCCATAACAATGTTCAAAATTCTTAAAAAAATTAGGTTAAAAAAATCATGGTAGCCTTAGGGAGAGGGAGATAAAACATGCAACAAAAAGCCACATAGAAGAAAACTTTGGATGGGGCCCAAGTATATAAGCTAGAGAGGTCACCATACAAAAAAACAATACATAATCATTTGTGTATGATGGTGACCATGACATCCAATGCTAGAGAGCTCACTTTCCATCCATTTGGCGTGCATGTGGTTATTTGCTAGTAACATGCAATTCTCCCTTCTTACACCCATTTAATTATTTCCAGCCTTTCGTCCAACTAGTGGTTATGCTAGAAGTGTGTGTTGTGTCCATAACTCCCTCGTTTGGACTTTGAATCCCATGTTGTTTGTTTCGAAGAATCCATCTTCATGACATGCTTCTAAACTACTCATGTTTAACTAGAAAAATCACCTAGCAGCTTTTTATTGATTATACCACCCATTGAGCAAGTATGCATTATTCGAGACAACATATGTTCTCCCGCCATTTATCATTGTTGGCGGGTTCCAAAGTCAAAGAGTAGGCATGTAGCCAAAGTATGTAACTATGTGTGAACACTCCTTATGAGTGTTCTAATATGTGTGTGTGTGTGAATAGCCCCTAAAGGGGTGTGAACGCTCACTTATAAGTGTGCTTATGTGTGTGAACCCACCCTTAGGTGGACATAAGATAATGTTTACAACCTATAAAAGCATGTACTTGGTGTACTTTCATAATCAAGCAATACAATCTACATTGAGTGGTGCAAGGACTATGACCATCATTTTTCTATAAAGGTCATGATCCACCTGAGTTTAAGTCCCACCGAGAGGAGGGGCGAGTACTTGTAACAATGCAATGGGGTGGTGTGACAACGCTCGCAAGAGGTGCGATGGAATTGCTTCTCAAGGAGTTGTAAAGCTTCGAGACCCCAAGGGTTACAAGCTCGGCCGCCGTTAGAAAGATCCTCACAAATAGTTGTGGTTCACCAGGTAATCTCTTGTTGGATGTGTTTCAAGGGGGTTAGGGTGAGCCATAACAATGTTCAAAATTCTAAAAAAAATAGGTTAAAAAATTCATGGTAGCCTTAGGGAGATAAAACATGCAACAAAAAGCCACATAGAAGAAAACTTTGGATGGGGCCCAAGTATATAAGCTAGAGAGGTCACCATACAAAAAAATAATATATAATCATTTGTGTATGATGGTGACCATGACATCCAATGCCAGAGAGCTCACTTTCCATCCATTTGGCACGCATGTGGTTATTTTCTAGCAACATGCGATTCTCCCTTCTTACACCCATTTAATTATTTTCAGCCTTTCGTCCCACTAGTGGTTGTTCCTATGCTAGAAGTGTGTGTTGTGCCCATAACTCCCTCATTTGGACTTTGAATCCCATGTTGTTTGTTTCGAAGAATCCATCTTCATGACATGCTTCTAAACTACTCATGTTTAACTAGAAAATTCACCTAGCAACTTTTTATTGATTATACCACCCATTGAGCAAGTATGCATTATTCGAGACAACATGTTCTCCCGCCATTTATCATTGTAGGCAGGTTCCAAAGTCAAAGAGTAGGCATGTAGCCAAAGTATGTAACTATGTGTGAACACTCCTTATGAGTGTCCTAATATGTGTGTGTGTGTGAATAGCCCCTAAAGGGGTGTGAACGCTCACTTATAAGTGTGCTTATGTGTGTGAACCCACCCTTAGGTGGATAAGATATCATGTGTGTGTGAAGTAAGAAATGATGTCAATGGCCATGCCATGTTTCATTCCCCTAATATGTTTGATTGAGTCATAAGATAATGTTTACAACCTATAAAAGCATGTACTTGGTGTACTTTCATAATCAAGCAATACAATCTACATTTAGTGGTGCAAGGACTGTGACCATCATTTTTCTATAAAGGTCATGATCCACCCGAGTTCAAGTCCCACCGAGAGGAGGGAGAGTACTTGTAATGCGATGCGGTGGTGTGACAACGCTCGCGAGAGGCGCGATGAAATTGCTTCTCGAGGAGTTGTAAAGCTTGGAGACCCCAAGGGTTACAAGCTCGGCCGTTGGAAAGATCCTCACAAATATTTGTGGTTCACCAGGTAATCTCTTGTTGGATGTGTTTCAAGGGGGTTAGGGTGAGCCATAACAATGTTCAAAATTCTTAAAAAAATTAAGCTAAAAAAATCATGGTAGCCTTAGGGAGATAAGACATGCAACAAAAAGCCACATAGAAGAAAACTTTGGATGGGGCCCAAGTATGTAAGCTAGAGAGGTCACCATACAAAAAAATAATACATAATCATTTGTGTATGATGGTGACCATGACATCCAATGCTAGAGAGCTCACTTTCCATCCATTTGGCACGCATGTGGTTATTTGATAGTAACATGCAATTCTCCCTTCTTACACCCATTTAATTATTTTCAGCCTTTCGTCCCACTACTGGTTGTTCCTATGCTAGAAGTGTGTGTTGTGCCCATAACTCCCTCGTTTGGACTTTGAATCCCATGTTGTTTGTTTCGAAGAATCCATCTTCATGACGTGCTTCTAGACTACTCATGTTTAACTAGAAAAATCACCTAGCAACTTTTAATTGATTATACCACCCATTGAGCAAGTATGCATTATTCGAGACAACATATGTTCTCCCGCCATTTATCATTGTAGGCGGGTTCCAAAGTCAAAGAGTAGGCATGTAGCCAAAATATGTAACTATGTGTGAACACTCCTTATGAGTGTCCTAATATATGTGTGTGTTTGTGTGTGTGTGTGTGTGTGAATAGCCCCGCGAGAGGCGCGATGGAATTGCTTCTCAAGGAGTTGTAAAGCTTGGAGACGCCAAGGGTTACAAGCTCGGCCGTTGGAAAGATCCTCACAAATAGTTGTGGTTCACCAGGTAATCTCTTGTTGGATGTGTTTCAAGGGGGTTAGGGTGAGCCATAACAATGTTCAAAAATCTTAAAAAAATCATGGTAGCCTTAGGGAGATAAAACATGCAACAAAAAGCCACATAGAAGAAAACTTTGGATGGGCCCAAGTATATAAGCTAGAGAGGTCACCATACAAAAAAATAAGACATAATCATTTGTGTATGATGGTGACCATGACATCCAATGCTAGAGAGCTCACTTTCCATCCATTTGGCATGCATGTGATTATTTGCTAGTAACATGCAATTCTCCCTTCTTACACCCATTTAATTATTTTCAGCCTTTCGTCCCACTAGTGGTTGTTCCTATGCTAGAAGTGTGTGTTGTGCCCATAACTCCCTCGTTTTTGGACTTTGAATCCCATGTTGTTTGTTTCGAAGAATCCATCTTCATGACGTGCTTCTAGACTACTCATGTTTAACTAGAAAAATCACCTAGCAACTTTTTATTGATTATACCACCCATTGAGCAAGTATGCATTATTCGAGACAACATATATCCTCCCGCCATTTATCATTGTTGGCGGGCTCCAAAGTCAAAGAGTAGGCATGTTGCCAAAGTATGTAACCATGTGTGAACACTCCTATGAGTGTCCTAATATGTGTGTGTGTGTGTGTGTGAATAGCCCCTAAAGGGGTGTGAACGCTCACTTATAAGTGTGCTTACGTGTGTGAACCCACCCTTAGGTGGATAAGATATCATGTGTGTGTGAAGTAAGAAATGATGTCAATGGCCATGCCATGTTTCATTCCCCTAATATGTTTGATTAAGTCATAAGATAATGTTTACAACCTATAAAAGCATGTACTTGGTGTACTTTCATAATCAAGCAATACAATCTACATTGAGTGGTGCAAGGACTGTAACCATCAATTTTCTACAAAGGTCATGATCCACCGAGTTCAAGTCCCATCGAGAGGAGGGACGAGTACTTGTAATGCAACGCGGTGGTGTGACAACGCTCGTGAGAGGCGCGATGGAATTGCATCTCAAGGAATTGTAAAGCTTGGAGACCCCAAGGGTTACAAGCTCGGCCGTTGGAAAGATCCTCACAAACAGTTGTGGTTCACTAGGTAATCTCTTGTTGGATGTGTTTCAAGGGGGTTAGGGTGAGCCATAACAATGTTTAAAATTCTTAAAAATTTAGGTTAAAAAAATCATGGTAGCCTTAGGGAGATAAAACATGCAACAAAAAGCCACATAGAAGAAAACTTTGGAAGGGGCCCAAGTATTTAAGCTAGAGAGGTCACCATACAAAAAAATAATACATAATCATTTGCGTATGATGGTGACCATGACATCCAATTCCAGAGAGCTCACTTTCCATCCATTTGGCACGCATGTGGTTATTTGCTAGTAACATGCGATTCTCCCTCTTACACCCATTTAATTATTTTCAGCCTTTCGTCCAACTAGTGGTTGTTCCTATGCTAGAAGTGTGTGTTGTGCCCATAAATCCCTCGTTTGGACTTTGAATCCCATGTTGCTTGTTTCAAAGAATCCATCTTCATGATGTGCTTCTAGACTACTCATGTTTAACTAGAAAATTCACCTAGCAACTTTTTATTGATTATACCACCCATTGAGCAAGTATGCATTATTCCAGACAACATATGTTCTCCCGCCATTTATCATTGTTGGCGGGTCCAAAGTTAAAGAGTAGGCATGTAGCCAAAGTATGTAACTATGTGTGAACACTCCTTATGAGTGTTCTAATATGTGTGTGTGTGTGTGTGTGTGTGTGAATAGCCCCTAAAGGGGTGTGAACGCTCACTTATAAGTGTGCTTATGTGTGTGAACCCACCCTTATGTGGATAAGATATCATGTGTGTGAAGTAAGAAATGATGTCGATGGCCATGCCATGTTTCATTCCCCTAATATGTTTGATTGAGTCATAAGATAATGTTTACAACCTATAAAAGCATGTACTTGGTGTACTTTCATAATCAAGCAATACAATCTACATTGAGTGGTGCAAGGACTGTGACCATCAATTTTCTATAAAGGTCATGATCCACCCGAGTTCAAGTCCCACCGAGAGGAGGGACGAGTACTTGTAATGCAACACGGTGGTGTGACAACGCTCACGAGAGGCACGATGGAATTGCTTCTCAAGGAGTTGTAAAGCTTGGAGACCCCAAGGGTTACAAGCTCGGCCGTTGGAGAGATCCTCACAAACAGTTGTGGGTCACCAGGTAATCTCTTGTTGGATGTGTTTCAAGGGGGTTAGGGTGAGCCATAACAATGTTCAAAATTCTAAAAAAAAATAGATTAAAAAAATCATGGTAGCCTTAGGGAGATAAAACATGCAACAAAAAGCCACATAGAAGAAAACTTTGGATGGGGCCCAAGTATATAAGCTAGAGAGGTCACCACATACAAAAAAATAATACATAATCATTTGTGTATGATGGTGACCATGACATCCAATGCTAGAGAGCTCACTTTCCATCCATTTGGCATGCATGTGATTATTTGCTAGTAACATGCAATTCTCCCTTCTTACACCCATTTAATTATTTTCAGCCTTTCGTCCCACTAGTGGTTGTTCCTATGCTAGAAGTGTGTGTTGTGCCCATAACTCCCTCGTTTTTGGACTTTGAATCCCATGTTGTTTGTTTCGAAGAATCCATCTTCATGACGTGCTTCTAGACTACTCATGTTTAACTAGAAAATTCACCTAGCAACTTTTTATTGATTATACCACCCATTGAGCAAGTATGCATTATTCGAGACAACATATGTTCTCCCGCCATTTATCATTGTTGGCGGGTTCCAAAGTCAAAGAGTAGGCATGTAGCCAAAGTATGTAACGATGTGTGAACACTCCTTATGAGTGTTCTAATATGTGTGTGTGTGTGTGTGAATAGTCCCTAAAGGGATGTGAACGGTCACTTATAAGTGTGCTTTTGTGTGTGAACCCACCCTTAGGTGGATAAGATATCATGTGTGTGTGAAGTAAGAAATGATGTCAATGGCCATGCCATGTTGCATTCCCCTAATATATTTGATTGAGTCATAAGATAATGTTTACAACCTATAAAAGCATGTACTTGGTGTACTTTCATAATCAAGCAATACAATCTACATTGAGTGGTGCAAGGACTGTGACCATCATTTTTCTATAAAGGTCATGATCCACCGTTGGTTGTATATGCCCTCGTGTTGCATTCTACCGACGTTAATACCTCTCTCTCTCTCTAAGATCTCTCTTTTCTCTCTATCTCTCTCTGCACACTCCACCGCCGATGGAGTTCTAACCTCTATAGCCTAGCTTGCAAACAAACCCTAGATCCTAAGCTCCCTATTCTTTTAGGGTTTTTGCTCCTCATCCTCCACCTGTGCGCTGCCCTGCTGCCCACACCACTCTGTATCATTGATTGGCTACTCATCTCTGCATCACCACATAACAGGTGCATAGCCACCTATCGATTGTTACATGCATCTCTAACACTTACAAGTGCCACTCTCAGCACTACGACACTTGAGCACTAGCTTTCAGCTGCTCGAGCTGGTGGCGACACAAGGTGTGTGTGAACATATGCCCGACTATGCTTCAACACATCGACTAGTGTTCCACAGATAAGGTGTGTGTGTGTGTGTGTGTGTGTGTGTGTGTGTGTGTAACTTTAGCTTCAAAATTCAATGTAAAAGAATTTCCATAAGAGGCTATCCACATAAGAAGTTATTCACATGTTTATTTTTTTCTAACATGATTTTCATGCCTTGAACTATAAAAGGTAACTTTCTTGAGAGTATGTCACTACTACCTCTTACAGAGTTTTTGATCAAGGGGGAAATAGTGCATTAAGTGATCTGTGATCTTAAATTTTGTAAAGGATTTAGACACTGCTTTTTACCTACAAGACAAGAGTAAGAGCTATCCTCATTACTAATCATGGCTGCTTAAGCAAAAATTGACAAATTTGAAGGAGAAGGCTTCCACACATGGCAAAAAAAGAACAAATTCACCCTTATGAGAAAAGGGATATGGAATGTGGCAAACGGAAAAGAAAATAAGCCAACAACTCAAGGAGAAGTTGCTTGGCTAGTCAAAGACAAGAAGGCCCTTGCTATCATAGCCTTGGGGTTATAAGTGACTCATACATCCATCACATTAATGGGTGTGACACATCATATAAAGCTTGGATACATCT
Source organism: Cibotium barometz (assembly GCF_041138505.1). NCBI lineage: Eukaryota > Viridiplantae > Streptophyta > Polypodiopsida > Cyatheales > Cibotiaceae > Cibotium > Cibotium barometz. The sequence goes on from NC_141074.1 coordinate 7,829,024, forward strand.
TGAAACTGTGTTTGGTTCACAAGGAAAGTGCTCCAAGTTTATGTTACTAATAATGTTTTTTTAAAACTCTCTTCCTTCACATCTGAATTCAATAAAAAGCATACTAACACAATTGCCAGGAAACATTGACGAAGACATTGCAATTGCAGTCTTACTTAAAGTCTTTCAGATAAAGAGTATGGTGGCCTTGTTACTACTCTTAATAATCTAACAGCATCAAAAATGGAAGATATTGAAGCTTCTTTCTTAGAGGAGGAAAGAAATATCAAGTAAAGGAGCTCAATCTTCAATAAGGGAGAGGGGGGAGAAGAGGGGAGGGAGGGGGGTTGCTTATTCATAAAGCAGGAGCAAAAGAGCTACTCCAACACAAGAATTTCTCTGAGAGCTTCACCAACAAAACCAATAATGGATGTGGATAATGTGGTAAGAAAATCGTAGAGAAGAAAATTATTTTTTGAAGCAAAAGACCAATGTTTTAATTGTTGAATGTAATGAAGAAGAAGATGATGAAGTGGAGGCCTCAACAGAAGAGGCTTATCGTTGTGGTTGACTCAGATTAGGCCTTTTAGGCTACTCTTACTACCAAGGACCTCTTGGCCTAACATTTGATAAGCAACCTCTAACTAGGATTAATCATTCCTATGGGTATTAGATCTCTGATGTATCTAGATATGTATCACTTATTAAAGCATATATGTATCCCGTATTGTATCAGTCTCTAGGCATTCTAACATCTCTTGTAGGGAGGTTTGTCGGAGATGATATATGTTCTCTCGCCATTTGTCATTGTACAAGTTCTAAAGTCAAAGGGTAAACATGTAGCCGAAGTGTGTAACTACGTGTGAACAATCCTTATGTGTACTAGTATATGTGAATAGCCCCTAAAGGGGTGTGAACGCTCACTTATGTGTAAGTGTGCTTATGTGTGTGAACCCACCCTTAGGTGGATAAGATATTATGTGTGTGTGGAGTAAGCAGTGACTATGGATTTAATATTCATATCTTGATAACAAGTTGTGTAAACAAATCTCATTGATATATGATTTTCCATTGGATGTAAGGTATTCAAGAACATAGTTTCTTTTTATGTCATAAACTTTAGACTTATTGCCTAAAACTTATGAAGTGAAATTGAATATTTAGTTGGTCAAACATGGTGTGGGGACTTAAACTTTGAAGATTAAAATGCGTTTTAAAGTCCATTGCAAAACTTTCAAATCCTAACCTTGAGAGCTGCTTTGAAACTTAAAATTGAAAACTTCTAATGTGATCTTGCTTCACAAGGGTTTGTTCATCGTCAATGTTTTACAAGGGACCCTATACAGTGTCCATGCAATGCTTAAGGAGATGTATGTGAATGGTGAACCCACCCGAAGAACTAGTTGAAGTCTTATGAGGAGAGGAGTCCTTGCTTAACTAGGTGTTTTCAATATTTTCCATTGAATGTGTCTTCCTACGCTTTCTTTCTAGATGTTTAAAGTAATCTCAGTGTTTCCTGACTTTACGTGTAGTAGCATCGAGTACTTCGTTCTGATTTGCATTGATTTTTCAATCACAATACTGCATATTACTTGTGGCAGTCGTTGCAATGGTATGTTTAATACTTGCATCCTCCACACTTCCGAGTGACCTTGCTGCACCTGCGACGACGGGATTAACTGATGAAGCTTGTGATAATTTATTCTCATTTTATTGAGAAGGGAACGTAAAGAGAATGAGGGGGAGAGGGAGTGCTTAAGTTGCTTGTTACAAGTACAAACACACACATAAGAGAGCAAGACACGAGAGAGATGGATGGGTAAATTTTCTTCTTTCTTCTCTTCTCTACAACTATTAACATAAAGAGATAAGAGTACATACTATACAGAAAAGTACTCTCCTACTATAACTTACAAAGGTCGGTCTATAGCATGAACCGGACTACATGAGCTGGCGCTATAACAATGCCATAACTCTAGTACTCCAAAGTGACTATCACACACTGGCAATATATCAATCATAATCTCACCAATCATGCTATCACCCGGGCGAGTTATCAATGTCTGCAACACTAATTAAACTCGACATCTCAACAGATCTTTTCATTTTTGATGATTAAGAAAACGTGATGCAAATAAGAGACAAAAAGGATATTACCAAACGACAACTCGTAAACTTATGATCCTTAAAATCATAAGTGATAGATCCAAAATTTTCAATTAATTATGCTTGGTAATAATGATAGTGACTAGCTTGTTGTCATTGGTGTATAATCCAACACCAAAATTATGGATTAAATACTAAACCATTTATTCTGTGAAACAATTAACAAATATTCAATCATTCAAGGTGCTACAACAAAACACGTGACAAACTGATTATCGAACATTCCTACACTTGAATATCTGAGCGTAAGACCATAAATGTAATCATTAACAATCTGAATAATCGTGAGAACGAACGCCTAGTGCGTAATACACGTACATGACTACTTCTAGAATCGAGGAACAAAGAGTCATCTCTATTTGACATGCCTATTCAGATCTAATTTCTAAGCTATCCCTAAGCTAAGGTAATGACAAATAAATGAATGAATAACTAATTGTATTTCTCGAGTTAACACATGCACACCCAATGGATAGTCCACCCCACGAACAAAAGTCAAACCCACTTGATGACTATAATATTTTACGAATAAGTTATGATAAATCATAAGATAAAACTTCAATAATTTGTATAAAGTCCTCCACACTTCCGAGTGACCTTGCTGAACGTGCGACGAGATTAACCGATGCAGCTTGTGATGATTTATCCTCATTTTATTGAGAAGTGGACGTAAAGAGAATGAGGGGGAGAGGGAGTGCTTAAGTTGCTTGTTACAAGCACAAACACACACATAAGAGAGCTAGACACGAGAGAGATGGATGGCTTCTATCTTCTTCTCTTCTCTACAACTATTAACATAAAAAGATAAGAGTACATACTATACAGAAAAGTACTCTCCTACTATAACTTACAAAGGTCGGTCTACAGTATGAATAGGACTACATGAGCTAGCATTATAACTATGCCATAACTCTAGTACTCCAAAGTGAATCACACACTGGCAACATATCAATCATAATCTCACCAATCATGCTATCACCTAGGCGAATTATCAATGTCTGTAGCACTAGTTAAACTCGACATCTCAACAGATCTTTTCATAGATGATTAAGAAAAAGTGATGCAAATAAGAGACAAAAAGGATATTACCAAACGACAACTCGTAAACTTATGATCCTTAAAATCATAAGTGATAGATCCAAAATTTTCAATCAATTATGCTTGGTAATAATGATAGTGACTAGCTAATTGTCATTGGTGTATAATCCAACACCAAAATTATGGATTAAATACTAAACCATTTATTCTGTGAAACAATTAACAAACATTCAATCATTCAAGGTGCTATTACAAAACACGTGACAAACTGATTATCGAACATTACTACACTTGAATATTTGAGCGCAAGACCATAAATGTTATCATTAACAATCTGAATAATCGTGAGAACGAGCGCCTAGTGCGTAATACACGTACATGACTACTTCTAGAATCGAGGAACAAAGAATCATCTCTATTTGGCATGCCTATTCAGATCTAATTTCTAAGCTATCCCTAAGTGCAGCTTGTGATGATTTATCCTCATTTTATTGAGAAGTGGACGTAAAGAGAATGAGGGGGAGAGGGAGTGCTTAAGTTGCTTGTTAGAAGCACAAACACACACATAAGAGAGCAAGACACGAGAGATGGATGGCTAAATTTTCTTCTATCTTCTTCTCTTCTCTACAACTATTAACATAAAAAGCTAAGAGTACATACTATACAGAAAAGTACTCTCCTACTATAACTTACAAAGGTCGGTCTATAGTATGAACCGGACTACATGAGCTAGCAATATAACTATGCCATAACTCTAGTACTCCAAAGCGCCTCACGCACTGGCAACATATCAATCATAATCTCACCAATCATGCTATCACCCAAGCGAGTTATCAATGTTTGCAGCACTAGTTAAACTTGACATCTCAACAGATCTTTTCATAGATGATTAAAAAAAACTGACGCAAATAAGCGACAAAAAGGATATTACCAAACAGCAACTCGTAAACTTATGATCCTTAAAATCATAAGTGATAGATCCAAAAATTTCAATCAATTATGCTTGGTAATAATGATAGTGACTAGCTAATTGTCATTGGTGTATAATCCAACACCAAAATTATGGATAAATACTAAACCATTTATTCTATGAAACAATTAACAAACATTCAATCATTCAAGGTGCTTCAACAAAACACGTGACAAACTGATTATCGAACATTACTGCACTTGAATATCTGAGCGCAATGGTATCATTAACAATCTGAATAATCATGAGAACGAGCACCTAGCGCGTAATGCACGTACATGACTACTTCTAGAATCGAGGAACAAAGAGTCATCTCTACTTGGCATGCCTATTCAGATCTAATTTCTAAGCTACCCCTAAGCTAAGATAATGACAAATAAATGAATGAATAACTAACTGTATTTCTTGAGTTAACACATGCATAGTACACCCCACGGACAAAAGTCAAACCCACTTGATGACTAATATATTTTCCGAATAAGTTATGATAAATCATAAGATAAAACTTCAAATAATTTGTATAAAGTCTTAATCATGATTTATCTAATGGATGCTTGAAAGCTATATCAAGTATATGAACTCGTGGATGTAGACTTCTATATGGATTAATCTGTGAAAATAAATAATCTTAAAAAAAGTATATCAAGCTGATTGGGTGCAAGCCTCGAGGTTGGACTGGGTCTCGAACTGTGCTGTGAGCTGCTGCTCGGTTTGGCAATGTAGTGCCTTGATCCACCCGCCTCGGATGTATCATCTAGCTTTTACAAGGCAAGTGCATCCAGCCTACAAGATGGATCTATCAATATCCGAAATTGCTCTACATATCCAGCATACAGGTCTTGCATCATCTACTGGAGAAGAGTTTTTACAAGGCAAGTGCATCCAGCCTACAAGCTACATCTATCAATACCCGAATTATCCAACATAGAGGTCTTTGCATCATCTACTGGAGAAAAGCCTCATAGTTATACACCTCTGTAGAGCTGACATGTCAGAGACCTCCAGTTTATCTGCAAAATCAAGAGCATTAATCCGGCTCTGTAGAATTTGCAGATACGAACAGGGCAGTAGATGACAGACTGACAAGTCAGCTTTGCCGCAAATAATCAATATGCAAGCAAATGGTTTTCTGACACTCGGCATTGCTGAAATGAACTCCAAAGTGTCTGATGTGTACAAATCTCGTGCCGCTGAAAGAATGCTGGCCAATATTATGGTGGAGATGCATCTTCTGTGGACCAAGGACAATGAACATGGAAACTGTAGGGCAAAGGACTAGAAAGTCGTCCTCAGCAACCCTCTTGACATACTTGAATCTGCATTTTTCATTGTAATGGCTGCATAACTCTTCCACACTCACTTGCAATATGCACCTCTTTAGGTTCTTCTTCCCTCGTATGAAAAAGCACGTTATAAAGATCTGTCTCCCACAACAGGAGTACTTCTTGATTGTTCTTGATCCCGGCCTCCACATGTCTTGTCTCTGACTGGACTTTCACATTCTGGCAGCCCAGCATCGGCACAAATGTTTGACATCAGCACATACGCAGCAGCCTCATTGGGCTGCAGATTCACTGCCTGATCAAACACCTCTTTTCCGAGCTCCGCATTCCCATGTACACGACATGCAACCAGCAAGTTCAACCAAAGTGTCAGATCAGCCTGCATAGGCATCCTCCCTAAGATATCATTTACGCTCTTGAAGTCACCTGCACGCCCAAGGAGGTCTAACATACTGCCATAATGTATCAAGTTTGGAGCTATGCCATAATCTCTCCTCATGGATTCAAAATACTGAAGGCCTTGCAGAACAAGACCAGCATGACTGCAAGCTGAGAGAACTGAGGCGAACGTCACTTCATCTGGCTTGATGCCAGTCACTTGCATTTCATTAAACATTTGCACACTTGCTACACAATTTCCTTCCCCTGCATAACCAGCAAAGCACGCATTCCATGACACTACAATAGGCTGGGGCAGCCCATCTAAGACCGCCTGGGCATCTACCATGCTTCCACAACTTCCATATACATGAATTAGAGTAGCTACCAGGGGAAGATTCAGATCCGATCCAAAGGAGACAATAGTATAATGAAGATCTTTACATGTTTCCAAGCTTCCCATTTCACTGCAGGCTTGCAGAATGCAGATTAGTGTAACATCAGTCAAACTGATACCTATATTTTGCATCTGTCGGTACAATTGTAAAGCCTTCTCTCCTTGGCCTTGCTCAACATATGCTGAGAGCATCGCATTCCATGACACAATATCATGCTGAGACAACCCACCAAACACATTCTCTGCTTCCACAAGAGTCCCACACTTCCCATACATGCTCACAAGCGTGTTCCCCACCAAAAGATCCAAAGCAAATCCCCCCTGACAAGCTTCATTATGTAAAGCTAGGCCAATTTCCAGAGACATCACTTTGGCTGACTGCCCCTCCAGGTCAGTAGCTTTTTCTTTTTCTGCAAGAGTGCCACATGCCTGAAGTGCAATCACAAATGTAAGCTCATCTGGACTCACTCCTTCCTCTTTCATCTGTTTGTACAGTTGTAAAGCCTTAGCTCCTTGGCCCTGCTCAATATATGCTGAGAGCATTGCATTCCATGACACAATGTCACGCTGAGAGAGCCTACAAAAAACAGTCTCAGCTTCTCCTACGGCTCCGCACTTCCCAAATAAAGTCACCAGAGCATTACCAACAAGAGGATCTGCAGCAAATCCCTTTGAAAGTGCACATTTATGTAATGCCTTGCCAATTTCTAGAGGCATCACCTTCTTTGAGTGTCCCTCCACAACAAGAGTTTCTTCCTTTTCTGCAAGGATGCCACATGCCTGAAGAGCTATCATGAGTGTCTGCTGATTTGGACTCACACCTTCACCTTGCATCTGTAAATACAACTGTAAAGCTTTTACTCCTTGACCTTGCTCGACGTATGCTGTGAGCATCGCAGTCCATGAAATAATGTCATGCTGGGACAAAGCCCTGAACACATTCTCTGCGTCAACAACATTCCCACATTTACTGTACATACATACAAGAGCTGTGCCGACAACCACCTCTGAAGCGAAGCCCTTCCTCCTAGCATCACCATGTAATGCTTGTCCAAGATCGCAAGTTACAAGTTTGGATGGCCCTCTTGTAAGGGAACCTTCTGCAAGAATGCCACATGCCTGAAGGGCAATTGAAAATGTGCGCTGGTTTGGAATCACCCTGTCCTCTTGCATCTGTCTATACAACTGTAAAGCCCTCTCTGCATGGCCTTGTTCAACATAAGCACAGAGCATAGCATTCCATGACACCACATCATGCTGGTACATCGCTCTAAACACATTCTCTGCTTCTACAATGACCCCACACTTGCCGTACATACTGACAAGAGTGTTACTAACAAAGACATCCGACGCAAAGCCCTTCCTGTGAGCATCTGCATGCAATTTCTTGCCCTCCTTGATATCAGGTATGATGCCACAAGCTTTAAAAAGGCTGACGAAGGTATAATGGTTTGGTTCGATGCCATCCTCTTCCATACACTGAAACATTTTGAGGGCTTCCTGAGCCTGGCAGCAGTCAGTGTAAGCAGAGATGATGGCAGTCCAGGAGAAGACGGTGCGATGAGGCAATCCGTAAAATAACTGGAGTGCATCTTCGAGGGCACCGCAGGTGGCCAGGGTGACGACCAAGTAGTCAGCAAGCAAGCCGGTGGGCTCCAAGCAGTGTACGGCAAGATGGGCATAAACACGCTTGGCATGGGTGAGGGCCTTGCTCTTGCTACACTGCTTCAAGAGAGACATATACACATAGTTGGGCGGGGCAGTGTCCATGCGAAAGAGGGCATCCAGAGCTCTATCAATGAGGCCCTCCTTGCAGAGGGTTTGAAGATCATGCTGCTGCTGCTGTGACGAAAGAGAAGTGCCATGTGAGGAGACTAACCTCTGGTACTGATGGCTCATCCGAAGGGATTTCTCTCTGGAGGTCTTGTCTGGTTGCGTGCGAGGCTTTCTGCGTCTCTTGTGCCGCCCATTATCCTCCCAGCGCTGTGGTAAGAGGCCCTCCCGACGCTCATCCTGCCTCTCCTGTTGTTGGCTTCCTGTAAGTAGACATGGAAGTGGACTTCCGAGCAAAGAAAGATCCAGCATCTTCTGCAGCATTCAGAGACCATCTTTCTGACTCGATCGAATACCACTCTCAGTCAAACTACACTCTCTCCCTCGGTTCTTTAATACAGGTATTCTTTTTTTATTGAACAATAATTATATATATATATATATATGTATGTATGTATGTATGTATGTGAATATGCTTGAGGTAAAGGCAACCATGTGTGCACATGGAACATGTGTCATTGCAGATATTGACCTCAAAAATTCTTTACAATAGGGCCTTCACCAAATTACATCCAGCTACAAAGCTCTATTCCCTTCTTTACTTATCACATTCCATCTTTCTTTTTTGCACACAAAAGAAGACTCCTCCCAGGAAATTTGATACCCCAATTGCATGCATGCCTCAATCATAGCTTCAGAAGTACAGCCTTTGGGAGACTACCTCTCCAATGTTTCACCTTTTGTCCAAATTTTTACCACTGGCCTAATCCCCACAGGGTTTTCAATAAGTGTCACATAAGTGTAGACAAGTTGTTTCTCTTTTAGAAACCACCTCTGTCTTTGGCCCAAATTTCAATAGCTTTGCTTTCACATCCAGCCCTGTATATATCCCTGAAACATAAGAACACCTGTTAGGATAACCTACTGGTATACTGAAGAGTCTCCTTAGTTAATATACAGATCATGCCATCCCAATTTGCAAAGCCTAAATTAGCTGTGCCACCCCATTCTCATTCAACTTATTCACATGATATACATACCAGCACATATATATACATTTATGCATCAACTCTGCCACATCAATCCCAAGAGTAGTTTCTTTCTGGAAAATTATGCAGTTTTTGGTATTCCATATCTCCCCCACAGGCAGAATATGATTATGTTGAATATCAAATCAACAGCCCCATCACTAGCTGACCATCTCCCTAAGACCCAATCCTCCCACTGGCCATGAATCCCTATACTCCAAGAGACACACTTCCATATTCTACCCTATGCCCCTCTAATAGCAGGACACTCCCAACAAAAGGCATGTCTCCCATCTTCCAAGGCAGTCCTGCATTTGGGTAGCATCCAGTAGTGAAATTTGATCCCAATAGGTAAGGCCCACATGCATACCCGCCACAGGAAGACATGGGACTTCACAGGAATACCTACCTCCCAAATTGTCTTCCATCTCCTGCTCCAGTTACTAGGGTTCCAGTTTACCCTCCAAAATTTGTTACAGTAATCTACATTCACATCACTTCTCCTCGGTTCCTTGTACAGGTCCACAGTTGTCCCTTTATCCAATTTTACTCCATTATACCAAGCCCAGTCTTTAACCTAACAAGACTCATCAAATGCGGGGGAGACCCAGTCCTTCTGTACTTCTTCCAACACCTGTCTAACTAATTGCCATTCCCTTGGAAGATGTCCAAAGTCTTCTTCTAATTGCTGCAATTCTTTCCATCCCACTAATGACCAATCCCAGTAGTCTACCATCCTTCTTAACCCTTTATTATTCAGTTTCTTAGCCAAGTTGATGTCTTTGAGGGCTAGAGGGGATGAGTCCACCATATCCCCAAACTTAATAAAGAATTTCCTGATGCTCTGTAACATCCATCCTAGACCATCAACCTGAGAGCCTCCTTCCATTTGCTACATATAAGAGCTTACAAAGGGGAGAACTTGTAACTTTAAGGGGGGCATAAGACAGCAGTTTGTCTCTCCGTTCTAATCCCAACCACCTGCCATTTAACTGAACATGGCCCACCAGCTCCCTTACTAGCTTAGTCCATATCTCCTCTTGCTGAAGACATTTGGGAAGGTGCATAGCAATCCTAGCTGTAGCTTTAGTAGGTAAATGCAAAATACCTATACCTCCTGCACTCTTGGGTAGGCATAATTTATCCCAGGCAAGCCAGGCTGTCACTTTTTTGCCGGTTTTCCCATTCCTCCACAAGAAATCCCTTCTAGGTCCCACAATCTTCTTCCAATGACATTTGCCAAAATCTAAACAGGACATAAGAACATGATGTAAGCATTTAGAACAATGTTGCAAATTGCCACCCTATCATGAAAGGGAACTCTAACACCCTCCCCCTTCTTCAACTTCTGGCTAAACCTTAGTGAGTTGTTTATTTGCAACCTTCACACCAAAGCGAATCCTAGATGTGTAACCCCTCTTAATAACCATCTCTCCAAGTCAAAATCATTATCCTCAGACAAGCTAATGATTTTGTACTTATGTATGTTACATCTAGACCCAGAAGCCTTTGCAAATTCCTGACTAATAGATAAGGCTTGCCTTATACTATCATTCTTTGCTTTCAAGAAAAGTAGTGTCTCATCATCAAAACTTTGAATTGCCAATTGCTCACCATTCATCAGCTTCAATCCAATCACCCTTCCTTTTGCATATGCATCTTCCAAACCCACTATCAGGGGGTGGGAAGTAATAGCAAATAATAGGGGGGCAAGGGGGTAGCCTTGTATCATAGATCTTCCAACCTCAAATCCTCCCACTACTCTTACATTCAGCACAATAGTTTAGAGTAACCACCCATCATGAGAGTGTAGATACAAGTAGCCATCCTAATTCCAAAGCCCAACCTCTCTATTACCCTTGCCTCACAAATGACCAATGAACCCTATCTCATAGGCCTTCTCTAAGTCAAGTTGCAACAATATGCATTTTTATGGGTTTTCAGGGCCACATCCCTCCCTAATATAGGCCTTCTCCAAGTCAAGTTGCAACAATATGCATTTTATGGGTTTTCAGGGCCACATCCCTCCCTATCTCATAGGCCTTCTCCAAGTCAAGTTGCAACAATATGCATTTTTTATGGGTTTTCAGGGCCACATCCCCCCTAGCATGGCTGCAAAAATGTTATCATAAATAGTCTTGCCTTTTATAAATCCATATTGTTTCTTCGATATAATTTCTTGTAATACAGGAGTAATCCTCAAGGCAATAACTTTAGCTAGGATTTTATATATTACAATCAGCAAAGTAATAGGTCTCCAATGATTAAACCTATTGCATGCTGCTTGTTTGGTAATAAGTTTCATCAACCTCTCTTTCACATCTTTATCCAGGTTACCAGTGTTAAAGGCCTCTTTGCATATTTTCCATACCAGGCCCTTTGAGTATGGCCCAAGGGAGCCAGCCAAACATTCTTCTACATCAACCTCTCTCTCTAACCACCTGGCTTTATTTGTATCCATTCTATGAGAAATCAATCCTAGTAACTTGTTCTCAGCTTGTATCCACTCTATGAGAAATCAATCCTAGTAACTTGTTCTCAGCTTGGAACCTTGTACTTGAGCAGTTTTCCTTCAAGCTTAGAGTAGAGCCCAGAAATTCTACCCACTTCTTGGCAATCTGATCTATTCCCCCCAATCCTTGTCCACTTTCATCTTTGATCAACCCCACTACTTCCTTGTTGTTTTTTTCTTTTGTAAACCTGAAGAGGTATTTAGCTGGGTTTTTTTGTTACTACAAGTTTTCCATTTTAGCCTTCTTTCTTTCTCTCTAGCAAGTTTTTCATCTTCACATTTCAGGCATGTTTAGCACGTGAAATAAAGATTAGTTTCTTTTTCTGTGAGTTTCCCAACTTGCCTCTTCTTCTGAAGAGATTCCATCAGTTCACTCCATCTCCTCCTTTCTTGCGTTCTTTCATTGGCTCTCAATTTCCCAACCCCCCTAATGATTCCATACATCTCATTAGCAAAGGAGCCCCAAGATCCCTTAGAAATCCCTCTCTTTTTAAGTTTCCCAATGGCTTCTTCAATATTAGCAATAAATAACTCATCCATGAGCAACAAATTGTTAACCCTCAATTTCCTTGTGAGAAATTGGTTCATTTTATCCTCTTCCCAGTCAGTCATGTGCCACTCCCACTTCAAAGGCATATGATCAGAGAGAGCATTACTGGAATTAATTACCATCTTCAAAGTGTGAGGTGTTTAGATATCGAGCTCATCTAGTGAGGCGGTGGACACTAATGACCCGCCTGGGGGATAGGCCCCACACTTACACCACTGGCATGCTTGGTGAGATCATGGGTGATATGCGGCCAGTGGGATGACAGGCTGTGTGACAGCAATTCTAGAGACTGGGCATAGTTATAGCACCAGCTTATTTAGTTGGGTTCACACTATAGAGAACCCTAGTATGTATTTGGTTGAGTATCTTTTCATATTGTGTGTACTCTTATCTTTGTATATGGTGTGTTGAGTGTTGTGTGAAGAAGAAGAAGATTTTCAGCCTCTCACCTTGTGTGTTCTCTTTTAGGGTTTTGTGAGTGTGTGTGTGCTTGCAAGAGCTCAAGCTCTCTTCTCCCCTGCATCTTTTCATGAGGGACCCAAGTTCCTTGTTTGGTCGGAAAAGGCCCTATCAATTCTAGAGGATGAACCAAATTATTGTAGGCTGAAATAAGTGTGTCCAGGATCAGACCCCCAATCCTCCATGTTCCTCTCATCAGTCAGTCCCATTTTCCCTTTTGGTTCTTCCCATCTCCTTCTCTCTTGACCCATCAATATAATTCTCCCCCCACACCTATCTAGCTGTCTTTCAACCATATTAAAGTCCCCCAAAAGAACACAGGGGCACTGAATGTTAAGGTTTGCAATACATTCCCACATTCCAGTCCTAACCTTATGATTGTGGGCTACATAAACCTTCACCACCCACATCCTTTCCTCATTAACTTGGACTTCAGCCACTAAAATCCTGCCATTTAGATGATTAGAAACTATACAAGGGTTTAAAATTTTCTTAATAATAGTCATCACCCCACTATAACCCCCACTCATTCCACTATATAACACAGTCGAATCTTTATATCTATCCTTCCTAAAGGATTTTAATCCAAACATATTATTCTCCTAGATAGCCATAATAGAAAGCCCCCAATCCTTGACTAATCCCAAAAAAAAGGAATTCTTTTTCCTATCTTTAATCCCCTTTACATTCCAATTACAACCTCTAACTTCCATGCACTTATTCATTTTAAAGTTGTTTCAAGTACTATATCTACCTTCTCATCTTCTCCTTTTTCAGCAGATCCTTTCTGAATATCCTTCCAAGCTGCATCTACCTACCAATTGAACCTTTGTATAATAGAAGATGTCCCACTATCTACATCCTCCAAAGGGTTGAAGGGATTTGAGTATATCAAAGGGCTTAAATTACTTTGGGATTTGCTACCTCTAGTTTCTCTAATTGAAGGTCTGTTTTGGGCCTTTCTTGTTTCTTCCTTGATCTGTCTGAGATTAGCTTTCCCCTTAGCTTTGTCAGGTACATTAGTCCAAACTCCTTTAACCTAGCCTCCCCCCTAAGCTTCTAACACTTCTTTCCCTTTTCCTCCTTCAATGAATTCGTATTTGCTTCTTTGTTCTCTGTAATTCTATCCTCGCTAGGTTCACCCGGCATTCCTCTCCTCTCTTTGAGGTCTTACATGCAACCCCCGTTTTTGCAATTCATGTGCCCAAAGCCGTCGCACCTAAAGCAAGCTCTTGGGAACAGGTTTAAATTTAGACTTTGCTCTAGCTTCCCTAGTTTGCCCAAATCCACTTCTAGGATTTTGGGAGTTTCCTTTCAGAGTATTCCATGTTATGCATACACTATTCGCCTGGCGATCACCAGCTTCGTCCTTTAGAAGATACAACACTGGGCCAAGTGCACATGCAAGTTCACCCAATGCCGGCCTTACCCAAGGAGGCAGACCTACTACCTCTACCCAAACTCGACAACAAGCCAGGATTTTATTCACATCAAATAGAGGATAAAAAGGAATGGCATGTATAAGTCCCTGATCCATGAACAACGGCGTGTTCACAAATAGCTCGCATATCGCCTAGCCTTTTGTGAACAACACATTGAAGAAGCCCTTACCAAGAGAGAAAACCTCAGACACCACCTTATCATGGAAGATATCCTCTTGCAACCACTTGCTAACATCAACTTTGGATGCCAGTTTACCAGAGTAGACCATTATGGCGCTACACATTGAGAAGAGACCTATCTCTTTTCTAATCAAGTATGGAGAAACTCTCGTGCATACCTTACGCGAGATCATCTACGATTTCTGAGGTTTCAAATTGAGCCATGTCATAATCCAATCTAGGTGTAGCTTCTTTACATCCCTCTCCTCGTCTTCTGCTTCAGGCAACCGCTATTTTGTGAAGGTCCTCTAGCTCCCAACCCCCCATTTGTACTCTCTCCTGTGCCCATGTGTTTTCCATTGGGCTCACCAGCGTGCATGCACGCATTGATCAGCACCTTAGTGTATAGTGTCATGCACATCACACGTGTAATATAACTCTTAGTATGCCCATGTTCCTTAACAATTTCTCTTAATTTCCCCACGTGATATTCTAATATCTATAATATCTCTCACTCAATTTACCCAAGAGCCCTCAACCCTTACATGGCAGCCACGTAGAACCTTAAGCAAGCCTTTTTTTAAAGCCTGCAAATATTGCATTGGAGGAGACAGCTCAGGGTACTCAAAGAAATGCCCGATAGGCTTTGCACCTCAGTGTGGTCGGTAGGGATTGAACCCATGACTTGTATGTTCTTGGTGTTCTCCCTTAAATAACCCATCACAACACCCATGGGTGACCTTCAACCACCTTATTCACCAATCCTCTCCTACCCCTCTCATGGAAATGTAACTCATCTTCCATCACCATGCTCCCACCAACCTCTGCTTCTATACCTAGAGATCAAGCCAACCAAAGAGAGGGGGGATTGCAGTGCAGTCAGCAACATACTATACATAAGACACACACACACACACACACACACACACACACACACACACACACACACACACACACACACACACACACACACACACAGACTCTCATCTAAATGGGAGGAAGAGAGAAAATGATCCATGGCTCAATATTTGATACACTAAGTTTATCCTTAGTCTTAACCTAATAATGTCACCCATAGGTGGGCGATCTGTTTCCTTCGCCCACCTATGCCCAGCAACCACCCTTGTTGCTCGGCCCCTCCTCCACCCCACTCCCCTAGAGCATATAACCTTAGAATGTAAGGCCCCAACCTTGCCCCCCCCCCAACACACACACACACACACACACACACACACACACACACACACACACCACAAAGCTACATGAGAGCACATGAGAGAGCACGAGAGAGAGAGCACGAGAGAGAGAGAGAGAGAGAGAGAGAGAGAGAGAGAGAGAGAGAGAGAGAGAGAGAGAGAGGTGGTGTCATGTGTGCATGATGGTAGCTTGAGCATGTATGGCATTCCCCTCCCTCTGCCTGCACATGAGAGAAAGAAAGAAAGATATATTAACGGCTATAAGAGGACAAAGTGGCCTATGAGAAAAAAGTACCAATACATCCAAAACTCAAGGAAACTAATTATCCTGAGTAGAAAATGAAAAGCATAAACTGATAAACAACTAGCTATAAAGAGGAACTAGTGGCCTGATACAACTGCCAAAAAAGGCATATCTGATAAAAGTGTGGAACTGGAAAAATGGTAGGCTATGAGAAGTGGTTGAGATAGACTCGTCCCATAATATCTTGCATAGGTCGATCCAGCATAGACAGGCTGAAGCACTGAGGTCGTGCTGCGGAGGTCGTGCTGCATGACATCATGCCAATATCGCATGTATCCTTTGATAATGTCTTGGCTGGGGCCGTGGCCCAACAAGTCATGGATGAAGTGCTCTACATAGCTCACCAATCCAGGGTGACTCCGAGAGAGAGAGAGAGAGAGAGAGAGAGAGAGAGAGAGAGAGAGAGAGAGAGAGAGAGAGAGAGAGAGAGAGAGAGAGAGAGAGAGGAGGGAGGGATGTAGAGATGAAGAGAGCGAGACTATATACATATATTTACTAATATTTATGTATTATGTTATATATGGTTTTTTTAAAAGACCTTTAAAGATTATACATATATATATCACTCTAAGGTTTACCATATATATATATATATATATATATATATATATATATACATATATACATATATATATCTATATATAATCTCTTTATCTTCAAAGCATCGGGGGCTCCCCTTTTTTTTAAAGACCATATGGGAAAATTTACCAAGTAAGCCTTTAATGTATATATGAAAAAGAATTAAAGTTCTGTTGAGATATCGAGCTCATCTAGTGAGGCGGTGGACACTGATGACCCGCCTAGGGGGATAGGCCCCACACTTACACCACTGGCATGGTTGGTGAGATCATGGGTGATATGCGGCCAGTGGGATGACAGGCTGTGTGTGACAGCCATTCTAGAGACTGGCATAGTTATAGCGCCAGCTCATTTAGTTGGGTTCACACTATAGAGAACCCTAGTATGTATTTGGTTGAGTACCTTTTCATATGTGTGTACTCTTATCTTTGTATATGGTGTGTTGAGTGTTGAGTGAAGAAGAAGAAGATTTTTAGCCTCTCACCTTGTGTGTTCTCTTTTAGGGTTTTGTGAGTGTGTGTGTGCTTGCAAGAGCTCAAGCTCTCTTATCCCCTGCATCTTTTCATGGTATCAGATCCTAGTTCATGCTAAGGGTTAAGCTGCAAGCAAGAGAAGCACAGGAAGCGGTACGAGGGTAAGAGCTTCATTTACTCTTCCCTATTTGTGTTGGTGACTACACCCTTGTCGCGAGAGCTCTACGGGAGGCACTGGCAAACGATCTCTGATTGAGGAGCTTTCTTTGCAGAAGTAAAGCTATAGGGAAACTATTTTGTCCTATTAGACTTAATTTTTCAGCCCGAAAATGCGTTTTGGGTGCATTAGGACCTCCGTTTTTCAGAAAGCAGGCGATTTCGAGCACTATGGATAAGTCATCGATTCTCTGCTATAGAACTCTATTTTAAGAACTACAGGAAGACAGATTGGTTGTGCATACATTGTGTGTGCTACGCAAGGAGGTCAACAGTTGCCATTGGGTGTATGTATGCACACTGAAGTCAGTGGTTGTGACATTTGAGTGTAGTACAGTACCACTGCAGAAAATACAACAGTTTGTGTAGGACAAACCAGAGTGCTGTTTCTGGTAAATTTGTGTGTCTGGCAAGATGTTAAATGATGGCATAAACTAAATTATTGCTGAGAAGCTTGATAAGAACAACTTCCATGCTTGGAGGTTCAGGCTGACAAATTTCCTGATGGGAAAGGGTTACTGGGACTATATAGAAGGTGAGCATGAAGAGGCACCGGAGATACCGGAGATCAATCCAACTGCTGTAGATGTGAAAGAGTTCAAGGATTGGAACCAAGGAGCCAGAAAAGTTATGTATTGGCTCTCTATCAGTATACAGGACACCATGATTGGGCACATACATGATGCCAAGTCCCCCAAGGAGGCGTGGGACACCTTGGTAAAACTCTATGAAACGAATACCAAGGCACGAAAGATACAGCTGAAGAATGAACTTCATACTGTGGAGAAAAAGAGTATGTCTATGAATGACTATGCATTGAAGATCAAGGGTATTGTGGAATCCCTTGCATCTATTGGTGTTTCAGTAGATGATGATGATAAGGTGGAAGTCTGTCTACGTGGTCTCTGACCACAATACAAGGCGTTCAAGACATCTATTCAGACTCAGGAAAACATTCCCAATTTCACAGATTTGGTGTCTATGTTGATTATAGAAGAGAAGAGCTTGGGTGAAGACCAACAGCCTTCACAAAATAAAAACAGTGCAACAGGCCTTCTACACAAGTTCAGGAAGAGGACAAGGTAGAGGAGGCCGTGGACGTGGCCAAGGAGGTGGCCGAACAGGTAATCAGAATTATGGCCAGCAGAAGCAGCAACAACAACAGTCCCAAAATTCACAACAACAACAACACGCAAGTGTGGAAGAGGCCAATTCAGAGGCAGGGGGAGTCAAAGAGGTCGTGGAAATTGGCAAAGGCAACATAATGATACATTGAAGATCAAGGGTATTGTGGAATCCCTTGCATCTATTGGTGTTTCAGTAGATGATGATGATAAGGTGGAAGTCTGTCTACGTGGTCTCGGACCACAATACAAGGCGTTCAAGACATCTATTCAGACTCGGGAAAACATTCCCAATTTCACAGATTTGGTGTCTATGTTGATTATAGAAGAGAAGAGCTTGGGTGAAGACCAACAGCCTTCACAAAATAAAAACAGTGCAACAGGCCTTCTACACAAGTTCAGGAAGAGGACAAGGTAGAGGAGGCTGTGGACGCGGCCAAGGAGGTGGCCGAACAGGTAATCAGAATTATGGCCAGCAGAAGCAGCAACAACAACAGTCCCAAAATTCACAACAACAACAACGCGCAAGTGTGGAAGAGGCCAATTCAGAGGCAGGGGGAGTCAAAGAGGTCGTGGAAATTGGCAAAGGCAACATAATGATACACGTGGATGCTTTTACTGTGGTAAGCCTGGACATGTGCAAGCAGATTGTTATAAGAAGCAGGGTGACATGGAAAATGGAAAATTGCAGCAAAACAACTATGCATCCTCGAGCAGAAACAATGAGGATAATGAAAGGTTGTTTGTTATGCAGCATGTCATTTATGCCATGTCTGAAAATGTTGAAGTAGCACATAACGATGATGTGTGGTATGTTGATTCAGTGCTTTGAACCACATGACAAATCATGGGGAGTGGTTCAAAGAGATGAAAAACCTTGAAAGACCAGGTTTTGTGGAAACAGGGGATGACACTGCTCATCCAATTGCCCATGTTGGAGATGTGCCATTGTCTATGCAGGATGGCAAAGTGAAGTACCTTGTAGATGTACTTCATGTTCCGAACATAACAAAGAATCTGGTTTCAGTTGGCCAGATGATTGAGCAAGGTTTGCAGGTTCGGTTTAACCCTGATGGTTGTTATGTTGAAGACTTTAAGTGCAGGTTGGTTGCAAAAGGCAACAGAGTGGGTAGAATGTTTACATTGAATGTAAACATGCCTGAAGTGAGTGCTGCGATGTTTACAAATGGTTCAGGAATTGTTGCAGACACAAACATTTGGTATAAAAGAATTGGACATGTGAATGTGCAAAGAATGAAGTCTATGCAGACTAAAGGAATTGTGACAGGGTTGCCAAAGTTTAAAGTTGAAGGTATGCAAAAAATATGTGAAGCATGCCAATTTGGAAAGCAAACAAAGCATGTATTTCCACATAACAGAAATGTGAGCAGAAATGCACTAGATGTTGTGCATTCAGATGTATGGTGTCCTACGAAGACCATGTCTATGGGAGGTTGCAGGTACTATGTGACATTTATTGATGACCACACAAGGAAAGTGTGGGTATACTTCATGAAGGAGAAGGGTGAGGTGTTTATTTTCTGAATTTCAGAGTTATGGTTGAAAAGCAAACAGGGAAATATGTAAAGTGCCTAAGGTTAGATGGAGGGGGAGAGTACTTCTCCAATGAGTTCTCTGAATTTTTGAAGACGAATGGGATTCGGAGACAGTTTACATGCAGATACACTCCGTAGCAAAATGGAGTTGGTGAGCGAAAAAACAGGCACATTGCTGAGATTCCGCGAGCATTGATGGAAGAGAAGAATATGCCGCATAGCTATTGGGCTGAGGCTGTTTCTACAGCAGTTTACATCATGAACAAAACTCCTACTATAGCCATACATGATGTAACTCCAGAGGAGAGGTTTCCTGGCAGAAAACTTGATTTGTCTCATCTGAAAGTCTTTGGATGCATTGCATATGTGCATGTGCCAGATGAGCTGAGAACTAAGCTGGATCCAAAAGCTAAAAAATGTGTGTTTATTGGATATTCCCTTGAGCAAAAGGGATACAGGTGTTATAACCCTGCTGCATGTGAGTTGAGGGTAAGCATGGATGTTGTTTTTGATGAGATGAGCAGCTGGTATGCTGCTGAAAAAGAAGCTGTTGGGGTTGATGTGAGTGGAAATGTGGTTGCATAGAATGCAAGTCAGCAACAATCACAGTCTTTGAGTGGACCAGGAGAGTCCTCATCTAGTGGTTCATTGATAGTCCATGGAGTGGCAGGCTGCGTCATAATACCAGTCCTGCAAATGTGATTAGTACATCAGATAAAGGCAAAGAGAAAGTGGTTGAGCCCCTTAGTATGCCTGACATTTCTGCAAGGCATTCTCATGTTGATGGAGAGTCTAGTGGCTCAGAGATGAGCCTTGATGAGGAGCTTGGGATACCAGCTATGAGAACACCTGGTGTAAATAAGGCTATGGAAGCCATGAATGCAAACTGCAAAGATCTGGGAGAGTGAAGAATCCCGTGTTTACCTATGATGGTTATGTGGCACATCACTATGCATACATGGCAAAAGTTGTGCAGGTTGTAGAGCCCACATGTATTGATGAGGCTATTGGAAATGTGTGTTGGGAGAAAGCTATGGATGAGGAGATGGATGCACTATATGGAAATGAGACTTGGGATTTAGTGCAATTGCCTGAAGGCAAGAAAGCCATTAGATGCAAGTGGGTGTACAAAGTGATGGAAGCATAAGCAGGTACAAGGCTAGATTGGTAGCCAAAGGATATGCGCAGATATATGGCATTGATTATGAGGAAACTTTCAGCCCAGTTGCCAAGATGGCAACAGCGAGAGTTGTGATAGCAATGGCTGCGTCAAAGCAATGGTCTTTACATCAGATGGATGTAAAGAATGCATTCTTGCATGGGGATTTGTAGGAAGAGGTGTATATGTTGGAGACACCTGGTTATGAGGATGTGAGTCACCCCGAGCATGTTTGCAGGTTGAAGAAAGCCTTGTATGGCTTAAAACAAGCACCAAGAGCATGGTCTGACAAGATTTATGAATATCTTGTCACTATTGGCTTTCATGTAGCCAATGGAGATTTCTCATTGTATGTGAGACACAGTGATAGAGGGGTTGTGCTTGTTGTCATCTATGTAGATGACTTGATCATTACGGGGGACCATGATGCAAAGATCTTTGATGTAAAGATCTTGCTTAGACAGAAGTTTGAGATGAAGGATCTGGGGGAGCTTCGATATTTCTTGGGCATTGAGGTGATTAGGTCACCACATGGTATTGGATTACTGCAGAGACAGTATGGCTTGGACATGTTGTCCAAGTATGGTATGACAGGCTGTAAGCCTATCTTAGTGCCATCAGAATGGCAAGTTGAGTGCAGATTCAGGAGAGATTTTGGAGGATCCTACTATGTATAGGCGCATAGTAAGAAGCTTGATCTACATGATGATCACAAGGCCAGATTTGAGCTATGCTGTTGGGTTGGTGAGTCAGTTTATGCAGGTTCCTCGGAAGCCGCATTTGGATGCATTGAGACGCATACTGAGGTATGTGATGTCTACTTTGCATTGTGGACTATTTTATGAAACTGGGACAGAGATATGTGTACATGGGTACACAGATTAGGATGGTAGTATCTCAGATAGAAGATCTACTAGTGGCTTCATGTTTCCTTTGGGGAGTGCTGCTGTGACTTGGAGCAGCAAGAAGCAGCCTACGGTTGCTCTATCGAGTACAGAGGTCGAGTACAGAGGTGCTGCTATGGTAGCACCTCTGTACTTGGTTGAGAAAGCTACTTACAGATTTGCGTCTATCAGTGGATAGACAAGTTGTCATTTTCTGTGACAACATTAGCAGTATACAGTTGGCCAGGAACCCAGTTTTTCATGCTCGCACGAAGCATGTAGAGGTCCACTACCATTTTGTCAGAGAGGAGGTCTTGGCGGGAGACGTTGACCTTGTTTATGTCAGCATAGAGGATCAGGTAGCTGACATCTTCACCAAAGCATTGGGTACAGAGAAGCTCTGCAGATTCAGGGCTTCGCTTGGTGTACATGAGATGGAGTTGAGCTCAAGGGGGAGTGTTGAGATATCGAGCTCAACTAGTGAGGCGGTGGACACGCCTGGGGGATAGGCCCCACACTTACACCACTCGCATGGTTGGTGAGATCATGGGTGATATGCGGCCAGTGGGATGACAGACTATGTGATAGCCATTCTAGAGACTAGCATAGTTATAGCACCAGCTCATTTAGTTGGGTTCACACTATACCCTAGTATGTATTTGGTTGAGTACCTTTTCATATGTGTGTAATCTTATCTTTGTATATGGTGTGTTGAGTGTTGAGTGAAGAAGAAGAAGATTTTCAGCCTCTCACCTTGTGTGTTCTCTTTTAGGGTTTTGTGAGTGTGTGTGCTTGCAAGAGCTCAAGCTCTCTTCTCCCCTGCATCTTTTCAAGTTCCACTTATCCCTTAGATGGGATTTGGGTATGGACGGAGACTCGCCTTTAGTTTTCACGGTTGGTGGTGGTCATCATTGTCGTGCTTCTTGGATGGCTGATGTCTCACTCGTTTCTTCCCTCATTGCTTTGTGGCATTGTGTGCTCACTCATGGACTATCTATGTCATCAATTGTTGTGGGGCCAACTGGCATGGTTTGGCCTTGTGTATTTATAGCTGGTAACCGTGCTAATTTGATTTGGTCCTTGGTTGGGCCTTTACTTTGCCTTGGTTAGCCTTGGCAGTCAATTTCACTTTGGGCTTGATGCTTGTTCTCTCCTCTTGTGGGCCGTTAGGCACGGTGTAGTAGCCCTCTCCTTCCCCAAACCTTTAATGAAGGAAAGGTCTCTCTCTCTCTCTCTCTCTCTCTCTCTCTCTCTCCAAGGAAAAATATTGAATGCAAGGTCCCCCTTCTCTCTCAACTGCAATGAGGGGTCACTCTCCTTCCCCAAAAACCTTTTACAATAGTTTCTTAAAAAATATAAGGAAACTCTCCCTCTCTCTAAGAAGGAAGCTAAAATTTTAAAATTAACACTCCTAAAAATTTTACTAGCATTTCACCTTATGCACGACTCTCAAGACTGGGGGTGTATTTATACATGAAAAGGATGATTGAGAGCCTCCTACATGTGAGTGGCTTTTTCCAAGGCATACCTTTCATGCATTTCATGTGAACCATAGATTTTCAGGGTTTAAGTCTACTTTTGTATTTCATGCATGCACTTTATCCCTTTTGAAGTAATACAGAGTGCATGACTCTTGTTTTGCATTAGCCTTAAACCACATATCACTAAATAAATACTATGGGTAATTTAAATACCACCCACCAACAAAAACCCACCTAGTTTTTGATAAACCATGGTTTTCTGAACCTAGTCGTACATGTGAACGATTGGATGGATGTGGATGAATGAGATAAGATGTGTATGAATGAGATATGATGTGGATAGAAGTGATGTGATATAATGTGGATAGAATGTATGTGATGGGATGGCGATGAGAATGAATGCGATGGATATCAATGAATGAATGTGATGGATATGAATGAATGTGATGTGATGGATGTAAATGGATGTGATGTAAATGAATGTGGTGGACGTGAATAGATGTGATGTGATGTGAATCGGGATGTGAATGAATGAGATGTGATGTGATGGATGTAAATGGATGTGAATGAATGAGATGTGATGGATGTAAATGGATGTGAATGAATGAGATGTGATGTAAATTGGGATAGATGGGAATGGATGTGGATGTGTATGTGAAAGAATGTGATGTGATGTAAAGAGATGTGATGTGACATGAATATATGTGTATGTGAAGTGATAGATATGAATGTATGGATAGATGTGGGTAGTCGTACATGTGAACGATTGGATGGATATGGATGAATGAGATGAGATGTGTATGAATGAGATATGATGTGGATAGAAGTGAAGGGATATTGTAAGATTCCTCCTCGGGCTGAATACTGATTAAGCCTCTACTTCAATCCCTTGTTATCATTCTATGTTTCTAAATATAAGAAAATTTTATTTTTCTTTGTTTTGCCTGATGAGATAAAAATTTCTAGAGAGTGGTAAATCAATATTGGGATATTTTTGGATAAATATATTCTACAAATATCAAAAAAATGTTTCCCTGAAACAAAAAATCAAAATAGATTTTCCAAGGTGCAATTGGAATTACTAAAAATTGATTTAGAAGACCTTAGCCTAAGGGTCAAGATTTTCAAGAAAAATTTGATTATGATCCAGTTAATGTTCCTATGGACCAACAAGATTAATCCAAGCGTTGGGACAAGATAAATCCAAAGAATAAAAGAAAATACCCAGAAATGAGTAAATGCCCACATAAGATGAAGAGTTGACTAAGTACTAGGTTTATTAGTTAAAAATTATGAAGTATTAATAAAAAAAATGAGATATTTTGGAGTAATCATTCATTTTTTACACATGGGTAAGGAAAAGGGGGCCCTTCAAGGAGGCGACTGTTTCACATGTGTGGATGAGTTTTAAACTAAAAAATAATAGGATATTTTCATCTCTTCTCTCTCCTAGATCAAACCAAATCAAAAAGGGAGACAAACTGGTGTAAAGGAATTAATGAAGATTTTTATTTAATTTTCAAGAGAAAATTTAGTTAAATTTATCTTTTTGTATAGATAAATTCAAATGATGAAAGAGGAATTCCCACTATATTGGAATCCAAATATTTAAATGAGGAAAGTGTAATTCCTAGTGTGGAAAGATTTTATTTAAATTTTAAGAGAAAATTTAGTTAAAATTATCTTTTTGTATAGATAAATTTAAATGATGAAAGAGGAATTCTCGCTATATTGGAATCCAAATATTTAAATGAGGAAAGTGTAATTCCTAGTGTAAAGGAATTAATGAAGATTTTTATTTAAATTTTAAGAGAAAATTTAATTAAAATTATCTTTTTGTATAGATAAATTTAAATGATGAAAGAGGAATTCCCATCATATTGGAATTCAAATATTTAAATGAGAAAAGTGGGATTTTTAGCTTAATGGAATTAATGGATATTTTTATGTAATTTTTTAAGAAGAAATTTAGAGAGATTTAATTTATGGTAAAAGAGGAATTCCCATGACAATTGGATTACACTACTCATTGAAATGAGAAAAAGAAGGATTTCAAGTTTATTAAAAAAAATAGATATTGATATTTTAGTTAAAAGATGAAACTCCATCATAATTCTACCTAATGAATTAAGGTTGAGAAATTATGTGGGAGAAGGAATATCTGTGGATATTTAATTAGTGAAATCACTAAATTGATATTTACCCAAAATCTAGATGTTTAGTTGAAGGGAATCCTTCTAGAACTAAACCGAATGAATTTGGTTAGACTACGTGAGGGACGGACAGTAAACCTAATTGTCCTTCTCTCGATCCGAATCAGACAAAAACTTCATGACCGATTCCAGTTACAAAATCCAAAGAATAGACTACTGAAACTAATCTACTTTTTCCTTGACCAAACTCACCAAGAATCTAGTTGAACAAATGGATAAAATGATGGGTAGATTACCCTCATGAGTGATCAAGGATCCTCATTATGAAACTGGGAGGTGGTCTTGACCAGCCTCGGTACGGTTAAAATGGTGCGCTTCCGGTACGATCGGCAAAGACCGACGAAGCGGTCCCTGAGTGAAGTGCTAGGACACCTAAGGAGGATCCTAGAGGGTTCTGACCAGGCGATGCATGGGCTCGCGGTTGCTACTAGGGTACCCATACGTATGTCGAGGAAGATTTCAGATGGACAAAAAGGAAAGATTTTTGGGAACCAAATTTTGATACTGGATCTCGTTGGTTGGCCAACTGGTCTTCAACGGAGAGTTCAGAGGATATATTTTTGTAATACAATGGACTCGGAATTTAGGAAAATGATGATAAAAAATATTATGATTTCTATTGAAGGATTGTTTTAAAGCCAATCGAATCTGTTATAAATGGTAATTTAATATTGGGTGTGTACGTGGTATGTCTACCTTGATTTTTGCATGAATCGCTGGCTAGGGGGCTTGAGAATTCTTTTCCTCGATACCCGGGCAAAAACCCAACCAAATCTTTATAAAGGAATCCCACCAATTCAGTGGTCGGGTGGTTGGCTAACCCATGGGTCGGATGGGGTTAGGGTGGATTGGAGGATTCCTGAGAAACAACTAGATACGATTAGTTACGTTATTTAGTCTTAAATCTTGAGAAGACCTTGTTCTATGTGGGAGGGGATCATCGGCTGTGCCTCGTAAATGAGAAAAAAAGCGCTGATTCCATGGACCAAGTGCAAGTCTCTTCTTGATCTAACCATGTGACTTCAGGTTTGGTCAGATCAGTTTATCTAGTTAAGACTTGACTCGTTAGAGTAATTTTCCCGTTAGAAGATTTTCCTGGCGGAATCGCCCGTGCCTTTCAAGCGAGGGGAGTCTTTCGGGCCCTGTCGTCTCAGAGGGGCCGCCCGGGATAGCCTCTTGTCCCAGACATCCGCAAGCGAGGCCCCGAGTGTGTGGACCCCGCCCCGCACGGGAGGCCGACGCCGCTTTCGCCGCGTTGGCAGGAGCCCCGGAGCGGGCGGGGAATCTCACAGCTATAATGTGGACAGAATGTATGTGATGGGATGGTGATGAGAATGAATGTGATCAATGAATAAATGTAATGTATATGAATGAATGAATGTGATGTGATGGATGTAAATGAATGTGATGGACGTGAATAGATGTGATGTGATGTAAATGAATGTGATGGACATGAATAGATGTGATGTGATGTAAATGAATGTGACGGACGTGAATAGATGTGATGTGATGTGAATCGGGGGGATGTGAATGAATGAGATGTGATGTAAATTGGGATAGATGTGAATGCATGATATGTGATGCGAATGAATGTGATGTGATGTGAATCGGGATGTGAGTGAATGAGATGTGATGTAAATTGGGATAAATGTGAATGGATGATATGTGATGTGAATGAATATGATGTGATGCGATGTGGATATGGGTAGATGCAAGTGGATGAGATCTGATGTGGATAAATGAGGAAAGATGTGATGAGATGAAAAATGATGTGATAAGAATGGGAATACATATGATGTGATAAGAGATGGAAAATGATGTGATAAGAATGGGAATACATATGATGTGATAAGAGATGGAAAATGATGTGATAAGAATGGGAATACATATGAAATAAATGAGGATTGATGTGGAACAATGTGGAAAGACGAGGGTTCGTTATAGAAATCGTATTTATGAACTGTTTTTAAATGACTGTTTTATGTCAAGAATGTTGGGGAATCATTTTGATGGTCTTGTGAATGAGGTCTTGGAGACCTAACTGATAAAGTTGCAATAGCTGAGGGAGAGTCAACGGAGGACGTCTTGCATAGCAAGGTTGGCCGATGTCTTGACCAGCCTCGGTTTGATTCAAATGGTGAGCTTTCGGTACGATGGATGAGGGACTAAGGAAGCAGCCTATGAGTGAAGCGCTAGGTGACCTGCGAGAAGGATCCTAGAGGGTGCTGACCATATGGTGCTCGGGCTCTAAGTCACCAAAGATATCCACACGTGTGTCGTGGAAGATATTAGAACAAGGAGTAAGAGTTGTTTTCTAAATTCGGGCATGGATCTGGTTGATTGACCTTGCTAGTCCTCAACAGATAAGTCCATGGCTCTTTTTTATGGATCTATTATTGATCTTGCTGATCTTCAATGGAGATTCTATTTTGATTTTTATAAGTGAATATATTGCCGGGTATTATGAGCTAGGAACTATTGAAAAGGCCCCTGAGTGGATAGGTGGTGAGCGTTCTGGTTGCCAATGATGCCATAGGTACACCGATGAAGGAAAAATTAAAAATTAAGATTCAATCGGATATTTTGGAAAATTATGATCAGTGATACTCTAGTTTCATTTAATGATGTAAATTGGGATAGATGTTATTCTTATTAAGTTTGAATTCTATGCATAGAAAGATGCATAAAGGATTTTTTTTTCATTACAAAAGAGTTATTCTTATTAAATTTGATTTTTATGCATAGAAAGATACATAAAATATTTTTTTATTTTTGATTTTTATGCATAGAAAGATGCATAAAAGAATTTTTTTATTACAAAAGTGTTATTCTTATTAAATTTGATTTTTTTGCATAGAAAGATGCATAAAGGAAAATTTTTTATTACAAAAGAGTTATTCTTATTAAATTTGATTTTTATGCATAGAAAGATGCATAAAGGAATTTGTTTTATTACAAAATTGTTATTCTTATTAAATTTGATTTTATGCATAGAAAGATGCATAAA
Organism: Cibotium barometz; assembly: GCF_041138505.1. Lineage (NCBI taxonomy): Eukaryota > Viridiplantae > Streptophyta > Polypodiopsida > Cyatheales > Cibotiaceae > Cibotium > Cibotium barometz. Next base: position 7,857,350 of record NC_141074.1, read on the forward strand.
GGAATTATTTTAATACAAAAGTGTTATTCTTATTAAATTTGATTTTTATGCATAGAGAGATGCATAAAGGAAATTGTTTTATTACAAAAGTGTTATTCTTATTAAATTTGATTTTATGCATAGAAGGATGCATAAAGGAAATTTTTTTATTAAAAAAGAGTTATTCTTATCAAATTTGATTTGTATGCATAGAAAGATGCACAAAAGAATTTTTTATTACAAAAGTGTTATTATTATTAAATTTGATTTTTATGCATAGGAAGATGCATAAAGAAAATTTTTTATTATAAAAGCGTTATGCCAAAATTGATTTTTATGCATAAATAGATGCATAAAAGGATTTTTTATATAAAAGTGTTATTCCCATTGAAGTTGATTATTATGCATAAATAGATGCATAAAGAATTTTTATATCAAGATTAGAATTCTCTTAAATTCTATGTTGAAATTCTATGAGTATTTGATAAATGAATAATTAAATACTCTAAGAGAGAAATTTCTATTGTTTTATATTCACACGGACTGTAAAAAGAAAATTCAAAAAATCTATCGAGATCAAAATATTCAGATAAATGATTAATTTATTTCTCATTGGAATTCGTAAATCAGTTAAGTGAATATTCAAAGAAAGAAATTCAGTAAAATAGTCACTGAATTATCAAACCTTTTCGAGAAAAATAGTTCAGGAAAAATCTTATCCGACTCAAACCTTGAATCAAACTATGACCAAGACCAAACTCTTTCGTCAGTTTCGAGGAAAGAAGGTGTGACCATTTTAGAAAAATGTACTCAAAACTCTCGCCAAATCTGAAACTAAGTTTGAGACCCTTCGAATTGATCTATGGATCAAGGTTATAGAATTCAAGGAATTCTGGTAGTAGGAAGTTCAGAATTTCGATCAATACGTTTTGGGGATACTGATTCAAGAAATACTCCTTGTATTCAAAAGAGAATCAAACTGAAAACTTGCATAGAAACCCTGTTTTCTTAAAGGACGGGATGTGAATGAATGAGATGTGATGTCGTTGAAAACGGGATGTAAATGAATGATATGGGATGTGAATGGATTTTAATGTGTATGTGAAGATGGATATGGATGTGTATGTGAAGAAGGTGAATGTGTATGTGAAGAATGGATATGGATGTGTATGTGAAGAATGGATATGGGTGTGTATGTGAAGAATGGATGTGAATGTGTATGTGAAGAATGGATATGGATGTGTATATGAAGAATGGATATGGATCAGTATGTGAAGAATGGATGTGAATGTGTATGTGAAGAATGGATGTGAATGTGTATGTCAAGAATGGATGTGGATGTGTATGTGATGAAAATGGATGTAAATCTGTATGTGAAGAATGGATATGGATCGGTATGTGAAGAATGGATGTGTATGTGTATGTGAAGAATGGATGTGAATGTGTATGTCAAGAATGGATGTGGATGTGTATGTGATGAAAATGGATGTAAATGTGTATGTGAAGAATGGATATGGATGTGTATGTGAAGAATGGATGTGAATGTGTATGCGAAGAATGGATATGGATGTGTATGTGAAGAATAGATGTGGATGAGTATGTGAAAGAATGCATGTGGATGAGTATGTGAAAGAATGCATGTGGATGTATGTAAAAGAATGGATGTGGATGTGTATGTGAAAGAATGTGATGTGATGTAAAGAGATGTGATGTGACATGAATATATGTGGATGTGAACTGATAGATATGAATGTATGGATAGATGTGGGTAGTCATACATTTGAACGATTGGATGGATGTGGATGAGTGAGATGAGATGTGTATGAATGAGATATGATGTGGATAGAAGTGCTGTGATATAATGTGGATAGAATGTATGTGATGGGATGGTGATGAGAATGAATGTGATGGATATCAATAAATGAATGTGATAGATATGAATGAATGTGATGTGATGGATGTAAATGGATGTGATGGACGTGAATAGATGTGATGTGATGTGAACCAGGATGTGAATGAATGAGATGTGATGTAAATTGGGATAGATGTGAATGTATGATATGTGATGCGAAAGAATGTGATGTGATGTGAATCGGGATGTGAGTGAATGAGATGTGATGTAAATTGGGATAGATTGGAATGGATGATATGTGATGTGAATGAATATGATGTGATGAGATGTGGATATGGGTAGATGCGAGTGGATGAGATCTGATGCGGATAAATGAGGAAAGATGTGATGAGATGGAAAATGATGTGATGAGAATGGGAATACATATGAAATAAACGAGGATTGATGTGGAATAATGTGGAAAGAGGAGAGTTTGGTATAGAAACTGTATTTATGACCTATTTTTAAATTACTGTTTTATGTCAAGAATGCTGGGGAATTTTGACCGTCTTGTGAATGAGGTCGTGGAGACCTAACTGATAAAGTTGCAACAGCTGATAGAGAGTCAACGAAGGACGTCTCGCATAGCAAGGTCGGCCGAGATCTTGAGCCGCCTCGGTTCGATTTAAATGGTGAGCTTCCGGTACGGTGGATGAGGGACTAAGGAAGCGGCCTATGAGTGAAGCACTAGGTGACTTGCGAAGGATCCTAAAGGGTGCTGACCATACGGTGCTCGGGCTCTGGGTCACCGAAGATATCCACACGTGCGTCGTGGAAGATATTAGAACAAGGAGTAAGAGTTATTTTATGAATTCGGGCATAAATCTGGTTGATTGACCTTGCTGGTTCTCAACGGATGAGTCCATGGCTCTTTTTTATGGATATGTTGATTGATCTTGCTGATCTTCAACAAAGATTCCATTTTGATTTTTATAAGTGAATATATTACCGGGTACTATGAGCTAGGAACTATTGAAAAGGCCCCTGAGTGGACAGGTGGTGAGCGTTCTGGTTGCCAATGATGCCATAGGTACACCGATGAAGGAAAAATTGGAAATTAGGATTCAACTAGATATTTTGGAGGATTATGATCAGTGATACTATAGTTTCATTAAATGATTGTTTTAAAAACAGCTAAATCTATAAAAAATGGCAATTTCATATTGGGTGTGTAAGTGGTGTGACTAGTTTTAAGTTTGCATGAATATCCGGCTAGGGGGCCTGGAAACTCTTTTCCCTAGTACCCGGAACAAAACCTAACCAAATTCTTAAATGGATACCATCACTACAGTGGTTGGGCGGTTAGCTAACCCATGGGACTAGACTGGACTGATGGATCCCTAAAATGAGACTCAATTCTGTTATGGTACAATAGATGAAGTATATTTCCGATAAAAATTGTTCTATGGAAAAGAATCAACGGCTGTGCCCTCTCAATGAGGAAAAAAGCGTTGGTCTCTATGATCCAAGTGCAAGTCTTTTCCTTGATCTAACTATGGGACTTAAGGGTTCAGTCAGATCAGTTCAGTTAGTTAAGGCTCTTGACTACGTTAGAGTAAAAATATCCTGGAGGAATCGCCCGTGCTTTCCAGGCAAGGGAAGTTTTTCTGGGTTCGGGTTTGGAAGAACCGAGGGATTAGTCTCTTGTCCAGATATACGTGGGCGAGGCCCTGAGTGAGGGATCTTGCCCCGCACAAGAAGTGCTACTTCCACTGCTAGCATCCCAGAATTCGATGCACGGAGGGGACAGGGATCTTTCAGCTGGTATCAGAGCGAATTGGCTAAAGTGGATCCACTGAGAAACTAGAAATGTCAAAAATTTATGAAGTAACAGTAAAAGGTTGTGATTGTGTGATGAAATTCATACAAATTGATATTCAGAATGAAGATTCATAAATAGGTAATTGGGTCTTCAAATGGAAGTACCGCAATTGTATGGAATCCCTGACTTGCTTGAGGCCTAGACATGATGGTATTTACCTTAAAATTCCAAGGACCGTGACTACCTATATATACCGAGGGTATAACTGCACCTCTTTACTAGCAGTATATATAAGTAAATCTAAGACCTTGAAACTATACTGGTTGAGAACTAATGAGTTGATTTGGATTCTGATTGAAAAATGATGATTCTTGAATTTTGGTTGAAAAGCGTTAAGCTGAGCAAAACCACAATGAGGATGAATGGGACGAGTCCCTGTGATGATGTTCGTAACTGGAATGACGATAATGACTTCAACAAATCACTATGAGATTAGTGGATTGTGCTGACAGATTGCTATTGTTGACACTTGACCTAGTGGATCAAGTTAAGGGATGACAAATTAAAAACCTGTATAATTGAAATTCCCATGGAGGAATGTTCAGATGGAAATTTCGATCTAATGGACCATTATTGTGTTAAGGATATGAATGATATGATCTGAATGAATTGTTATCTGATGATGAGTTCTATATAAGGGATCTTTATCCCTGGATTTTGTTGGGTTCACCATACTATAAGGAACCCCAAAATCAGTTGGATTCCTCCCTCCATCTTTTGAGGTGTGCAGGTGTAAGAACCTCCCCTTCTGATTTTATAATTATTTCCCTCTATGAAATAAAAGAAAGATCTTGTTTTACCCTGTTTTGGCCTCTTGGAGAGAGAAAATGTCTAGAGGGAGGTAATTCAAAATTGAGATATTTTTGGATATAAAAATCCTCCTAGTGTGTAAAATGGTTTCCCCTGAAACAAAAATTTAAAAAGAACTTTCCAACATGCAATTGAAATTAATTGAAAATAGGTATAAAAGACCTTAGCCTAGGGGTCCAAATTTTTTTAAAAAATTAGATTATGGTCCAATTAAGGTTCCTATGGACCAATAAGATTAATCCAAATTTAGAGAGGAGATAAATTGAAGAAAAAAGAAAAACCCCCCAAAAATGAGTAAATGCTCACATAAGATGAAGAGTGGACTAAGGACCAAAGAAAAGAATTAAAAAACTGAATTTTGACACCTCAGTGTGGGGATCTCCCCTCATGAAGTAGGTGCATTTTTCTCATCATTACCCCCAATTCTTAATCAATAAAATGAGATATTTTTATCTCTCCTCTCTCCTATTTCAAAACTAGATCCAAAAAGTGAGCTGAACTGACCCAGAAATGGTCAAAAATTGATCAAACTGCTCTCAAAAATTCTAGAATCACTTTGCTTGGTTAGAGGCTCACTTTTTCCTATAAATAGAAGCCTCTCCCTTTGTAAAAGCTTAATGGTGTTTATGTACTTTTACTCTACTCCTGTCGTCCTGAGCCATCTACATTGAATTTTTTATTAATTCAATTGTTTTTGGCCTAATCCTCTCCAAAGTGAATTGGTGGCCACTATTGCTTCAAACAATAGTAGAACCCTCAATCCCTCAAGCCAAAGGAGAGCTTACAAGCTCCATGTAGGCTAATTTTCCTATTTTGTTTATAAATTTTAATGAAAAATCTATGGTTATCTTGATTTTTATGTTTTGCAATTGATTGAGTTAGATTCAAATGTTATTCCTTTGATGAAAAGGCCACCCCCTTCTCTTCTTTACATTCCAACCTTTCTTAATCATAGAAAGATAAAGTAAGTGATTAATTAAACTCTTCTTATTGTTTACTCTCTTGAATTTAGAAACTTGTGTAGATTAGCATTCTATAATTCTAAATGGGGTTAATTAAGTTAAAAAACGAAGATAAAAATGAGAAATGGTTAGCCATACAAAGGAGGTTATGGCAAAATTTTCTAGAATTTTTGTGAGAGAGAGTTTATTTTTATGTTATTCCAAAAGAGTAATTCACACCATTTTTGCATCTAAAAGAAATATTCTAATTACTCCATGTACATATTTACTTATGAATATGCATGGATATCACTGATATTCTTATTAAATTTGATTTTTATGCATAGAAAGATGCATAAAGTAATTTTTTTATTACAAAAGTGTTATTCTTATTAAATTTAAATTATATGCATAGAAAGATGCATAAAAGATTTTTTTTAAATTATAAAAGAGTTATTCTTATTAAATTTAATTTTTATGCATAGAAAGATGCATAAAAGAATTTTTTTTAATTACAAAAGTGTTATTCTTATTAAATTTGATTTGTATGCATAGAAAGATGCAAAAAAAGATTTTTTTTTAATTACAAAAGTGTTATTCTTATTAAATTTAATTTTTATGCATAGAAAGATACGTAAAAGAATTTCCTGTATTACAAAAGTGTTATTCTTATTAAATTTGATTTTTATGCATAGAAAGATACATAAAGGAGATTTTTTTATTACAAAAGTGTTATTATTTTTAAATTTGATTTTTCTACATAGAAAGATGCATAAAGAAATTTTATTATTATAAAAGTGTTATTCTTATTAAATTTGATTTTATGCATAGAAAGATGCATAAAGGAATTTTTTTTATTACAAAAGTGTTATTCCTATTAAATTTGATTTTTATGCATAGAGAGATGCATAAAGGAAATTTTTTTATTACAAAAGTGTTATTCTTATTAAATTTGATTTTATGCATAAAGGAATTTTTTTATTACAAAAGAGTTATTCGTATTAAATTTGATTTATACGCATAGAAAGATGCATAAAAGAATTTTTTATTACAAAAGTGTTATTCTTATTAAATTTGATTTTTATGCATAAAAAGATGCATAAAGGAAATTTTTAATTATAAAAGAGTTATTCTTATAAAAATTAAATTTTATGCATAAATAGATGCATAAAGAAATTCTTTTTATTTTAGAAGTGTTATTCCTATCAAATTTGATTTTATGCATAAAAGGATTTTTTATATAAAAGTGGTATTCCCATTGAAGTTGATTGTTATGCATAAATAGATGCATAAATAATTTTTATATCAAGATTAGAATTCTCTTAAATTTTATGTTTAAATTCTATGAGTATTTGATAAATGAATAATTAAATACTCTAAGAGAGAAGTTTCTATCGTTTTATATTCACACGGACTGTAAAAAGAAAATTCAGGAAATCTATCGAGATCAAAATATTCAAATAAACGATTAATTTATTCCTCATTGGAATTCGTAACTAATTTAGAAATCAGTCAAGTGAATATTCAAAGAAAGAAATTCAATAAAATAGTAACTGAATTATCAAACCTTTTCGAGAAAGATAGTTCAGGAAAAATCTTATCCGACTCGCACCTTGAATTAGACTATGACTAAGACCAAACTCTTTCGTCAGTTTCGAGGAAAGAAGGTCTCACCATTTTAGAAAAATGTACTGAAAACTCTAGCCAAATCTGAAACTAAGTTTGAGAGCCTTCGAATTGATCTGTGGATCAAGGTTATAGAATTCGAGGAATTCTGGTAGGAAGTTCAGAATTCCGATCAAGAAGTTTTGGGGATACTGATTCAAGAAATACTCCTTGTATTCAAAAGAGAATCAAATTGAAAACTTGCATAGAAACCCTGTTTTCTTAAAGCACGGGATGTGAATGAATGAGATGAGATGTCGTTGGAATCGAGATGTAAATGAATGATATGGGATGTGAATGGATGTGAATGTGTATGTGAAAAAGGATATGGATGTGTATGTGAAGAACGGATGTGAATGTGTATGTGAAGAAGGGATATGGATGTGTATGTGAAGAATGGATATGGATGTGTATGTGAAGAATGGATGTGAATGTGTGTGTGAAGAATGGATGTGGATGTGTATGTGATGAAAATGGATGTAAATGTGTATGTGAAGAATGGATATGGATGTGTAGATGAAGAATGGATGTGAATGTGTATGCGAAGAATGGATATGGATGTGTATGTGAAGAATGGATGTGAATGTGTATGTGAAGAATGGATATGAATGTGTATGTGAATGGATATGAATGTGTATATGAAGAATGGATGTGGATGTGTATGTGAAGATTGGATGTGGATGAGTATGTGAAAGAATTGATGTGGATGTATGTGAAAGAATGGATGTGGATGTGTATATGAAAGAATGTGATGTGATATAAAGAGATGTGATGTGACATGAATATATGTGGATGTGAAGTGATAGATATGAATGTATGGATAGATGTGGGTAGTCGTACATGTGAACGATTGGATGGATGTGGATGAATGAGATGAGATGTGTATGAATGAGATATGATGTGAATAGAAGTGATGTGATATAATGTGGTTAGAATGTATGTGATGGGATGGCGATGAGAATGAATGTGATGGATATCAATAAATGGATGTGATGGATATGAATGAATGTGATGTGATGGATGTAAATGGATAAGATGTAAATGAATGTGATGGACGTGAATAGATGTGATGTGATTGGAATCGGGATGTGAATGAATGAGATGTGATGTAAATTGGGATAGATGTGAATGTATGATATAAGATGCGAATGAATGTGATGTGATGTGAATCGGGATGTGAGTGAATGAGATGTGATGTAAATTGGGATAGATATGAATGGATGATATGTGATGTGATGAGATGTGGATATGGGTAGATGCGAGTGGATGATATGTGATGTGATGAGATGTGGATATGGGTAGATGCGAGTGGATGAGATCTGATGCGGATAAATGAGAAAAGATGTGATGAGATGGAAAATGATGTGATGAGAATGGGAATACATATGAAATAAATGAGGATTGATGTGGAACAATGTGGAAAGACGAGAGTTTGTTTTAGAAACTGTATTTATGACCTGTTTTTAAATGACTATTTTATGTCAAGAATGCTGGGGAATCATTTTGACCGTCTTGTGAATGAGGTCATGGAGACCTAACTGATAAAGTTGCAACAGTTGACGGAGAGTCAACCGAGCACGTCTCGCGTAGCAAGGTTTGTGGCTCTTGACCAGCCTCGGTTCGATTTAAATGGCCACCAGCCTTGGTTCGATTTAAATGGTGAGCTTCCGGTATGGTGGATGAGGGACTAAGGAAGCGGCCTATGAGTGAAGCGCTAGGTGACCTGCGAAGGATCTTAGAGGGTGCTAACCATACGGTGCTTGGGCTCTGGGTCACCGAAGATATCCACACGTGCGTCGTGGAAGATATTAGAACAAGGAGTAAGAGTTGTTTTCGGGCATGGATCTGGTTGATTGACCTTGCTGGTCCTCAACGAATGAGTCCATGGCTCTTTTTTATGGATATGTTGGTTGATCTTCAACGGAGATTCCATTTTGATTTTTATAAGTGAGTATATTGCCGAGTACTATGAGCTAGGAACTATTGAAAAGGCCTCTGAGTGGATAGGTGGTGAGCGTTCTGGTTGCCAATGATGCCATAGGTACACCGATGAAGGAAAAATTAGAAATTAGGATTCAATTGGATATTTTGGAGGACTATGATCAGTGATACTGTAGTTTCATTAAATGACTGTTTTAAAGACAGCTGAATCTATGAAAAAGGCAATTTCATATTGGGTGTGTAAGTGGTGTGACTAGTTTTAAGTTTGCATGAATAACCAACTAGGGGACATGGGAACTCTTTTCCCTTGGTACCCGGGACAAAACTTAACCAAATTCTTAAATGGATCCCATCACTACAGTGGTTGGGCGATTGGCTAACCCACAGGACTGGATGGGGTAAGGCTAGACTGATGGATCCTTAAAATGAGACTCAATTCTGTTATGGTACGATAGATGAAGTAAATCCCGAATAAAAATTGTTCTATGGAAAAGAATCAACAGCTGTGCCTCTCAATGAGAAAAAAAGCTTTTGTCTCTATAATCCAAGTGCAAGTCTTTTCCTTTATCTAACTATGGGACTTATAGGTTCGGTCAGATCAGTTCAGTTAGTTAAGGCTCTTGACTACGTTAGAGTAAAAATATCCTGGAGGAATCGCCCATGCTTTGCGGGCGAGGGAAGTTTTTCCAGGTTCGGTTTTGGAAGAACCGAGGGATTAGTCTCTTGTCCGGATATACGTGGGCAAGGCCCTGAGTGAGGGACCCTGCCCCGTGCAAGAAGTGCTACTTCCGCTACTAGCACCCTAGAATTCGTTGCGCGGAGGGGACAGGGATCTTTCAGCTGGTATCAGAGCGAATTGGCTAAAGTGGATCAACCGAGAAACCAGAAATGTCAAAAATTTATGAAGTAACAGTAACAGGTTGTGGTTGTGTGATGAAATTCATACAAATTGATATTCACAATGCAGATTCATAAATAGGTAATTGGGTCTTCAAATGGAAGTACCGCAATCGTATGGAATCTCCGACTTGCTTAAGGCCTAGACATGATGGTATTTACCTTAAAATTCCAAGGACCATGACTACCCGTATATATCGAGGGCATAATTGTAGCTCTTTACTGGCAGTATATACGAGTAAATCTAAGACCTTGAAATTATAAGCAAAAATGCTATCTAGATGATGAATTCGAATGTGGTTGATATGATTTGAAAATTTTGTTTGAGAACTAATGAGTTGATTTGGATTCAGATTGAAAAATGATGATTCTTGATTTTTGGTTGAAAAGCGTCTAGAGGGAGGTAATTCAAAATTGAGATATTTTTGGATATAAAAATCCTCCTAGTGTCTTAAATGGTTTCCCCTGAAACAGAAATTCAAAAAGAACTTTCCAACATGCAATTGGAATTAATTGAAAATAGGTATAAAGGACCTTAGCCTAAGGGTCCAGATTTTCAAAAAAAATTAGATTATGGTCCAATTAAGGTTCCTATGGACCAATAAGATTAATCCAAATGTAGAGAGGAGATAAATTGAAGAATAAAAGAAAACCCCCCCAGAAATGAGTAAATGCTCTCATAAGATGAAGAGTGGACTAAGGACCAAAGAAAAGAATTAAAAAACTGAATTTTGACACCTCAATGTGGGGATCTCCCCTCATGAAGTAGGCACCTTTTTCTCATCATTACTCCCAATTTTTAATTAATAAAATGATATATTTTTATCTCTCCTCTCTCCTATTTCAAAACTAGATCCAAAAAGTGAGCTGAACTGACCTAAAAATGGTCAAAAATTGATCAAACTGATCTGGAAAATTCTAGAATTAGTTTTCTTGGTTAGAGGCTCACTGTTTCCTATAAATAGAAGCCTCCCCCTTTGTAAAAGCTTAAAGGTGTTTATGCACTGTTACTCTACTCCTGTCTTGAGCTATCTACACTGAATTTTTTAATAATTCAATTGTTTTTGGCCTAATCCTCTCAAAAGTTAATTGGTGGCCACTATTGCTTCAAACAATAGTAGAACCCTCAATCCCTCAAGCCAAAGAGAGCTTACAAGCTCCATGTAAGCTAATTTTCTTATTTTGTTTACAAATTTTAATGAAAAATCTATGGTTTCCTTGATTTTTATGTTTTGCAATTGATTGAATTAAATTCAGATGTTATGCCTTTGATGAAAAGGCCACCCCCTTGTCTTCTTTACATTCCAACCTTTCTTAATCCTAGAAAGATTAACTAAGTGATAAATTGAACTCTTCTTATTGTTTACTCTCTTGAATTTAGAAACTTGTGTAGATTAGCGTTCTATATTTCTAAATAGGGTTAATTAAGTTAAATAAAGGAAGATAAAAATGAGAAATGGTTAGCTATACAAAGGAGGTTATGGCAAAATTTTTCAAAATTTTTGTGAAAAAGAAAGTTTATTTTTATGTTATTTCAAAAGAGTAATCCCCACCATTTTTGCATCTAAAAGAAATATTCTAATTACTCCATGTACATATTCACTTATGAATATGCATGGATATCACTGATATTCCTATTAAATTTGATTTTTATACATAGAAACTTTTTTATTACAAAAGTGTTATTCTAATTAAATTTGAATTCTATGCATGGAAAGATGTGTAAAAGAACTTTTTTTAATTACAAAAGAGTTATTCTAATTAAATTTGATTTTTATGTATAGAAGAATTTTTTATTTCAAAAGTATTATTCTTATTAAATTTTATTTTTATGCATAGAAAGATGCATAAAAGAATTTTTTTTATTACAAAAGTGTTATTCTTATTAATGTTTGTTTTTTATGCATAGAAAGATGCATAAAAGATTTTTTTAAATTAAAAAAGTGTTATTCTTATTAAATTTGACTTTTATGCATAGAAGGATGCATAAAGAAATTTGTTTTATTACAAAAGTAATATTCTTATTAAATTTTATTTTTATGCATAGAAAGATGCATAAAGGAATTTTTTTTAATTACAAAAGTGTTATTCTTATTAAATTTGATTTTATGCATAGAAAGATTCACAAAGGAATTTTTTTATTACAAAAGTGTTATTCTTATTAAATTTGATTTTTATGCATAGAAAAATGCATAAAGGAATTTTTTTATTACAAAAGAGTTATTCTTATTAAATTTAATTTTTATGCATAGAAAAATGGAAAAAAAAAATTTATTACAAAAGAGTTATTCTTATTAAATTTGATTTTTATGCATAGAAGAATTTTTTTATTACAAAAGTATTATTCTTATTAAATTTGATTTTTATGCATAGAAAGATGCATAAAAGATTTTTTTTATTACAAAAGTGTTATTCTTCTTATTGTTTATTTTTTATGCATAGAAAGATGCATAAAAGAATTTTTTTTAAAAAAAGTGTTATTCTTATTAAATTTGACTTTTATGCATAGAAAGATGCATAAAGGAATTTGTTTTATTACAAAAGTGTTATTCTTATTAAATTTTATTTTTATGCATAGAAAGATGCATGGAGGAATGTTCAGATGGAAATTTCGGTCTAATGGACCATTATTGTGTTAAGGATATAAATGATATGATCTGAATAAATTGTTATCTGATGATGAGTTCTATATAAGGGATCTTTATCCTAGGATTCTGTTGGGTTCACCAGACTATAAGGAACCCCAAAATCAGTTGAATCTTAAGGAAAAGAGTTCTATATAAGGGATCTTTATCCTAGGATTCTGTTGGGTTCACCAGACTATAAGGAACCCCAAAATCAGTTGGATCTTAAGGAAAAGAGTTGTCCTCTAGTTTGCGAGATGAGGACATCTCGCGTTTTTTAGGTGGGGTAGGGTGTAGGATTCCTCCCTCCAGCTTTTGAGGTGTGCAGGTGTAAGAATCTTCCCTTTTGATCTTATAATTATTCCTCTCTCTAAAATAAAAGAAAAATCATGTTTTACCCTGGAGAGAGAAAAATCCTGTTTTACCCTATTTTGGCCTGGAGAGAGAAAATATCTAGAGAGAGATAATTCAAAATTGAGATTTTTTTGGTTTCCCCTAAAACAGAAATTCAAAAAGAACTTTCCAACGTACAATTGGAATTAATTGAAAATAGGTATAAAGGACCTTAGCCTAAGGGTCCAGATTTTCAAAAATTTTGTGATTATGGTCCAATTAAGGTTCCTATAGACCAATAAGATTAATCCAAATGTAGAGAGAAGATAAATTGAAGAATAAAAGAAAAACCCCCCAAAAATGAGTAAATGCTCACATAAGATGAAGAGTGGACTAAGGACCAAAGAAAAGAATTAAAAAACTCAATTTTGATACCTCAGTGTGGAGATCTCCCCTCATGAAGTAGGCGCCTTTTTCTCATCATTACTCCCAGTTCTTAATCAATAAAATGAGATATTTTCATCTCTCCTCTCTCCTATTTCAAAACTAGATCCGAAAAGTGAGCTGAACTGACCCAAAAATGGTCAAAAATTGACCAAACTGATCTGAAAAATTCTAGAATTTTGCTTGGTTAGAGGCTCACTTTTTCCTATAAATAGAAGCCTCCCCCTTTGTAAAAGCTTAATGGTGTTTATGCACTATTACTCTACTCCTGTCCTGAGCCTAATCCTCTCCAAAGTGAATTGGTGGCCACTATTGCTTCAAACAATAGTAGAACCCTCAATCCCTCAAGCCAAAGGAGAGCTTACAAGCTCCATGTAAGCTAATTTTCTTATTTTGTTTACAAAATTTAATGAAAACTCTATGGTTTTTCTAATTTTTATGTTTTGCAATTGATTGAATTAAATTCAGATGTATTGCCTTTGATTAATTAAACTCTTCTTATTGTTTACTCTCTTGAATTTAGAAACTTGTATAGATTAGCGTTCTATAATTCTAAATGGGGTTAATTAAGTTAAAAAAAGGAAGATAAAAATGAGAAATGGTCAGCCATACAAAGGCGGTTATGGTAAAATTTTTCATAATTTTTGTGAAAAAGAAAGTTTATTTTTATGTTATTCCAAAAGAGTAATTTCCACCATTTTTGCATCTAAAAGAAATATTCTAATTACTCCATGTACATATTCACTTATGAATATGCATGGATATCACTGATATTCTTATTAAATTTGATTTTTATGCATAGAAAGATGCATAAAGGATTTTTTTTAATTACAAAAGTGTTATTCTTATAAAATTTGAATTCTATGCATAGAAAGAGGTGTAAAAGAATTTTTTTAAATTACAAAAGAGTTATTCTTATTAAATTTGATTTTTATGTATAGAAAAATGCATAAAAGAGTTTTTTTATTACAAAAGAGTTATTCTTATTAAATTTTATTTTTATGCATAGAAAGATGCATAAAAGAATTTTTTTATTACAAAAGTGTTATTCTTATTAAATTTAATTTTTATGCATAGAAAGATGCATTAAAGAATTTTTTTATTACAAAAGTGTTATTCTTATTAAATTTGATTTTTATGCATAGAAAGATGCATAAAGGAAATTTTTTTATTACAAAAGTGTTATTCTTCTTAAATTTGATTTTTTATGCATAGAAAGATGCATAAAGGAATTTTTTTATTACAAAAGTGTTATTCTTATAAAATTTAATTTATATGCATAAAAAGATGTAGAAAAGAATTTTTTATTACAAAAGTGTTATTCTTATTAAATTTGATTTTTATGCATAGAAAGATGCATAAAGGAATTTTTTAATTATAAAAGCGTTATTCTTAAAAAAATTGATTTTTATGCATAAATAGATGCATAAAAAAATTCTTTTTATTTTAGAAGTGTTATTCCTATCAAATTTGATTTTATGCATAAAAGGATTTTTTTATAAAAGTGTTATTCCCATTGAAGTTGATTATTATGCATAAATAGATGCATAAAGAATTTTTATATCAAGATTAGAATTCTCTTAAATTCTATGAGTATTTGATAAATGAATAATTAAATACTCTAAGAGAGAAATTTCTATCGTTTTATATTCACACGGACTGTAAAAAGAAAATTCAAGAAATCTATCGAGATCAAAATATTCAGATAAATGATAAATTTATTCCTCATTGGAATTCCTAACTAATTTAGAAATTAGTTAAGTGAATATTCAAAGAAAGAAATTTAGTAAAATAGTAACTGAATCATCAAACCTTTTCGAGAAAGATAATTCACGAAAAAACTTATCTGACTCGAACCTTGAATCAGACTATGACCAAGACCAAACTCTTTCGTCAGTTTCGAGGAAAGAAGGTGTGACCATTTTAGAAAAATATACTCAAAACTCTCGCCAAATCTGAAACTAAGTTTGAGATCCTTCGAATTGATTTCTAGATCAAGGTTATAGAATTCGGGGAATTCTGATAGGAAGTTTAGAATTCCGATTAAGAAGTTTTGGGGATACCGATTCAAGAAATACTCCTTGTATTCAAAAGAGAATCAAACTGAAAACTTGCATAGAAACCCTGTTTTCTTAAAGGACGGGATGTGAATGTCGTTGGAATCAGGACGTAAATGAATAATATGGGATGTGAATGTGTATGTGAAGAATGGATATGGATGTGTATGTGAAGAATGGATGTGGATGTGTATGTATGTGAAGAATGGATGTGGATGTGTATGCGAAGAATGGATGTGGATGTGTATGTGAAGAATGGATATGAATGTGTATGTGAAGAACCCAGTGCAAGTCTTTTCCTTGATCTAACTATGGGACTTACGGGTTTGGTCATATCAGTTTAGTTAGTTAAGGCTCTTGAATTCGTTAGAGTAAAGATATCCTATTTACATCATATCACATCCTTTCACATATCATCACATCTCATCACATCCACATCCACATCCATTTACAACACATCACATCTCATCCACATCTCATCACATCCACTCACATCACATTACACCACATTCACATCTTATCACATCACATTTGTATCTTATCACATCACTTTTAGTACCGTTTTATACTTTTGATACTGATAGGACCTTTCTAAGTTTCTGTCAATCGCTTGGTCTAGTTAAAGGTACTTTTTCTTGATCCCATTGAATCTACGTATCAGATTAATGTGGAAGGTCTAAAAAGGAAAAATAAACCTTATCAAAATTGAATAGCAAAAACTCAGAAAGAGCATTTACGTATTGTATTTTCATTCCTTAAGCTTCATTAATGAGAATTAATTCTAAACTTCCGTTTACTCATTGGATCCTCGATCCTCCCGGGGATTCCAGATTCTCTTTTCTCTGAATAAGAATTATCCAGGTTTTCTCGATGAATATTTTCATATTATTTCTCAAATTTCTTAAGCAAGATATATTCAATATTCTTCTTTTTGAGTAAAAGATTCATGGGATTTACAAAAATCAATTCTACCCATATTTTTTAATAAAATTAATAATGCTCAAAATTCCACTTTTGATAAATACTCATAATTTGACTTATGCAAAAAATTCCTCTTACCATTTAATTACTTGGATCTCAAATATCATGGAAATTCCTCTTCTTGCATAAAAATAAATTTACCAAAAATTTCTCTTTTACCATTTAATTACTTGGATCTCAAATATCATGGGAATTACTCTTTTTGCATAAAAGTAAATTTACCAAAAATTCCAATTTTACCATTTAATTACTTGGATCTCAAATATCATGGGAATTCCTCCTTTTGTACAAAAATAAATTTACCAAAAATTACTCTTTTCTCATAATCAATTAATTATGCATAATTACAAAAAAATTATTTCTCATGAATATGATGAGAATCATTCTTTTTGCATAGGATGTCTAATCCTAGAATATGGTAGGAAGTCCTCTTTTAGCATTATGCATAAAAATAAGATATGTATTATTTACTGAAAATTTAACCATAGCTTCGCTCTATTACTGATAATTCTCAATTTTTTTCTAAAAGAATAAAAGCTCGTAATAATGAAAATATGAGAGTAGCTCCTCTTTTATGCTTAAAATCAAACTATGAATTTAAATCATAATTTAACCATAAAATTAAACATAACTATGATTATCCCACTAGATTAAGCTAATTTCACCATTCCTCTTTTCCCAAATTGTTAGGATAATCCATTTCTTATTTAGAATGAATTAGAGTAGTTTTCAACTACTCATAAGCAATCTAAAAGAATTTACTATTATTTTAATAGCACAAAATCATGAAAATATTATTTTCTTAATCTCTAGCTTATCAAGCCTAGAGTTTAGCTTTGAATTAAGAGACTATCATTGAGAAGCATCCTTTTTCAAGGGATTTAGCCATTAAGATGGCTATTCTTTTAGAGAGAGAGATTTACTTAAAGAAAGTATTACAAATAAGCATAAATATTAAATTTCTCTTAATTAAACATTAAGACTTTTAGAAAAAGCTTGATTTGAATTAAAACAATCATTTAGAAAGCTTCTCAAGCTTGAGAGGGGTTGAGAAGAAGAAAGTTATGGATAAAATTGAAAAAAACAATAAAAATTATTTTTACCTCCAAGTTTGGCTTGATTCTCTAATTGCAGTGAAGCCCCCGACCAATCAATTGGTCCACCAAGAGGAGAAGAGCAACTTCAAGAGTTGTTGTAGAAAGAGAGAGCTCCAAGCTCCCAAGAGAGAGGAGAATTTAAAGGATAATAGAAAATATGATTATTTTAATATAATACTGGCATAGTATAGCTCAAATATTTTAATACAAATGACTGAGGGCCTATTTATAGGTGAGGGAGACCACTAACCAAGTCCAACTGGGTTCTAAAATTTTCTAGGTTCAGTTTGACTTAATTTGCACAAGATTTGGACCACTTTGGCTCCCTTTTTTATTTGGTTTGTTGATCCAGGAGAGAGGAGAGATAAAAATATCACAATTTTAAAATATCTCATTAATTACAAGAACAGAAGGAGAGGTTCTTACACTTTTATACCTCAAAAGCGGGAGGGAAGAATCTTACATCCTACCCTACTTAAAAAACGTGAAATGTCATCATCCCAACACTTGGATTAATCCAGTTGGCCCATTGGAACGTTAATTGGACCATAATCCAATTTTTTTTGAAAATGTAGACCCTTAGGCTAAGGTCCTTTATACCATTTTCAATTAATTCCTAATGCACATTGGAAAGTTCATTTTGAACTTCTGTTTCAGGGAAATCCATTTTAGACACTAGGAAGATTTTTATATCCAAAGATATCTCAATTTTGGATTATCTCTCTCTAGGCCAAAACAAGGTAAAACAAGATCTTTCTTCTAGAGGGTAATAATTACAAGAACAGAAGGGGAGGTTCTTACACCTTTATACCTCAAAAGGTGGAGAGAGGAATCTTACAACCATCAATATAGGCTTCTCCCAACCCTACTTCTTGATGCCAAGCTTCAATAGACGGACATATATATCAGGTAGTTCTTCTACAGACATTACTCCCTTTAATGATTTTGGAACAACTTTTTTGTTCGGATTCACTGCTCGTTTCCATTCCCTATTCAGTTATATGAATGGATGAAATATAATGTGGATAGATGAGATGTGATGTGATGTGATGTGGATCTGGTTAGATATGAATAGATGAGATATGATATCGATATATGAGTTGTGATGTGATGTGGACTTGGGTAGATGTGAATGGATGTGAAGTGATGTAAATAGATGTGAACGTGATGTGATGATATATGTGGATGTGATGTGGATCTGAATGAATGTAGATGGATGTGATGTGATATGAATGGATGAGATGTGATGTGGATATGTTGTGACATGATATGATGAGATGTAATATGATGTGATTGGATAAGAATGGATGAAGGACGATGGGAATACATATGACTAGATGTGGAATAAGCAATGTGAATTGATATAGAAGAATGTGGAATAAAGAGAAATGATGTGGAACAATGTGGAAAGATGAGAGTTCGTTAGAAACTGTATTTATGAAACCTGTTTTTAAATGACTGTTTTATGTCAAGAATGCTGGGGAAGCATTTTGACCATCTTGTGAATGAGGTCGTGGAGACCTAAGCGATAAAGTTGCAACAGCTGACGGAGAGTCAATGGAGGACATCTCGCATACAAGGTCGACCGAGGTCTTGACCAGCCTCGATTCAATTTAAATGGTGAGCTTCTGGTATAGTGGATGAGGGACCAAGGAAGCGGCCTATGAGTGAAGCGCTAGGTGACCTGCGAGAAGGAGCCTAGAGGCTACTGACCATATGGTGCTTGGCCGCCAAAGATACCCACGCGTGCATCGAGGAAGAAAATGGAATAAGGAGTTAGAGTTGTTTTCTGAACTCGGGTATGGATCTGGTTGAGATGTGATGTGGATATGTTGTGACATGATGTGATGAGATGTAATATGATGTGATTGGATAAGAATGGATGAAGGACGATGGGAATACATATGACTAGATGTGGAATAAGCAATGTGAATTGATGTAGAAGAATGTGGAATAAAGAGAAATGATGTGGAACAATGTGGAAAGATGAGAGTTCGTTAGAAACTATATTTATGAAACCTGTTTCTAAATGACTGTTTTATGTCAAGAATGTTGGGGAAGCATTTTGACCATCTTGTGAATGAGGTCGTGGAGACCTAAGTGATAAAGTTGCAACAGCTGACGGAGAGTCAATGGAGGACATCTCGCATACAAGGTCGACCGAGGTCTTGACCAGCCTCGATTCAATTTAAATGGTGAGCTTCTGGTATAGTGGATGAGGGACCAAGGAAGCGGCCTATGAGTGAAGCGCTAGGTGACCTGCGAGAAGGAGCCTAGAGGCTACTGACCATACGGTGCTTGGCCGCCAAAGATACCCACACGTGCATCGAGGAAGAAAATGGAATAAGGAGTTAGAGTTGTTTTCTGAACTCGGGTATGGATCTGGTTGATTGGCCATGCTAGTCCAACGGATAAGTCCATGACTCTTTTATATGGATCTGTTGGTTGATCTTGCTGATCTTCAATGAAGAGTCCATCTGGATTTTTCTTATGTGATTATATTTCCGGGTACTATGAGCTAGGAACTATTGAAAAGGCCCCTGAGAGTGAACACGTGGTGAGCGTTCTGGTTGCCAATGATGCCATAGGAACATCGATGAAGGAATGATTGGAAATTAGAATTCAAGCTAAATATTTTAAAGGATTATGATTAGTGATACTATGGTTTCATTAAAAGATTGTTTTAAAGACAGCTGAATCTGTGAAACAGGCAATTTCATATTGGGTGTGTAAGTGGTGTGACTATCTTGAAGTTTGCTTGAAGCGCCGGCTAGGGGGCTGGGAACTCTTTTCTCCGGTACCTGGGGCAAAACATAACCAAATTTCTAAATGGATCCTATCACTATAGTGGTTGGACCCATGGGATTGGATGGGGTTAGACTGGATTGATGGATCCCCAAAATGAGACTCAATTCTGTTAAGTTACGATAGTTGAAGTAAATCCCGGATAACCCTTGTTCTATGGAAAAGAATCAACGGCTGTGCCTCTTGATGAGGAAAAAAGCGTTGGTCTCTATGATCCAAGTGCAAATCTCTTCCCTTGATTTGACCATGTGACTTACAGGTTCGGTCGGATCAGTTTGGTTAGCTAAGACTCTTGACTACGAAAGAATAAATTTCCTGGAGGAATCGCCCGTGCTTTAGGCGAGAGAAGTTTTTTTGGGTTCAAATTTGTGTGATCACCCAATCTTGTATGGAAAAATTTGGTTTAAAGATTGCTTCCCAATCTGGTTTAGGATCAGATTTAGCAAATCATGGCAAAGTAAAATGTTTGGGCATTGTAACTAATCTTGATGTGGAAGTTTTTAATGTGCATTGTAAAATCAATTGTCATGTCATGCCAGCAGGATTGGGAGTCTATCATCAAGGTTGAGGGAGGCCATGGCTGTCGACGAGTGGGTGCCATCATTCAAAATTGGGGAAAGTGGATAATAACTGTACATAGAGGTGATGGGAAAAGGATGAGCTTCAATATGGTAATCATATGGAGCTGAATGATGAAGATGAAAGGAGTGCTGAAGAAGAGGAGACAGAGAGTGAAAGTTACGAAGAAGAAAGATATGATTCTGAGATAAAAAATGGACACGTGTCTTTCATACTTGGAGAAGAAGATCTGCAAGAAGTTCAACTCACATCCATACATGAAGCAATGCAAGAGAATGCATTTCTTAGTGAATGTTAGCTCTCTTTAGTTTAAACATAGATCTAAGATCAGTAATTTGAGTTTAATTGTGTTTTTTTGTTGAAATTGTTTGGATTAGAGTGTTAGCAAAAGCATTAGGAGTAGCTTAATCTTTTAAATTCTTAAATTTGACTAATTTCTCTTAATGGACTGGTTTTTGTCATTAAGGGTGATTAATCTTGTTCAAGAGGCCAAAAATTTAGAAAATGTGTTAATTGGGGTCTAATGGATCATATGAGTAGTCGAAATTGGGATTTTTGAGTGTTTTGAGAGCATCTAGATGCATCAAAACACCTAATCACATCAATGTTTTGATCAATTGGAGAAATTTGACTCTCTTTGTGTAATTTGCCTTAAAAGAGGGGATTATAATTAAGAGCCTAATAAATAGATTAATTTACACAATTGTTGATGCACAAAGATTAGCATTCCCTTGCTCTATCCAATGATGTGCTCAATTGTGTGAATTAATTAGGAATTAATGGTTAATTAGAGTCCTTGATTAGTATAAAATTAGAAAAGATTAGTGAAAAAATTAATCTTAGATTAATCCTTAATCACTTTTTTACATAACTCATTAAGGCTAATGTGAGCATTCAATGAGTAGATGCTCACGAGTTGTCAATTTGTCCATTTGGGGGTCATTTATGAAGGGTGTAAGGGGTGTCATTAAAAGGTTGACTTTTTTGATGCCACTTACCTTTTTTGGGAAAATGCCCATATCCCTTTTATTTTAAATTCAAAAAATATTCTCCCCCAAAAAAGAAAATTTGTATTTCCCACTAGACTAAAAAAAAAAAATCGAAATTTAATTTCCGCATGAAGTTCGATTCACGCGTGAAACACTAGTTCACGCGTGCAGAAAAAAAAAGAAAAAAATATTTATTTCCGCGTGAATTCCGGTTCACGCTTGAAAACCGTTAATGTTTATTTGTAAGAAATTCCAATCTGAGCAGATGAATGGGTTTATTTGGAAATGCATGGGATATAGTGGAAGGGGTGCATAAGGGAGATGTATATTCTTGCCAGCGTTGTGATTTCAAGTATCACACTTTGATACTTGAAAGCACGCTCAAATTAATACATCTAATTCCACTACAAGTGATGGATGAAGAGAAAGGGGGAGTGGATACCATTGCAGTCATGTGAGGGTGTTGATTCACCCATAGAACTACCGGTCAAACTACCCAATGGCACCATTGACCTTGTCAATGCTAGCAAAGAATGAAGCTTAATTAGCAGACGTTTGAGAACACCTACTAATCATGGTATTTGAGGAAGTACAAGATTCAAGCTTCAAGATAGAACGTCAAAAGGTATTAGCTTTTTTCTCATTGATTTTTGAGCTGTTCTTTCCTAGCCATCCATGCTCTGGTGATATTTGTTCATATGTTTTTGTGTAGATTGGGAGACGTATGGAGAAGTCTTTGATGGTTCGTGATTCTTGGAGGGACGGGGGTGTGTAATTGCAATTAGGAGTGTAATTGGGTAACATCAATGTAATTGTTTGTAAAATCCAACTTTTTCCTTTTTGGTCGATAATGTAATGAATGGCACGAACTATTTGGATTAAGCTTGAATGATCGCAATAAGTTCAGTTTGGATACAAACTTATTATTTGGATACGTTTGATTAAATATATTACTTGGATTAAGTATTATAATTAAAATGACTACGTTTAATAAAGTATTTTGGGTTATCGGCCCTTTTTCGTTAAGTGTGAACTTGTCGATTTCAAACCCTGATTTCTTCTATAAATAGGAAACCTTCCTCATTTTTGTCATTTGTATCACTAGCACTCACGCGCACTTTGTTAGCATATATTCCCTACAGCTTGGCTTGCACTCTCGTGGATAATTCCATATGGTGTATGAGAAATTTCTTACATTCCTAGAGACGACTGAATGGGCTGGCCCAGCACATTTTCTCTCACACCATTGACTTTGAAGCAACTATCCTCCTTGCCAAACACGGCTACAAGGAGACCTTAGAGTATATGGAAACATACATAAAGCCCTTTTCTGTGATCATCCTCGACAGTAACACTCTCTAGGTCCCTTGCGAGCTTCTACGTTACATCAACAAAACTAATGCAAACTATCGTAAGAGATTGCGTAGGTACCAACACGCTGTAAGAAGATGGGCACTTCAAGGTGCTCTCCACTTAGGAAATGGCTGCCCTTGGTAAGGGAAACATCGGCACCAACTTTTGTCGTGGATCTCAACATTCATTCTCATGTTGAATGAACAAGACTTTAATGATGAGGTTGAGCTCCGTGATGTTGCCCTTTTCGATTTAGTTACGGACAAGGAGGTAGATACAAAGTCGGAGCTCCTTATTCAAGTGGCGGAGCAAGCTCTAGCCCTGGTTCTTCTTCAACAACACAAAGACATAGAAACAGCTAAAGGTACCACCTCACGGGCCAATGGAGAAGGGTCATCAGCAATGGCGGATGGGGATGCACCCACGGATGGGGATGCACCCCCACGGATGAGGCTGATGAGATAGGGGCAGCACCAGATATGCCCGAGTTAGCACCAAGTACGCTTAGCTCTGTAGTGGTAGATGGAGAGTAGTTTCTATTCTTTCAAGACTTAGAAAAAGTGTTTAAAGTAAAGTAAGATGTGAGTGCTTGTCTCTCCTTGCCATTGGGCTATATTGTCCACTTGACAACAGATCCTCTCAATACATGACGGAGCAACTTGTACCAGTTGATGGTACGGTATTAGAGAGTGTCCAATTTGTTCAAGGGCAAATACAAGAAGTTGAGCAAGGTCAGGTGCCCGAGGAGGAATTCAAAGAAGTACAAGCTACTTTGCCCCAACTCAACTTGGTGCATTCGTCTCCTCAACAATTGGAGGAGCACAAGTCATCAATTAACGTTGAGTAGCCAAATGTGATAGCATTTGATGAACTACACTCGATAAGTTAATACTCTCTAGTTGTTTTCTCCTATTCATGGCATGATTGATTACTAAAATGTGGTTTGTATGCAGCATGTCATGGAGTTGGATGCTTGAGCAAATCATAAGGATGGCACAAGGGATCCCTTTGGAACTACCTTTGCATTGGCCCATTACATGGGCTATATTCCAACAAAAGACATTGTGATTGTCACAATGCTTTTAGCTCTATGGGAGGATTCCAACTTTTGGCTCTCAAGACCTTATCCAAAGTGTTGTGCTTGTCTAGCGTCTTTCAAGGAGGCTATGCTCCTAAGGTCCTTGTCAATACAGCCATCGTCGAAAGTATAGGAGACAGAGATGTCGCATGCATTGTATATTCCATCATGGCAGGCACTCTTCCCCTCAACAAGAGAAGGCGTAAGGCCTCAAAAGAAGCAATCAAAAGATTGAAAAAAAGTGGGATGTAAATTGCAATGCTTATCATGCAATCCCTTGTTTTGGTAATAAAAAAACACTTTTTGAACTATTTACGAGGAGGCCAATTTTAATTTTTGTAGTTGAATTTACATGAAGTGATGTTTTTTACTATGCAATTGATTATGAATTTGCAGTTGATTATGAATTTGTAGTTTAATGGAGTGAGTTCAATTTTGTAGTTGAGTTTGTACTAACTGAATTTGGCCCCACGTTGCCTCGTGCAGGCGTGGGGCCTTCTGGGCACATGCAGCCCCCCCGGGGCTTAGGGGAGGGCTTGGAAGGCCTGTACAAGCTCTAAAAAAATGTTTTGGATAATTTGTAAAAAACAATATAGTTTTCCATGAAAATTTTTTTTGCGCATTCAGAATTCAATTTTGCGATTCAAATGAACAAAACAAAAATGGTAAATGTGAAAACTCTCTAGAAGAATTTACAAAAAAATTGCACTTATGTGTTTTATAACTTTTTGTGAGAAACATGGTGCAATCGAGTTCAATTTTTCACATGGTATAGTAATAAAATATATTTCAAACTTACAGATTTCAAAATGTGTTCCAACACAAAAATCCATTACTATACAAGATTAAAATGAGACAAGATAAAAAGAACATGAGCTTTGATAAAGACACGTGAACCGGACTTTACGTGGAAATTAAATTTTGATTCCCCCCACGTGAAACTGAGGTGTTTCACGTGGTGAAATGGTTTTCACATCGGACTTCACGAAAAATTAAATTTGGTTTTTTTTGACGTGTCAATTGGTGTTTCACGCGTGAACCGGACTTCACATAGAAAGTAAATTTTGATTTTTTTTTCTCCCCCCCCACGTGATAAGTTTTTACATAGACTCCTGATTACAAGTCTTGATGATGTAAAAGCCTAACTAATTTAAGATCTTTCATCATTATAGTAAAACTCTTGGCATGGATAGCATAGAGGTTTGCATCCTCAACAAAGGTCACCAAAAAAGATTATGCAGCTTCTTATAAACCTCCCAAGGCAAGGCTTTTCACACGATAGCCTTGAGAGTAACTATATAGGGTTTCTTTTACAATACGTGTGAAAGGTGCCTTAGGAATAAGGAGATCCACATATTTTGGAAATTTGTGTATCTCCTAGAGTGCCTTGACTCCATATTTTCTCCTCCTCCTTGGTGCACATGGAGGTACATTCGGGTTCTGAGGCCTTGGAGGACAAGGAGCCTTCTTCCAGTCAGGTCCCTTGGGGCGGCCACCCACGGCGAGGTTATGGTGGAGGTTCTACTACTTGCTGCTATGGTGGTGCTTGTAAATATAAAATCCCAGGCGCGCTCCCCTCACTTGTAGAACCTCCTTGTTCTCTGCCTGCTGCTTGGACTTCCTCTCATGTTGGAAGGGGACCCATATTGGTAGGGAGGGTCTTCCCAGCACGTTGCCCTTATGGAGGTGGAATATTTTGTCCTTCCCATGGTGGAGGACCATGATACTACTCTTGCTCCTGCTCGTTGTTAGTTGACGATTTCGTGCTATCAGGATCATGAGGACACTTTCTACTACCAGTAACGCAGCATTGGCAAGACGAGGCGGTACTTTACGTGCAGTATTCGTTGTTCAGCCATGGGTAAGAAAGTGAGGAGAGTGAAAGTGAAATGACAAAAATAAGGCAATAGAGTCTTATTATAGGCACTTCAACATTAGGTCAAATTTTTTAAAATGACAATTTAGTGGGAAACCAAAAAAAAAGTCCTTTACAATTTAATGTTCTTTCACCCAAAATTGGCCATTTCTAACCATTGTAGCACGCCATGCAGCATGGTGTATTGGCCCACTACTTTGGTTCCATTTTTCCTTATTGGTCTCCTTTATGCGAAGTTGGATTGCTTTTGCAATTTGAGATGCCTTTGCTTTCTCCTTCAATAAGCTTCTACTCAATGTGTATTGGAAAAACCAATCAAACATTTCAATGAGGTAATTTGTTCGTGTCACCCCTCCACCATGAGACGAGTGTTCTTGAAATAGATTCTGTTTGCCCTCTATAATGTGACTTATCCATCCCTTGGGTGCTCCACATGTCGAGGGAACCATACTTTTCCAACTAATATGATCCATAAGCATAAACAATATGCTAGAAATAAGCAATTGCGTGAGTGATTATAAATACATATAGATTATAACTTGATAATAACAAAAAAGTACCATGTAATGGGTGATTGATGTTTCCCCCCAATTGTTAATGACTAGTTGAGTAAACTCGATGACTGTTGTCTTAAATATGCTTCGTTGTTCAGCGTTGGTAGTACTCAACATGACCGACACCATCTTGCTTTGGATTTTTTCCCCAACATGTTGTGCAAAAAAAGGCCTTTGCCATTGTCTCATTCATGAGTGTAAGTCTCATTATTTCCAATCTGCACCCTTTGATAATTTGACACTCATCTAGCTTCAATATGAAAGAGATCACTCCCATAGACTCTACAATCATGAAGCAACACATGATTAGATATACGTGCTATTTGATTTTTCACCATCTAGAAGAAAGTTTAATTCATACTAACCTTCATGAGATACTTTATAAAATTTGATCATTTCTTGTTGAAGTCTCTTTAAATCCATGAAAATGTTGTTGAAGGCATCATAATCTACTTTAATATCACCCTTTCATTTGTTCTTCAATACTTTTGTTCCCTCCACATGGAAATACTCACCCCGACAAGTGATCTTACATGTGCATTGTTTGTCTTCTTTGCCAATGCAACTTTTTACGGAGGTGGAAGTAAGTGGCTTTTAATCCCTCACTTGGTGAAGAGCCTCCTTTGTGATGGCGTGGATGGACTCATAGCCTTTGTGACTTATACTTGCTTCATCACAAGCACTTTGAATATCATTTGCACTCAATGTCCTTCATGATATCTTTCGTCAAAACATTACAAAATCCCTTGTATTTGGAGTCACAAATAATAGCCAACATGTCCTGCTTCCTAATGTAAGCTTTCAAAAGACTTTGGGTATGTGTTTGTGAATTCCCACCGATGCATCAATCAAAAAGTTCCTAAAATATAAATGTTGAAGAAAAGTTTGTTGTAGAAGTCTTATTAAAATTATTCAACACTCAATTATTTTTAATCACCTTGTTGCCATGATTTGCCTTTTCCTAGCACCACCGCCTATTGCAAGACTATTAATTTCTGATAGCTCTCTTTGGCATTCCCTTGCACTAATTGGGGTTTTGTTCAAACACTAATTGGGGTTTTGTTTAAATGATACTATTTGAGTCTAAGCTTATTTAATTCTTTCTCTTGTTCCTTGATTTGTATCTCCTAGTCTTTATTCTTATTCTCTAAATTATGCACTTGTTTTGTTAAATCTTCAATATTTGATTGAAGATGCAAATTTGATATGCATATAGTTTGCATGAGAGTCCCGCCACAGATTGTTAGTAGACGTTTACAATATCCAAGAAGCCCAATTTTCCCATCACCAATGTGACATACTAAACTAGTCAGATCAGTGAATGGTGGGTTATCTAAGGTTAATGGGTCACATGGGTAGAGCGCACCATCAACCCATGAGTCTACATGTTTCTTTCCTTGAGCCCTAAGTAAATAAGTGGATGCATTATCCAATGGTTGTCTTATGTAAGGACGTTTCATTGATGCATATTCTTCTTCTACACGAATATGAAGATCTATCTTACGTTTTCTTGCGTTATTAATATCTTCTAAAGGAGGCATGGTTTAGACTAAGGTCAGATGCAAGAAGGATTAGAGCAAGATGAAAGGATGATTAAAGAAAAATGAGATAGTTATTGTTGAAAATGACTTTCAAAAGGTACTTTTGAGGGTAACATATGATTGAGGGACCCTTTTTTGATTTAAAAATATTAAAATTTAAAAATTTTATTAAAAAATCCCAAATTTAGGGTCCCTTATACCCACGCTTTTCATATTTGGGGAAGAGAGAGGCATGGGACCACATATAAATGTATGAGATATGATGGAAAAGGTATGGGGCTTGAAGAGGTAGTTACTGAAAGTGACCTTAAAAAGGTACTTTTAGAGGTTACATATGATTGAGGGATCCTTTTCTGATTAAAAAATGTTAAAATTTAAAATTTAAAAAAAAACCCTAATTTTAGGGTCCCTTTATCTGTGTTTTTCAAATTTGGGGAAGAGAGAAGTGTGGGACCACATAAAAAAGGTAATTGGTCCAAGGAATCTCACACAAAAATGAGAATGGACTCTAGAAATAGTGGTAACTTTTTTTAAAATTGAGTGGATCCTAGAGTAATAATAGGAGAGGATCTAGGAGTTACTAGTCTAAAAAGGGACCTAAAAATAGGGTATTCATTAGCTTGTCCCCTACAATGGAGCCAAGTTTAGCATTCTAAACACAAAAAATTAGCAACTTAAGCTAATCCTTAAAGGACCCTTTTTGTAGTCCATATTTCCCCTAATGATTGCTTGTCCCCTACAATGGAGCCAAGTTTAGCATTCTAAACACAAAAAATTAGCAACTTAAGCTAATCCTTAAAGGACCCTTTTTGTAGTCCATATTTCCCCTAATGATTTCTTGATCCCTCCCCTTTGAACTTTGAGAAGACTACTTTGTCCTTGATACCCTTAAACTCATCATCATCCTCTTTGGCATTACCCATGAATGGCCTCATGGATGGAACATCATGATCCCACAACCCATCCTCATGTGTAAAATCAAATGCAACATGCTTCCCTTTTGCATCACCGCGTCGTGATGTAGATGGAATATGTGTAGGCAAACTCCGAAAAGAGAATGACTTTTGTGGAAACGTTTCCTTGTTGCCCAATTGCATATGCACATTGCCACACCCGAATTCTTGTGTTAATTCATGAAGTCTTCAAGTTGTCGATGAGAAGCACTCAAGTCTTTGCCATGGTCCATCAAGCCTTTTCCATGGTCCATCAAGACTTTGCCATAGTCCACCATCACATTTGCATCACGTTGCATAGGTGACTTCTCCATCGGAGCTTATTGCTTATGGACGGATTCCCCTTGGAAAGCCTCTAAGTAAGGATCCATGATTCTGGTTCATGCTTTCAACCAAAGTGGGTTAATTCTTGTTCATGCTTTCAGCCAAGTTTCCAAATGAATTAGCTTATTAAATATCATTCAACCATTGATTGCATTTCATTATTCATAGGTGCCACTTGTATATCGAGGCTAGCATGCCCACTTGCATTCAAAATGGTATACTCAGGCTAGCATGTCCACTTGTATAGGTCCGGGCTGGCATGCCCACTTGCATTCACAATGGTATTAGTGGAGGGCTCCCCAATAGCATGCATCAATCCTTCATCAACTTTGTTATCCTCTTCCGACATGAGCACATTGTCCGCATTTGCCATATCTTCCAACTCTTCAAGTATTGCCTCTTTTGCTTTGCAAGGTCTCCCCTTGGGCATGATTGAAAATGGGAAATGGATGTAGAAGGCTCAAAGCTTATCGAAATTTGCATATTTTTGGTTCTATAAAGAGGTACCACACCCAACTATCTAAAAATAGTAAAATTATGGGGTGCCCTAATATTCTATGTCTTAGGGTTTATGTGACACTACTGATGAAAATAACTAAATTTCACCCTAAAACCTCCAATATTGGTGCAAAAATTGGTTTGTTTCGCTTATCCAAAAGCTGTTGGTTATTAATATCCACACCCTAAAAGGTTTGACTAAAGACAAAGTTCAGGTACACTCTGCTTTGACTTTTGTGAAAAAAGCCAACTATGCCCTTTGACCAAGTTAACGATGTCCTTTGGGAAGCTAATGGAATGTACTATCCAACCATTTGTTCAAATCCCAAAATCAACACGATGTTTTTGACTAGGACCCACTTTTGTCCTTGTGGTGAAGCTTGCCGATTGGACAAGCAAACAATATCGGAATTGGACACTTGAGGGCTCCAAACGTAGCCCTTGGGGGTATTGTAATGCTATGCAAACATCTTGAAATCAGCCCCTACCATTCTGGACTAAATTAGAGTTTTATGCTTCACCAAACATTGTAAAAAGTGCCCCCAATTGCTATCCAATCCTCCCAATCGCATAGGTGATGTTTGGAGCAATCCAAAAGCATGTAGTACAACACTAATTGGTATCCTTATGAACATCCAAGATCAACTCCAAGTGTCATGCATGTGTATTTTGCAGAAAAATAACATCATCTCCTTTGGTATCCTTATGAACATCCAAGATCAACTCCAAGTGTCATGCATGTGTATTTTGCAGAAAAATAACATCATCTCCTTTGTTTTTAGTGTCGAATCTTAATGATCCAAAGCATCAATTCAAGAATACTATCATTGTCCCCAATCTCACAATCTAATGTACACACCAAATGCCTCCCAAAGTTTCCAATTATTGCCATGGGTGATTACTTAGGCTCCATTGCTCGGATACAATCCATAAGTCTTGGTGCCAATTCAATGAAGCATTTTGATGCTTTTGCCGATCTCCCGCCGGCCAAGAACTTCCCACTCCTTACTAAGGTTTAGAATCCAATGGCAAGGACAGGGACCATGTCTTCACTTCCAATGTACTTAATCCCTCTCTGTATCACTTTTCCAAGGCAATCTCATGGCAGAGAGAGTTTAAGTCACTCTCCTCCTTTGCCTCTTCTCCACAACACCAAGGGTACCCTCACACACATTCCAGATTCTAGGAATGAAGTGTGAGAACAATGTGTGTGGTAAGTGCAAGCTTCAAATAGGTAAAGTGAAGCCACTTACAATCAGGCATTTATAGTTGCATGCCAATACATTTATAGTTGCATGCTAATACAATAAATCTCATTACAAGAGTTTAATATTAATAGTGAGGTTCCATTAGGTTAAAACTTGCTCAACACTTGGTTTCACCATCATTGCAACTCTTGCTAATAAGTAAAAGGTAATCCATTTCCAAGAAGGTATAGATTTTTCAATACCCACAAAATGAAGCATTAGGGTAAATTTGGACTCTAATTGGGCCCTTTAAGGATTACTACACATTCTCTCTCTCTACAAAAATGGGCTCATAGTGAATTTTTTGCAAATCAACTCAAAAGTGAGCGGAGTTTGGACATTTGGAATCTACTCTATATATCATGATGGGCAATTTTTCAAATTCAAGAAGTCTCCAAATTTGGTGATGACATGGTATGTTATATGCCACATCATCACCAAATTTGGGGACTTCTTGAATATGCAAAATTTTCTATCATGCTATATATCATTGGAAAGGTCTCAACGGGTAGATTCCAAATGTCCAAACTTCGCTCACCTCTGAGTTGATTTGTAAAAATTTCACTATGAGTCCATTTTGGTAGAGAGAGAATGTGTAGCAATCCTTAAAGGGCCCAATTTGAGTCCAAATTTCCCCTAATAGTAATGCATTGTCAACCTTCAAACCATTTGTACTTCAAGCCCCATGCTTACCGTAGTTTGCATAGCCAAGAAAGATTGCTTTTGCAAATGCATTAGGATATGACTAAACGTATTTTAGTGATGAGATTAAGTAAGATTAATCAAAATGATCATGAATTAGTGATCATAAGGCTAGGCTAATGATGATTAGGCTTTCAATTAATTTATGAAGCTTAATTGAAGCTTAATCGAAGCATGGAAGACCTTAAGAACTATTAAATTATCAAAAGCCCCAACTATTGGACACTATATTAACCTTTTTTTGGCAAGAAGTCATAAAGATTAATCACTAATGGCAAGGAAAGATCATTAGGTACTATGGTGTGAGTAGATATGGACTCCAAAAACCTAAAAACATGTCGACACTTCTTGTTTTGTAGGCATGGCATAGTAATCCTGCAAATCGTGTAAAACATAGAACACTGGGAGCATAATATGAGTTATGGAGACTTAAGAAATTTACCAGTTTTTCCTTGACCTAAGTTAAATGTAAGTGTGCACACATGTTGCTAGGAATCTTATGATGGCTATGGAATGTGACCTTGATGATGAATCTCCATTGTCATTACCTAGGAAGATGGAAAGTAGATCTTATATATTGGTCCTTGGTCTAGGCATGGCTTGAGGGTGTTTCATTCGTGGTCTTGTCATTGTATTTCTAATGTTATTAGGGTCCCCTTTCAAGGCTAAGGTGGGCATTTTAGGTGGGCATTTTTTGCAAGAGAGGAGACCATGTCGGCTTGTTGTCCATGATTCCAAGGGTAAGTATAGTTTCGCATGGTCACATTCATATGCCTTTGCTCCACATGATGAGATGGAGTACACCCCAAACACCAAAAGCTCTTGTGCTCTCCACACCACCAGAAACGGGACAGCATTATCAAAAGACATCATGTTTCTTGTAATTTCTCATCAATATCTTTGTTTGCTAATGCCAACATTTTTACATAATTTCAATACTTAAGCTTCACAATGATGAAGACTGAGCACATGATGAGGAGATCAATATTTATTCCATTTTCTTTAAGAGAAATATTTATGGGTACATCCATCCAAATCAGTTTATTTATTATGAGATCGGTATTTGATTCTAAGAGATCAGTATTGGTTTGCTTAGAATGACCAAAGTTGGGATATCCTCTAGAGAATCACTTTAAGGAGAACAAAGTTTTGAATTAGCAAGGGCTCCTTATTTCTCACTAGAAATCATTGAAGCCCCTAAACAAAGTCTTAATAAGATATGTTGAGCATAAATATGCCTCACAACAAATTATTATTAACAATATATGTGTACTATTAACAACATATGTGTACAAAGTTAATAAGCACAAATCACTAGATTAATAAGCAATGGTTTATTTAGAATCACCAAATTTGAAAATGCACCCTACCTTGTTTTTGGAGAGTTGCAAGTGCCAAGAATTAGTATGTATGCTTCACATTTAGGACTGAGCTTATGATGATGAGACCGATATTGGATTCTAAGTATTGTTTTATTTATAGTGACCAATGTTGTAACATAACAAATGGCAAGTTCTGAAAAACTCTCTCTCTCTCTCTCTAGAGGACACACCATTTTGAATCTTGAAACCATGATAAAGGGATCCCTTTTTTTATCATTCAAACCCTAAGCATTGTCTTCATGAACTATAATATGCTTAGCATGGTTTTTTTTAATGCTTAAGCTTATTGAGAGTCTTCTTTTCAAGGAGTTATTTTTCTTAGATGGGCAAGCATAATTAGCTAGTCTCTATAATTATTAGAGAAGCGTAATTATAGAGAGTATAATTATTAGAGAAGCGTAGTTGTAGAGAGTTTTGGATCTCTCTTGTTGGGAAGGTGGATATATACTATTGGCTCAACAAGCATGACATCCATCGTGTAATCCCTAGGCATTGAATCCGGGTCCCATCATAGAACCCAACCCAACCGTTCTACCAGCTGAACTACAAGTCGGCAAGAGTTTTTGGATCTTTACCACTTATGGTTATAATCCCTAGGCATTGAATCCGGGTCCCATCGTAGAACCCAACCCAACCGTTCTACCAGCTGAACTACAAGCCCGGTCGGCAAGAGTTTTTGGATCTTTACCACTTATGGTCATAAGGATCATAAGTTAAGAGCTGCCTGTTGGCAACGTCCATGTTGTCCCTCATGTGCATCACTTTTTCTTGGTCATGTATCGAAAGATCCTCCACTTCCCTATAAGATGGGGCTAAATCGTCACCGCTCAATCCTCTCGCACGTGCAGCATGAGCGCTTGGAAGCGTACGCAAATAGACCACTGCGATGACTGCCGTGCCAGCCGCCATAATTTCTGGATTTCTTTTATGTAAAAAATATTAGTTTCTGCACATATTCAGATAAAAGAAATGATTAAAATGGTTTTTTTAACTTCTGCACGTAATTAGACGTTAACTCAGCAGCCTTCTGCAATTATCGTAGATTTGATCACAATTAGACGCTAAACTGCTAATAATGAGGGAGAAGCAAGGACTAATTCTTCGGGTCTTCACATACGTCCCCTCGAACAGCCCACGTTAGGGCGCCTGCCCATCGTGTGTCCACATTCACGACGGACGCCCTCCCATTGTGTGTCCACATTCACGATGGATGCCTGGACGCCTGTCGTGAAAGCTTTCCCATTTTTTCTTGGTAGTAGTGTTCCCTTGTGAAACATGATCACATTGGAAGTTTTCAATTATAATCCTTTGCTAAACATGACGACATTGGAATTTAAAGGCTTCAATGGACTTTACAACCCATTTTAACCTTTGAATTTCAAGAGCTCAAATCACTCAACACTCAATTTCACACTACTACATGTTAGCTTAATACCGGCGCTTATACCGACGTCATTCAACGGGGTCTAAAAAAGCCTCGTCATCGGTATAAACGCCGGTATACGTGCCGGAACCACGACGTCGGTATAAGCGTCGGGGAATAATACCGGCGCCTATACCAGTGTCTATACCGACGTCTCACCGGCGATAATACCGACGGCTATTCCGGCATCTATACCGGCTACTATACCAGCCCTTATACCGGGGTGTATACCTGCTGTTATACCGACGTTCACTGGCATCTATACTGACGCCAATACCGGCAAATATACCGGCAGATATATCAACGAATATACCGGTGTACATACCGAGGAATATACCGACGCTGTACCAAAAATTTTTTTTTGGGCAGAATAGTGTTGCCTGGCTGCCTGCAATGAACAGGATCAACAACAGCAAACAGACAGCACCATTCTGTCTAAAATAGAGCACAAAAACAACCGTGCTCGTTTTTTTATTTTCCAGATCGATAAACAAGAAATTAAATTAAACATTAATACTCAAGAATGTTATGATCATATACCATTAGTTTGAAGGTCATCTTACATCATGGTAATGCCTCCCAATTGACGGTCTCTCCTTCTTCTTCAAGCATCTCAAATAAGGCCACAAGGCCATGTTTGTGAGCGTACTTCTCCTCTCGTCTACTTGGTGGGCGATTCATGGCCAACTCCTACACAAACGATTAACAATTATAACTTTTAGAAATCAACATTTAGCCCACATACATACATTTACATAAATAAAATTGCTACAAATACTTACGAATTCATGGCGCATGGTTTCGTAACCACCACTCCCAAGATGAGAAGCCCCTACTGTTTGGAGTCTTGCCCTTGCCGCCTCTCTTTGTTGTTGAAACCTCTCTGGTGTCTCTGTGAGCTCCTGAGCAATGGCTGCCCACTCCCTGTCATCTAGCCAAACAGGTTTCTCTTTCCCCTCTCTAAATGCATCCCTCGCCTCTGACCTACGATGCCCCATCAAAATGCGAGCTGTATACTGTATCCACTCATTAGAGACGACATTCATAGGGTCAGATGGCTGAAACTCTTGCTTTATCTTTGTATTTATATAATTTTTCTTCCCCTTATCTTGCTGATCCCATTTAGTCATGACAGAGTCGTGAAACTGTATAGTGCACAATTGTCGAATGCGTGTCTTCATTGCCTTCCCTGCACTATTCATTATTGGTGCCCCATCCCTAATTGTGTATATCTTGCTGTTGTCATGGTCATGTGCACCCCAGGGAGTGGAAGGTGACCCTATGGGTGTGCTATCAACAGATGAGAGCGAAGGACGACGCTCACGTGGTGGTGGTGTCACAGCATCTGTGGCACTACCACCACAACAACCTCCCCCTGAAGACCTACTACGTGAGCGCCGTCTATGTGAAGAGGTGGTAGATCGAGCTGTAAGAGGAGTGGAAGGCTGTGTGGTATGAGGTGTGGGAGCTGCTGTCGTACCCACGGGTGTGGGAACTGGCGTCGGGAAGCCAGATGGTGAGGCAAATGTCCCTGCTCCAAAACCCCAATAACTTTGAGCCATGGCTCTCTGCTCTGGAGTCATGGACGAAAGAAAACCATATAACTGCTGGGGACTCATGCCCTGCGGTGTAGGATTAAATGAGAAATCAGGACTATAGTCATAGGGCGGTGAGTCACCCATGGCCTGTTGGACAAAAAACCATATGATAAACTTGTGCGAAATGAAAATTATACGGTAAACAATGAAAGAACCATATGACAAACATTAACAATGATAAACAACATTGGTAAAACTATATCAACTTGCTCCTAGTAGTGATTATGATGGTAAACATTAACAATGGTAAACAATGAAAGGACCTTCAATGTCATAAAATCATTACAAATATGTCAAAACTATTTGCATAATCATTAAGATACATCATTTTAAAAATCATTATCTATTCTATCATCCTCATTAAGATCAGTAGCCCCAAAGAGATCTATGTCTATGTACATTTCAGCATCCTCATCATTAAAGGTCCCTTGATGAAGGATGTCTTCATCATCTATGTCTTCTTCCTCAACATGTTTTTTAGCTTCCTTGGTTTGCACCTCTTCATTTGGATCTTGCTCTAGTTGCTCCTCTTCATTTGCTTGCTCCTCTTCATTGTTGATATCGGCTTGTTCTTGCTGCTCTCCACCACCCTGTGCATCCACATCACCTTGTTGAAGCTCAAATTCTTCAAAAATTTGCTTACTGCGGGGGGCGACTTGAACCACAAATAGCCAGCGTGGATCTTTTGGATCCGCTTTAAAGACAACCTGCTCACAATGCTCTGGGCGCACAAAAGTATCTTGCTGATCGGTCCATACCTTTGTGGAGTCCACTTGGATGAGGCCACTCGTGTCTCTACGTACAGTTGCATGTGGCCCATTCGTGATTACCTTGAACCACTTCACATCAAAGATAAACAACTCAAAACTTCTGAAGCCAACCTTTAATATATCTTGAATGGTTCCAAAGTAATCAAGCATTCCTGTAATTGTGTTATCATCACTTGCACTTGCACGACTTTCTTGAACAAACTGTGCTGTGACACCACAATCAAAGGTTGCTCTTCTTTGGTCTATTCGTTCTACTCGAAAATGACGTCCATGTGACCAAAACGCCCCATATTTGTGATACTACAAATAGCACATAAAGATTGTTGATGGAGAATCCAACACTGAGACATGTAGAGAAAAAAAAGAGAGACATGTAGAACTTAAACACTTACATGCCAATCGCATCCTTTTGTAAGCTCCTCCTCCTCCTTTGTTATAGTTAAACCAGCACGTTTGGCTTCTAAAATTGTAGCTTCTAGCCATCTACCTGCGGGAAAGTCCGGAAGAGCTTGCATACCTTCTGGATATGGGAGATTTCTTGTAGTGCGATTCCTTCTGAAACTTAAACGATCTTGTACTCGCTGTCGCTTGAGAGCTTCATATGTCTCAATCCACTTCTCCATTACATGAGAGTTCAAGATGCAAAATTTGTTGATTTTTTCCCTTAAATTGTTATCCATCTTTCTCTTAATGCCTTGGCCTTGAGGTTCCTCACCAATGACTCGCCTGTTAGACTCTTGAGACCATAGTCGAGGTATCTCTGGATCTGAGGAACTTAAATATTCAGTGATGTAAACAAGGGACTCTTGTATCAGCCACCCTTCTGACATACTACCCTCTGGGCGAGCCATTTGGCGAACAAATCCCTTTAGAACATCCATCTTGAATGGACTGTTCCAGCAACTGCAACCTCATCTACAACATGAACTAGCAGATGCATCTGGATTGTTAATAAACTTGTAGGGAAAAACTTCTCTACCATGCAGACTGCCTCTATGGAGTTTAAACGCGCTATCTCCAAAGTGTCTCTTTATCTCTTTTGAAGAAATCCAGCGCACCAGTGTGCCAATCTTATAGATAGTAGCTCTAATTCTTCAGTGAGGCAATCTTTTATTGCTATGGGTAGCACAAATTGTAGAAACTTGTGCCAATCATGACTCTTGAGGCCACTAAGATCATCATCCTTTGTAAATGCACTTTTCAAGCAATGCATACAACCTGTAGGAGTCCGAAACTCTGAAATTGTCCTCTTGACTTGTTGTTCCTCCATCTTACTAAAAACCCATGGGGCTCTTGGAAGTAGCACCTTTCCATTGGGTCTAGTGCGAGCCCACAACTCTTGCATGCAATCAATCTCTTCCAAGTCATCCCTTTGGCCTTTAGTCTCCTTTTTTCCTGTCATGGTCTTCCACAAAATGTCAGCTACATTCTTGAAAATATGCATCGGGTCAAGCAAATGGTTTATAAGGAGATCACCCCAATAGGGGAGTTGGTGAAAGATAGAGAGCCTCTTCATCCCAGGACATGCCAAGTTGCCACATTCCTCCCATTTGATCTTCCAATCGCTTGCCTTCAATGCACTTGGAGGAGGTCTTCCTAGATTACCATCCCGCAATTCATGATTTTCTGGAAGATACCTACCATGTCCGTGGTAGACATTCTTTCGTAATGCTTTTGAGTATCTTGAATCAAGTCGAGGACCACATACAGGACATGCATTGTAACCTGATATAGACAAACCTGAGCATTCTCCATAGCCAGGCCAATCATGCATTGTCCACATGAGAATACCTTGCACAGTTGTAAGTCTTTGGCCACTCTACTGCTTTGACATGTCCTTCACTTCAATTCCGTTCCACAAGGTGCGTAACTCATCAATAAGTGGTGCCAAATATACATCCATGTTCTTCACCTTGTACTTTCCTGGAACTATTAATGAGAGCAACAAATGACCTTTCTTTATTGCTAACCATGGCGGAAGATTATAATTCACAAGGCAAACAGGCCATGTGCTCCATGAAGAGCTCCTTAAACCAAAAGGGTTTACACCATCCATTGCTAGGCCAAGACGGAGGTTTCGAGGTTCTTCCTTAAAAGCCAGCCATTTCTCTTCAATGTGTCTCCATGCGGGTGAATCAGCAGGCACACGCATCACTTCATTTATGGATCTAGTTGTGGCATGCCATGTCATCAAGCTTGCTATAGATTTGCACCTGAACATGCTTTTTATTCTTGGGATGATTGGAAAGTGCCTAAGAACCTTTAC
The DNA here is from genome assembly GCF_041138505.1 of Cibotium barometz. NCBI lineage: Eukaryota > Viridiplantae > Streptophyta > Polypodiopsida > Cyatheales > Cibotiaceae > Cibotium > Cibotium barometz. The sequence goes on from NC_141074.1 coordinate 7,896,770, forward strand.
CGAGACAGCTTCCCCCTGAACATCTTCTCTATATCTGTTAGAGCCACAATGGGGACATTCTTGCAAATGCTCATATTCATGGCGGAAGAGGCAACAATCATTGCGACAAGCATGAATATTATTGTAATCCATGCCTATGGATTTCAATAACTTCTTGGCATCTGCACGAGATGGAGGCATCTCGTTGCCAGGGGGCAATATCTGGTCTTTCAAAGGCCTGCAAGTATGGCAATATCTGGTCGTTACTATTAAGATTTTCTCAAATACAAGTTAAAAATTTATCATTTCAACAGTAGGTGTAATCTCCAAAAAAAGTCCTCACTTGAATAGTTTAGTGACACTTGTATTAGACCATCCAAAAATTGACTGCAAATTTAGCATCGTAAGAGATGCACGCAATACAGATATGTTGGCACCATTGTATAATGGAAGGCATGCAAGTTTACGCATGGCCTCTTCCTCTGGTTCATAATTTGACCGTTGAGAATGTCGTGGTTGATGATCTTCATGTTCATGCTCCTCAAAGAGAGCTTCTTGTTGCTCGATGAAGGCATCCAACATTTCTTCCATTGGACCTTCTTCCATTTCCTGACCTTCTTCCATTCCCTCGGGTGCTGTTAATTGAGCTCCATGTGTCACTCCCTCCTACGATATCGTCATCCTTTGTTGGGGACGAGAATTCACAGGCGCAATGTTATCAAGATGCGGCTGCACACTTGCTTGGTTGTACGATTGAAACCGTAAATTTTGCAAGCGCTCCATTGGAAATATGCCAGCGTCATGAACATGCTGGTTGCAAATCCTTCGTTTTCGAATGATTTGGTACTTACATCGCATGCATGGACACGCTATTCTCTCTTCAAGATTGAGAGGCTCTATCTAGCAGGATAACATGTATATGTAGCTCATTAAATACAAATCATTATGCATTACACAAAGCATTATGTAAACCATAAAACAGGGCTTCTTTTCCCCAGCCGTGAGAGGGAGATTTTAAAAAATAACATTTAAAGCGTCAAACGGGCTTCTTTTCCCCAGCCGTTGAGGGAGACTTTAAAAATATTTAAAAAAAACGTCAAAGGGGCTTCTTTTCCCCAGCCGTTGAGGGAGATTTTAAAAATAACTTATATATTAGCTTATCTTCTCTCCATACAAAATTAAGAAGGTAATTAGAACAAGGATGGAGAGAGAAGCTATCTCTATTCATAAATAGCTATTTATAAAGACCTTATATATGCAAAAATCTATATGCATAGATTCTGTAAATAGAGCCTACACATTGAGCTCTGTGCATAGAAGCCTACACCTAAAGCTGAACGCATAGAGTCTTATGCATAAAGCCTATGCATAATGATCTATACATAAGCTTATGTGTAATGCTCTATACGTAAGTCTTATGCCAGCTTTATGAATAAGGTTTATGCAATCGTATGCATAGTAAGGCTTGCAAGCCTTAAGTATAAGCTTGCATAATAAGGCTGCAAGACTTATGCATAAGCTCTATGCATAAGCCATATGCATAAGTCTTATGCATAAGCTCTATGCATAAGTCTTATGCATACGCTCTATGCATAAGCCATATGCATAAGTCTTATGCATAAGCTCTATGCATAAGTCTTACCCATAAGCTCTATGCAAGACTTATGCATAAGCTCTATGAATAAGCCATATGCATAAGTCTTATGCATAAGCTCTATGCTATAAGCCTTATGCACTATGATAACCCTTAATCCCATCACCCAATGGTGTAATAAACATGATCTTGTCTTACATGGATACGACTTGTCTTACCTTGATAACATATATAAACTCTATGAATAAAGAGAATACCTTATGCATAGAAAAACAGAGCATAAGAAATGTATGTTATATGTATAAGAGAGTATAAACATTCAAAAAGCTTATGCTCTCCATCCATGCAAGGCACTCTACATAAAAAAAAGCTTTATGCATAAAAACATAACGCATGTGAAGCCTTATGCATAAAGCTCATCCATAAGATTTATACATAAAACATTATGTATTAAGCTTTATGCATAGATCTTAATTCATGCATTCAGCTAGATTCATATAGCTCTATGCATAAACTCTATGTATAGAGCTTGCATAAGCTTATAAGCCCTATGTATAGAGCTTTCATAATCTTACAACCTCTATGTATAAAGCCTATACATAGAGCATATGCATTAAGCTTTTACAAGAAGGCTATGCATAGAGCTTTCAACAAGAAGGCTATGCAAGCTCTATGTACAATGTCCATGCAAGCTTTCAAGAAACCTATGCATAGAGATTTTATAAGCTTGCAAACTCTATGCATAAAGCCTATGCATAGAGCTTATGCATAGAGATTTCACAAGCTCGCAAGCTCTATGAATAGAGCTTATGCATAAAGCTTGCAAGAAGGCTATGCATAGAGATTGCAAGCTTATGATAGGTTTTATGCATAGATCTTGAATTAATCCTATGTATAAGCTTACAAGAACCCTAAACTAACCCTAAACCATAAAACAGGGATGCAATAATACGGAGAAAAAAGCATAAACAAGGAAAATCGAAAGAGGATCTACCTCTTTTTTGCGAAGCTGAAGGAGAGGATTTGTGAAAGATTGGTGAAAGAGCTGCAAAACAAAATATTAAACAAAATAATTAGTAAATTAAACACAAGAATAAGAACTAACACAAAACCCTAAAATCTCTATGCATGCATTAGGAGATCTATGCATACATAGAGAGCTCTCAACATGCATAGAGAGCCAAAAAAAACACAAAACCCTAAACGTCCTATATCCTAAATTAAAAAGCAAAAGCAAGAGCATATTAGTAAAAGTGGAGAAGGAGAAGAGGAGAAAAGAAGAAAGAAGGAGAAAAGAGGAGAGAGGAGAAAAGAGGAGAAGGAGAGAAAAGAGACGTTGCATACCTTCTCTGCAACGCCGCGCGAAAAACAGAGAAAATACGCTCTCGGCTGTAAAAAACTTACGAGCGTCGGTATGTGCGTCGGTATCAGCGCCGGTATATGCTTCGGAATATGCGTCGGTATATACTTCAGAATATGCGTCGGTATGTGCTTCGGTATAAGCGTCGGTATACGAAAATTTCAAATTACCCCGCCCGACTTGTCTCCTCTAAGATTACGACGGGCATATCGACGTTCGACATTTGCGTTGGTATTTTAACGTCGGTATGCCCTCAAGCTCTTGTAGTGTCACTTCATACTATAAAGTCTTTTTCACAACAATAGACCGTCTCAAGTTTCTGGAAAAATGTGTTCTTGATCACCACCATACATCTAATGCAATATCACCACACTGTAAATATCATCTTAACGAGATCGATTTACACACCTCTCTATTTTGCATATGAGTATTTAAGCCATCGTGAAAACAAATCCGTTAACCTTTACTAATGCAAGGTTTTTTTCCAATAATACGATAGGTTTGCTGGTAAAATAGGGTTTGGCATAGATTAGGGTGGAAAGAAGTGTGGATTAAGAATGGTGATAAAACTTGAGATTAATTAGCTAGCGATGATTAAAACAAGCGAGAAGAGCTTGATGCACGCAAGAAGTTAGCACAATAGACAAAAGAGTTGTACTCTCCATTAATTGTTGTGAAGCCTTTTATAGACACCAAAATATATCAAAATAAACTACCTATGTGGAATATTAGTTATCTAAGACCACCTATCATTAGGCAAAATTTGGACTCAAAAAAAGCCCTCTAAGAAATGCCATGTCAGCTTTTTCTTTCAAAAATGGACTGGTAGGGTTAAATTTTTACAAATCAAATCAAAATTTGTCGAGGATTATAGATTGGGAATCTACTTTTCGAGATCTTTCCAATGATATATAGCATAATGGGCAATTTGGTATATTCAACAAGTTCCTAGATTCGGCCTGCTTTTATTCACTTCCACGCCCTATTTTATGTGCATAAACTTGGCACTTTTCACATGGACTGGCTGCCCACATCATCACCAATTTGGGAACTTCTTGAATATGCCAAAATGCCCATCATGCTATATATCATTGGAAAGATCTCAAGAGTAGATTCCCAATCTACAATCTCCGACAAATTTTGATTTGATTTGCAAAAATTTAACCCTATCAACCCATTTTTTTAAAGAAAAAGCTGATATGGCATTTCTTAGAGTGCCCTTTTTGAGTCCAAATTTTGCACTCCATTGTTGATGTTAATGGGTGATTATTTGCTATTTCTAACACTATCTCTCAAATGATTATCCATCACTTAAGACGTGTGGATACGAATCTCCTTTTTGGCTTTAGTTTTATCCCCTTAGTCTAGACATGTGGGTGGTTGCAATATGAGGTTATCTAGTTTCATTTAGTGGGCGCCCTTGGCTTTAGCATGAAAACATGCATTTTTTCAAGAAGAATAGCCAATCTGTCCTAGTAGTTAGCCAAGGAGTTCTCAAGGGGTCCCCTATGCAAAAAAGAGCTAGTTTGGGCAAGACATCACACCCATCTGGCATCTAATGGGGGTAAAATTTTGCAACTGGTTCCATGGGTCTATTGTCCCCACCACACTCACAAATTTTACCCATTGGACACGGATGGGTGTGATGGTGTGTTGCCACCTGCTCTTTTTGGCATAGTACCCAAGGTTGGGTAGGATATCACACGCATCTGCTGGCATCCAATGGGGGTTAAACTTTGTAAGTGAGTCCATGGGGCATCTCCCCTCCCCCCCACTCACAAAGTTACATCCCCTTCAAAAACATTACCCACTATCAAAATATCTGCCAAACAATTATGATTTCCCCTGTGAGGTAGTGTGTGAGGATCAACAGTGGTGGGGGCTAATGCTCCTCGCATTGTGGCCTCAACACCTACTCCAACCAAGGATCAGCCCACTCTTGCATCTCACACAATGGGTAGTCACCATCCATGCATGGCCTACAAAAGCATGAACGGCACCGTGTGAATATGTTGGGGTCATCATAGGATGTGCTCGTGATGGAGTGTAGCCTAAGTGTGCCATCCACTGTCGCACAGTCCAGAAAAGCACTGTCAATGTCACTACTGTCAACACACCAAAAGAACCTGCTAAAAATCCTAGCATCTCGTTGACGAAAGGAAGAGGCAGCACCAGTCAAATGTGCATTACACCAATGCACTACTTGCCATATCTCGAAAGCGCTCACTATCAAGATAGAACTGGTGATTTTTGAGGGGATGTTTAACACACACACCCACACCATCATGCTCCCCCTTTCCATACCCCATTAGGGAGGAAAAAGGGAGCTCATTTTGGGACCCTGTAAGAAATTCACTATTTTTTGATTTATTTCTCTCCTAAAAGACCTTAAAAATAGTAAAATATGGAAACGTGGCTCAGAACTGTCAGTAAGAACTACAGAACTGTCAGTTCAGAAAGGAATAAGATAATCTTTTGTCTAACTAACACGATTTTGCATTAAATATCTCCTTAGTTTTTTTTGTTTCTCGAAGATTCTGCATCTCTTTTGACGACGTGTGCAGGCCTCTCATAAAGAATCCATCACTGAACTTGATGATTGCATGGATACCGCCACACTTCCATGATTCATGTTACAAAAAGACTATGAGATTGACAAGCAAACTTTGCAACCTCAGAAGCACAAAAAATGGCCGATACTAGTGAGTCACAATCTCAGAAGAAGCGATTACACCATCTTCACATCGACTTAGAAGAACAATATGCTCCAGCACAAAAAAGACGAAAGGATACGGTGCTGAATGCTCAACAAAACGGAAAAATATGAGAAGAGAAGGGCTTCAACATATTGACTTATGGTGCGATGGAAGCATATATCCAAAATGTCCAGTAAAAAACTCTACACCTCCATTTGTCAATCCAACCACACTACTGAGGTTTGCGGGCGATGGACAAAATGGACTTCTTGGTTATATTTCAGCGCAGTCTGCATTTGCAAAAACATATAAAATGATGTACCTACAAGAAAAGGGGGCCAGGATGCAAGAGATAGCCATTCGTGCAAAATTGGAGCAAGAATGAAATTGAGGAGCATTCAAAGAGTAAAAAAGAGTTGACAAGAGCAAGAAGGAAGAGAACCGTGCTTGGAGACAGACTACGAAGCAGGAAGATTAAAAACATTGCAAATTTGAAGGCTGGGACTGGTGGATGAAAGCGAAGAATTCACGAAGCAAGGCTAGTTTGAAATTTTTTATTTTTTATACTCAAAAAGGCTCTCAAATGACTATATCTATTTTGTCCATTAACGCAAAACAAGAATGGAGGTGTTGAATGATATAGGCATATTGTGTTGTTACTATAGGAAACTATTGGAGCCTGCAAAAGAAAATATGGATCCCAACCTTCTTCCTATTAAACAAATGAAAGGATTGCTTTCTTGTGGTGTAGCAAAAGGTTTGATTGAAGAAAAAAAATACAAAACAATTAAACGCAATGTTGTAGAGGACTTTATATCCAATAATCAAGTTGATGGCACTACAATCCAAGAGGCTCTTGATGTTAGTGGAGTTAGCAGGAAGGGATATAGTTCGATTTTCCATGCGATATCCTCAACTTTGAGAGATCAAAGGATTAAGCGAGTTTTATTGCCAAATCCAGCAACCGTGTGGAGGATAAGAGGTCATTTGAATGAAAGTATAGATGAGTTTATTGGGCAATATATCCATATTGAAGAAATATTTCATGGTGGTAAAGGAACCACTGTGTATGACCCTTGGAACAATATATTTGTAGATCTATAACAACTTCAAAGAAGAATGGTCACGTTTTATGGAATAACATTTGAGGAGTGCAAAGGCATTTTGAAATTTGTTATCAAACTAGATGAGTGTGAGGTTGTAAAGGAAAAGAAAATGGAAAGGATTACTATTACATTGATGAATGGAGAACTTGATACATCATTGACAGCGAGTTCGAAGTATTTTAGTGTGCAGTTGGAGAAACACATATGGTGGTTAGGCTCGTTCCAGGTATGATCATTTTTTGTTTCGTACTTGATTTTAGTCATTGTTTTCAACAAATCTTTTATAGTAAGACTTTTGTTTTCTATAATCGCAGGTGAAGACAGAAGACCATGAAACACTAGATTGGGTGTTTCACCACACGGAAATACCAAGAATAATTAAAAGACAAGTGCAAGGAGAGAATCTCCATGTTGCAGAAAAAGGTGATTTTCAAGTAGAGTGGCACATGGCGGGGGATCTTAAAACACTTAAGTGCATGTATAACGTTAGTAAAGGAGGCAACTCAAAGTCTCCTTGTCTTTACTGCAAAGAATCAGCTCAAGTAATGGATTCCAAATGGTGGAAGAGAGCACCTAATAGAGATAAAGTTGACCCTGACTTCAAGGCCATTCTTGACATTCCACTATGTAATGTTCACATATAGAAAAGTTGTTAGCTCCAAAGTCAAGCTTGCTTTTATTCTAGCCCAAAAGCAAAGACGAAGACAAACTTTGGACAATGGTAGCAGAGAGACATAGACAATGGAGGGATTCGAAGATATTTAGAAACCATAAATGGACAAGTAAACATGAATAGCAGTTTGTAACTTATTGGTGTTATGTCCACATGTTTTCAAACTCAATCAATAGATTTTTATTTTGTGGAACAAGTGACTCTTGGTGTTATGCCTATATGTTTTGAGACTCCATCAAAAGTATTTCTTTTGTGAAACATGTGATCTATATTAACAAGCATCAATACATCCATGAGCTACACACAAAATATTCAATCAATACTACTTAATTATGCTAGACACACTATTGATCCTTACCAATAAGGTACTGAGTGTCAAACGCTTTTAGAAGCTATTGAGTGTGAGAAGAGTACTGAAGTGTCGTACGGTGATGGGACAAATGCAAAAGGGAAAGGTAGAGGATCAAAGACTTTGTACAAATCAGTTCAACTTCAACATAATGTTTGTGCTATATTTGATGACTAAATCCTATTACTCCCAGGGCCTGCCAATCGGAACTCTCTTTTTGATCTTGATTGGACTCTTTTTCTTTCTTGTTGGCTTGATGTCGACTGTCTATTTATCAATGCTTTCCTCTGTTGCTTGTCTGGGAGGGGTATCCTTGTCTTCAGCTATCTCCACGTGTTCTTCTTCTTGGATTGTGTCGCCTGATGCAATCATGGGTGGCTCTCGAAACCTTATGAGCTTGTGTTTTCCATAGCCCTCCAGACATTTGGGCTCCTTAACACCACATTTGGGCTCCTTAACACCACATGCTAATGCATAAGAAGTGTAAGACAAAAAGTAAGAGGCCCTTCACATAATCCCCAAATATATCTATGGCAGACAACCTCTCTATCAAAATGATCTTTTCCTTTTACTATGAAAGATCATGTCCACCTAAAACCCTAGACAAACATTTAAAGAAGTAAACAATGGCTTCTCCATTGTTGCTCAACTGCCTATGGTAAATCAAGATCTTAGCACTGCCTAGATCATGAATATAATGAGCTAGGCTTGACATTTTGCCAAACCCAGCCGGCCTACTTCCACTTGTTCTCTAGAGGAATGTGTCATCCTCAATTTGTAGCTGCCACATATCAAAAGATTGGAGTGAGACAATACACACTACAAAACATTTAAACACAAGATAAAGTATTTGATTTGAAGTAACAAGATCATACCTTCTCCTCTATGCCAACCTCCTTGTCAAGCCTTAAAGCCTGGGCAATAAGGGAAATGGCATAGTCCTCCCTCAAATTGAACATACACTCTATATCATGGAGGAAGACATAATCTTTACCACCAATCAAGACACCTGGAAGCATGGGCACTGCATAGTTGCTGCTCTGAACATCAAAATCTTCAACTGGCTGTGCTACCCTAAGAGTTTCAGTCCTCAGTTGAACAAGGTCAAGAGCAGCCACTTGCAGCCCCTCATCCTGGAGAGTGATATCTTCTTCTTGCTCTGCCATTTCTATTGCCACAGGAACATCCTCTTTTTCCTCTGCTTCAAATGTGTCTTCTTCTTCAGCCTCCTGCCCTTGCTCTTCTAGAGAAGAGTACTGACTGAAGACAATGTACATAAGAAATGCCATGGTTTCCTCAAGCACTCTACACTTTCTCGTGTGCAAGTTACAGTTGAATTTATATTCCTCACGCAGGCTATCAAATCTTCTATTCACATGGTACCTCACCCTGTCAATGGAGACAATATGATTTATATGCACAAAAACCTTTTCACCTTCCACAATTCTTCTTGCCTCTGTCAGTTGTTTGAAGGTATCCCAATGGTCTGAAAGAAAATCTCTGTGATGCTCCAGTACAGAGCTCATAGTGAACTCCTTGTTGAAAATACTATGGTATATGTGGAAGTTCCTCTGAGCCTTGCATTTGTGAAGAAAGTCAAATAGGAGCAAATCTGGAGATTTGTCCTCTTCTGGTTCCTTTTGTTTTGAGAGGGAAGACTCAGCTTTCTGCTCCAGTCTCTTCCTTTTGCCTGAACCAAAATTTATATATCATGAATTCTATATGCTGACATATGCAATCAAGGAATGTATAGGATATCACCAAACAACTCCCTTCATGAGCACACATGACTCACCTGGTGATTGTTGTGGTCTAAGTATAGCAGCAGAAAAGTCCAACTTCCTCTTGAAAGGAGGGGCCTGAGAATCAACTGTTCGAAAGTAAAAACTTTTCTCATCATCAAGGAAGAAATCCCCAGGGCCAAAGAAAGCAAAACAATGAGGAAGAAGTGAAAACCAAAAGGCACACAGGAATTTGCAAGAAAACGCGATGTAGGGCCATTTGGAAAATGTCAAGTACTCTCCTCGTATTTTGTTGCAAATTTTCCATTTCTGTTGATATCCATCTCCGATCAAATGCTAGGATCACCTCACAGATTCCTGGATAGTAGATGATACTAGGAAGAATTCCCCAGGGCCAAAGAAAGCAAAACGATGAGGAAGAAATGAAAACCAAAAGGAATATAGAAATTTGCAGGAAAACGCGATATAGGGCTATTTGGAAAATGTTAAGCACTCTCCTCGCATTTTGTTGCAAACTTCTAGGTTCTATTGATATCCATCTCCAATCAAATCCTAGGGTGATCTACCAGATTCCTGGACAGTAAGATTCTTTGACAGCAGGACTGGGACATGTGACAAGAAATGCTGGAGCTTAGTGGAAATTTGGGATATGGGATGTGGTGGATGGGAATTGCCCAGATATCTGGACATCGAGAATTCTATGGATGGAAAAAATATATATCAAAAAACATTGAAAAGAATATAGAACTCTGACCTTTCTTTTCCTTTTCCATGCTGTTGGAGTTGCACTAGTGAATCTTCTGCTCTCTCCCAAACTTGAGCTCGGTAACCTGGAGATCTGGCAGTGGTAGTAGTCTTCAGGCAGGTTGTAGTCTGGATGGAGTGTGTTGGGTAGGAAGGGATCAGAGAGGGAAGGAAAAGGATGATGGGAGGGTGCTGGCAGGGATGAAAGACGAGGAGGGAAGAGTGGTTATGGAACTGATTATGAAATCATGATTGGCACAAGTTCCAAGGCAAAAAGTGTCCCATTCATATGTGCCAAGTTTTAAACTCCAAGAGATCTAGGTCCCATCCACACGTATGAAAAAACATCTCCATTGCACACGTGTGGTATTTAATAGCTGCCTTGTTTGTATTTTGCACTAATCTTTTCCCTCCTGTTTAATCTCTCATGTCTTGGCCCTCCCCTCTCAGCTCTCTTGCCTCCCTACCTCCCTACTCTACACCATCAGCATCCTGACCCTAGCAGCACAGGTTCATCCCCAGCACAGGGCAGCACAGCACACCCACAGATAGCTTCCAGGTCAGTAAGACTCTCTATATCCTTATCTTCTTGTTTAATAGTATAACACACATACTTCTGGGATGTGATGTAGCTTAGATATTAGGATAAATACCACAACTAGGAAGACTTTTGAATTGGGCTGGTTGAAATGACTGAAGGCATGTTCCAGCAGGCTACCTCATGAATTTGCAGGAAAACGCGAGGAGAAGGCTTTAGGGATTTCAAACAGCCGAAATCACGTTTTGTTGCAAGTATAAAACTGGGATGTGGAAATTTGGGATATGGGATGTGGTGGATGGGAATTGCCCAGATATCTGGACATCAAGAATTCTATGGATGGAAGAAATATATATCAAAAAACATTGAAAAGAATATAGAACTCTGACCTTTCTTTTCCTTTTCCATGCTATTGGAGTTGCACTGGTGAATCTTCTGCTCTCTCCCAAACTTGAGCTGCAGCCTAGGTAACCTGGAGATCTGGCAGTGGTAGTAGTCTTCAGGCAAGTTGCAGTCTGGATGGAGTGTGTTGGGTAGGAAGGAATCAGAGAGGGAAGGAAAAGGATGATGGGAGGGTGCTGGGGCAGGGATGAAAGACGGGGAGGGAAGAGTGGTTATGGAACTGATTATGAAATCATGATTGGCACAAGTTCCAAGGTAAAAAGTATCCCATTCACATGTGCCAAGTTTCAAACTCCAAGAGATCTGGGTCCCATCCACACGTGTGAAAAAACAACTCCATTCCACACGTGTTAGTAGCTGCCTTGTTTATATTTTGCACTAATCTTTTTCCTCCTGTTTAATCTCTCCTGTCTTGGCCCTCCCCTCTTAGCTCTCTTGCACCATCAGCATCCTGACTAGCAGCACAGGTTCATCCCCAGCACAGGGTACTCATCAGCAGCACAACACACCCACAGGGTACTCAGCAGCACAGCACACCCACAGATAGCTTCCAGGTCAGTAAGACTCTCTATATCCTTATCTTCTTGTTTAATAGTATAACACACATACTTTTGGGATGTGATGTAGCTTAGATATTAGGATAAATACCACAAGCAGGAAGACTTTTGAATTGGGCTAGTTGAAATGACTGAAGGCATGTTCCAGCAGGCTGCCTCCTCATGAATTTGCAAGAAAACGCGAGGAGAAGGCTTTAGAAATTTCAAACAGCCGAAATCGCGTTTTGTTGCAAATATAAAACTGTTGCTTCATCCACCCCTGTCATTGTGGTTTTGTGTCTTTCTAAGTTGTCCCTGGTGGCTGTACACTCCTTGCACAAACTCAATCCACATTAGGAAAAATGGAAGCTCATTTTGGGGCCCTGTAAGAAATTCACTATTTTCTCTTTTCTCTCTCTACAAAAGTAAGAAAATATGGATACTTGCGTGAGAAATGTCAGTGTGAAAAGGAATAAATATATTCTTTCACATGCTTTACATTCAATGTTCATATAAGAGCAACACTTTTCTGTGCAGAATTTGGTGATTCTGACATCGCAGACGCGTCCGGAACGGCCCAAAACCCCAAAACCCTCCCGAAACGGCCCAAAACCCCAAAAACGGCATTGGAAACGTTGGAATCGGATATCCGGAGGCCCGAAAACGGCCAAAAAGGTCCCAAAAGCGAGATTTGCTGATAAACGTGATTTGGTACCTTCTTCCCGGCAAAGAGTGGTCTGCCTCTGCCATATGAAAACCAATAGTGACAAGATACTCAGCAATCTTGTCATGCCATGCTCATGGAGCTTGCCTCAGCCCATACAAGGCCTTACGACGCTTACACATACTCTGGGTTACCTGTATCCTCAAAACCTGGTGGCTGATCCATATACACGTCTTCTTGCAGGTCACCATGCAAAAATACATTTTTGACATCCATCTGATGTAAAAACCAGCCTTTAGCTACAGCCACACTGCAGCTAAAGGCTGGTTTTTACATCAGATGGATGTCAAAAATGCGTTTTTGCATGGTGACCTGCAAGAAGACCACACTATAGCTAAAGGTTGGTTTTTACATCAGACGGATGTCAAAAATGCGTTTTTGCATGGTGACCTGCAAGAAGACGTGTATATGGATCAGCCACCAGGTTTTGAGGATACAGGTAACCCAGAGTATGTGTATAAGCGTCGTAAGGCCTTGTATATGGGCTAAAGCAAGCTCCACGAGCATGGCATGACAAGATTGCTGAGTATCTTGTCACTATTGGTTTTCATATGGCAGAGGCAGATCACTCTTTGCCGGAAAGAAGGTACCAAATCGCGTTTATCAGCAAATCTCACTTTTGGAGCCTTTTTTGGCCGTTTTCGGGCCTCCGGATGTCCGATTCCAGCGTTTCCAGTGCCGTTTTTGGGGTTTTGGGCCGTTTCGGACGCGTTTGCAGTGTCAGAATCATCAAATTGTGCATAGAAAATAAATTTTTTAAAGATTCAAATTGGATCACCTTATTAATGTGACACGCTTCTACGAACATACAATACTATTTATTTTTCTTATTTTTATCTTCTTTTGTTGAATTTTCAACGTAACATTGGTCCACTCCTAATTGGTTGAGAGCCTATTTTCTCTCTCTTCTAAAATGCCCCAAAATGAGCTCTCTTTTTTCCTAATGTATTGTATTTAGTTGTAAAGACAGAGAAATCACTGTAGGAATGTCCAACATGTTAGTTCAAGTATTTGCAGAAAAACGCGAGAGTGAGCTGTTAGGAATTTCAAACCGTCGAAATCGCGTTTTGTTGCAAATTTATAAATGTTGCTTCATCCACCCCTGTCATTGCCTTTTTGTATCATTCCATGTTCTCCATGGCTGTAATCTCTTTCCATTGCTTTGTATGCAGCTTGTCAGAGTGATGGCAAGAACCAAGTCAAATACAAGGAGTGCTGGCAAGGGGCCAGGGCTTGCAGCAGCTGGGGCAGGTATCAAGGAATTTAGTGTGCCTCCAAAGGGAAGAGTTGCACATGGCAGGAAGGGGAAGCCAATGAGCCTGCTCCAGCAAAAGGCCAAGAGATTGAAACATGGTGCAGGTGTGCTAAAGGAGATCAAGAAGCAACTGAACGCTATAGGCTTTGCAATCCCCAAGGCACCTTTTCAGAGACTAGTGAAAGACATATGTGATAGTTGGCACCTTGGTTTCAGGTGGAACAGGAATACCGTTCTTTCCTTACAGGAAATGGCAGAGGATTACTTGGAGAAATATTTTGAAGATGCAATGCTGGTAGCAGTCCATGCTCACAGGGTAACTCTGATGGCCAAAGACTTCAACACTTTGTCCAGAGTGAGATGGAGGTATGACAAGCTGGTCCATCTGTGGAATGGCAGGACATCAAGATGAGAGACATATTATTAATTCCACCTACAAGAAAGTTAAAGGTAGATGAGGTTAAGGTTGTTGAAGTAACCCACTCAAAGAACACCAGAGGGAAAGCTGCTTATGAGGAGTCACTGAAGCAGCAAATAAAAGAATCCAAATCTGTTATAGATGTGGAGACTGTACAGAGGGAGCTGCAGATACAGAGAAGGTTGCAAGAGCTGGGTCCTAACATAGTTGTCCATATTGAGGATGAAACTTCAGTGAATAATTTTGACTTGACAAAACCATGCTTGGCAGCATTGGCTCATAAGAATGAGTATTGCTCAGATACTATCATTCTTGCAATGCTCTAGTAAGTGTCTTTTATTTTACATTTGTTTGTAAAATAATCCTTCTTGTACCTCCTTTACACCCTACCCTAATTATTGTTTGGTCCAATGCAGCATGATGAGAAGCTGGCTTAACCACGCTGTACAGCATACAGTTCATATTATTGATCCTGCCATTTCCTCCAAGTTAAGAGATGCAAAGGAAACTCCCATGGGTATTTCCAATTGGTTCAGACACTGCAATTTTGATGTTATCGATGTTTTGCTACTTCCATACCATAACAGGTATGTGGGTGACTGCTTCTTTTGGGATTCTTCTTTAAGATTGAGAACTCTTGTAGCCTTTGATTTCTTAATGCTTTTTTCCTTACATAGTGACCACTGGAGCTTTGCTTCTATTGACATCCAGCAGAAGCAATGCTTTATATTTAACTCTCTTAAAAACACACACAGAGAGCTGAAATTGTAAGTGGTGTGTGTGCTATTTTTAATTTTAAACTTCATTATTTTGATTTAATGCATACTAATTGAATTATATGTATTGCAGTTGTATTAGAAGGTTTCTAGATGCATTGGATGTCCTCCTAATGTCAATCTTTTGGATTCAATAGAACCAATAAATTTAGAGGTAGAAAGTCATTCCCTCTACTGATGTCTATTTCATGCTATGCCTTTGAACCTATTGAATAATTTTGTTTTGTTCAAATGTTAACAGTTTCTAACATATCTTTCCAACTGTACAAACACCACAACAAGATGATTCAAGTAGCTGCGGGCTGGAGAGTGCTGATCAGTGCCAAATATATACTTTCAAGCTATTTTGAGATAGGACAGCCAGACCTTGTAAGAAAAAATAATTTTCATTTAGCTTCAAAATAATTGATATTGGTACAAAGTGTTCTAAATCATCATATGCCATTGCAGATGAGAGAAGATAGCTTCAGCTCGAACTATGTATATAGTTTCAGAGCTGATACAATTTGAAAGTTTTTGAAGTATGCCTCCCCCAAACCTATTGTACCAACTACTGTCGAGTTGGGTGAGAGCTCTAAAGTCCGAGAAGGTGTCATACACCTTGATGACACAGATGATGCTGATGTGGTGCCACAGGAACAAGGACCTAGTGCTGATGAGGAGAAGCCACAGGAACAAGGACCTGCTGCTGCTGCTACTGATGTTATTGAGAAGAAGATGGAGCAGCAGCAAATAGATGCTCCAGGGGCAATAGAGGAGACAATGGAGTAGCACCAAGAGATTGTACAGGACAGGATGGAGCAGCAGAAAACAGATTCTCCAAAAAAAAGATGATACGGAGAGCTTGGAC
This sequence comes from Cibotium barometz, assembly GCF_041138505.1. Classification (NCBI taxonomy): domain Eukaryota; kingdom Viridiplantae; phylum Streptophyta; class Polypodiopsida; order Cyatheales; family Cibotiaceae; genus Cibotium; species Cibotium barometz. Next base: position 7,912,512 of record NC_141074.1, read on the forward strand.
CATGTAGAGCAGCCTCTGGATCAGGCTGTAGATAAATAGAAAATGGTTGTCAAGAATATGTTCTACATATACAATTAAACACTTCTGTACAAAATTTTACTTTATTGAATATAATACCTTTGTTTATGGAGTCTGTGTTATCTCAATTTTTAAATTTTCAATGTCTTTGCATTTTATTGAACTCTCTCTTCTTTTGAGCACCTGCAAAAAAGCAATATGAATCAATAGGGTAAAGTAAACTAATAGCAGTGCTTAATGAGACTAGGATAAGTCAGATGGTCTTGTTTTCTTAACACACCATGTGTGTTAGCATTGTCCAGCAACTGATAAAAATGATCAGTAAAAAATATACCCGATTGAGCTAGCTCTGTTGCACATCGACCTTGGTATTATTGTTCTCCTATCGATCCATGCAAAACATCTATAAATCCCAGAATACAATCGATGTTTTGCCATGTCTCATACGATGAAGAGTATAAATCCGAAATAAAATAACACAAGAATGTCAATAAGCAAAGAAAGAAAGCTTCATCTTAAAAATCCATACACCTCATAAAGAACAAAACCACAATAGAAAAATATACAATTAGGCATGTGTTGCGGAAGATCATTTGGATAGTCTCGCAAGACAAGTTCTTTATGCATGTACACATGCTAAATCAAAACTTCTTTCACCGATATCTTCCCTCTGGTGATTTTAAAATCTCGTACTCTTCCCTTCCATGATGCCAAGAAAATGTTTTTTGTCTGGGATCTCTTTCTTTTGCTAGGTTGCATGACCACCCATGCTCCTTTCGAAACACTAAACCTTTCCCAAGTTCCTTCCGTTTTGACTGTACTTGAATTCTCTAACGAAGAAATAGAAGAAGCAGGTCGACGGGGTAAGGATGTGTGGTATAATTCTGCCTTCATAGCATTATCATCCACAGAGCGTCTTCCACAAGAACGGCCATAGTTTTTATTCACCATGGAGACCTTGTGAATCTGTAACAACAGCAAAGTAATGTAAACAAGATAACAAAGTGAAGTTTCAAGAAAGAGAAAGTGGGCAGACAGACAATTGACAAGAAACATCTTACTCTAAGCCAAACAGGATCAAGGGAGCAGTTTTGGAAAAGAAGAGGCTACTGCACAATGAGGCAGTGGTGTAGAATGGTAGACCTTTCGAAAGAAAGGCAGCACAACATTTCAAAGTTCAAAGGAAGGTGGAAGCGAGAAGGCCCTTGTCAAAGAAAATGTGAGACTAGATTCTATCTTCATGTCCAAAGATCTTGTGAGAATAAAAAACCAATCTCCACATTAATGTAGCACGCTTGTACCTACATAAAGTATTGTTTCTTTTATCTATTTTCTCTTATTTTTGTGAATTTCCAACATTACGTTGGCCCTTTGTTGATTGGTTGAGAGCCGATTTTTCCAAACCGTAAAAGGCCCCAAAATGAGCTCCCTTTTTTCCTAATGTATCTCGAAGAAGCTCCAAATCACCTAGTAATCTGTCATGCGATGCCAAGAATATAACCAATAAAACTGATGAGCACTCTTGAACTGTGCCCCACATCCATCTGACCATATCCACTACCCTATCCATGTGACCCCACACTCTCTCAAAAAGTCATCATGATGATACACAAAAATTTGGCACTGTGACAATGATCATCACAAATGTAAAAGTGATGCTCTTAATGATGACTCACTCCTCTGGGGGGTGCTCGCTATGCCATCGAGTGTCACCATGCCATATACACCATTATGGCCACTTAGTCAAGTACACAAGAATAAGAAATGTCAGATTCGTAGACAACCACAATATAAAATATCTAGAAGACCTTAAGTTAAAAATGAGGTAATATATTAAGCAATACTTGCTCAAAAAAGTATTACTCTGACAGATTCCCCCATTGTGGTGCGAACATGTAGTTCTCTATGAAGTCAACCCCACAAAGACAACTACACCAATAGGAAGCTATTGTAGGCTGCACGATATGATATCGTTGCCATGTGACCACCTTGGCCATCAAGGAATCCTCCTCGCACAAGTGAAGCATGGCCAAGCTACCACATAGGTACATGTCCCCATGACACCCGATGCCCAAACAAGCCATAAAGACATCATACAAAGTATGAAATCCAACATGGTACCTATACAAACACATGTGTCACGCTGCCTTGAGCAGCACACAAACCAAGCCTTGCATGCCTTGAATGAATGGTGGCTGGTGGTGATCTCAGGGTGTGAAGACATGAACTCAAAGTACAACTCTATCTATATCATCGCAAGAGAGCAAGCCCCATCCACTATATACTCCCCATGAAAACCCCATGTCGCAATGCCTTCTTGTACTCTAGTGATGCACGACAATGCTCCTCCTAAAATCTCTCTATCATTGCCCTCATCTTAGAGTCCAAGAAATGAGTGCTACTATCCCATAGAGTAACCTTAACCCCACTCTCCAAGCTCTGTCTCCTCATAAACCCTGCTTGAAGTGCCCAAACGAATGAATCTGAAGTATACGAGTGCATCTAGGTGCACGATCTACTAGCCCATATAGCACCCTCAACCCCACTCTCCAAGCTCTGTCTCCTCACAAACCCTGCTCGAAGTACCCAACAACAAATCTGAAGTATGCGAGAAGTGAGGCGATGCATACATGGTAGGATACTATATGAGACAATCATTGTAAGCACCCGTCTAGTAGCCAATCCATCTGAATGTAGCATCTTACACATGAGTGTGCTATAGGACTATCTTGGGCTTAGTAACACACTAGCAACAAGAGGCCTTCCTCGAATGTGGACTACAAGTTGCAGAAGCGGTGGTACATTGTGCCATGCGGCACGAGTGTCGTAGAGTAACGCATCTAGCACACTAGACTATGATGCCACATCGAGGTCAAGAAAGTACTTGAAGATAGCATTGGCACAGTTTCATGTATCGGACTTGGAAAGGGATTTCCCATGAGAAGATGCCCCATGAGCAATACCAGAGGGTGGATTGGCAAGCACATGGTCGACAATGTCATTAGCATCACCAGACTCAAGATGCCAAAGTGAGGAGTGGTAGTGGGAAGTGCATGGGTACTACTTCGAAGAGGAGTGGCATCAAGCTCATAGGCCACACTAGATGGAGGAGTGGCGAGCGTCGTACAAGAGAGCCAAGGCGAACTCAAGGGCTGTACCCGACGGTGGAGAGGGACTGGGTAGAGGAGCGGCAAGCTCATGGGAGGCACCTAAGAAAGGAGTGGCAAGCTCATAGGGTGCACCCAAACATGGAGAGGTGCTTGATGGAGGAGTGGCTAGCTCATGGTGGGTGACACCCAAGAGAGAAGTTCCAAACTCGAAGGGCATGCCAAAAGGTGGAGAGGCAATGAAGATAGGAGTGTCCACCTCATGGGTGGTGCCCAAGGGTGGAGTGGCAACCGCATGGGTAGCATGCAAGGGAGGATTGGCAAAGGGCTCAAAATAGTGTGGAGAAAGAATTGTGGGAGAATGAGGAGGAGAAGGAGATGGAGTGGGGTCATGGGGAAGAGATGGAGAATGGGTTGGGGGAGGAGATGATGCCTCATCATCAATCGAGCCCGCCATGCACTGCAATGCTTTGAAATTCCAAGGTAAAAATGGGTTGTAAATTCCAAGGTAAAAATAGGTTGTAAATTCCATTGCAAACCTTTAAATTCCACTCCTCCGGTTTCAAAAACTTCCAATGTGTAGATCATGTTTTTCACAGAGGACAGAACCTAAAATTAAAAACTTCCAATGTGATCATGTTTCAGGAGGAGGGGACCCTACCAAGAAAATTTGGAATGTGTTTCATGACAGGCATTTGGGCGCCCTACGATGGGAGGGCATCCAAAGTGAATGTGGACACACGATGGGTGGGCGCCCTTTGTGGTTTCCAAGTCAGCATGCACGTGTCATGCATGGTGACGTGGGAGGGCGTCCAAAGTGAATGTGGACACACGATGGGAGGGAGTCCAAAGTGAATGTGGACACACGATGGGTGGGCGCCCTTTGTGGTTTCCAAGTCAGCATGCATGTGTCATGCACATGGTGACGTGGGTTGTTTGAGGGGACGTATGTGAAGGACCCGAAGAATTAGTTGAGAGAGAGGACTCCTTGCTTCCCTCATTAGCAAATTTAATCTACGGATTTGACTAAGTAAAATCTACTTGAATAATGCGCTTCCTTAATTCTCGAATTTTGAACTAGTCTCGTATAGTCCCTGTTATAATGAAGAAGGAAACGCTCTTCTTCTTCTTCGTGTCACAGCTTTCCATTCATTTCTCAAACCCCAAACACATAATTGCGAGTAGTCCCTCTTTGGCTTCCAATTTAAACACGTAATAATCTTTTTCTGCTGGCTCTTTAAGGCCCTCATAAAATCGACCTACGGAAGTAAGATGTATTAGTGCATTAATTTACTCATGTGCATAATAATAACCTTGGCTAATTCGTTGGTCAAGCCGGATTCGATCTTCAAAGATAACTCCTGCAGTTTTGTGATCAAATCGACAGTAGTTCTCATTTAGCTGCTGTTAACGTCTAATTAAGTGTGCAGGCAATCAAATTTTATAAAGAAAAAACATTTTATTCATTTCTTTTCCCCCTGAATATGTGCAGAAATTCATTTATTTTCTTAACAAAATTATGGCGGCTGTGCTGCTGATGAAGAAGAAGAAGAAGATAGCGGCAGTCATCGCAGTAGTGGTGTGTTTACTGTTCGCGTCCACGCTTCCAAGCGCTCATGCTGCACGTGCGAGAGGATTGAGCGGTGACGATTCAGCCTCATTTTATCAGGACGTGGAGGATCTTTCGATCCATGAGCAAGAGAAAGTGATGCAAATGAGGGACAACATGGACGCTGCCAACAGGCAACTCTTAGCTTATGACCCTTATGAGCACAAGTGGTAGTCTAGCTCCCCAACACTCTGCCCATCTAAGAAAAAATAAAACCTTGAAAAGCAGACTCTCAATAAGCTCCGGCATTAAAATAAACCATGGCTAAGCCTATTATAGTCCATGATGATGAAGACAATGCTTAGGGTTTGAATGATTTAAAAAAGGGATCCCTTTATCATGCTTTCAATATCCAAAATTGTGTCCTCCTTCCTTTCTATGGTGGAGAGAGAGAGAGAGAGAGAGAGAGAGAGAGAGAGAGTGTGTGTGTGTGTGTTTTTATAGGAACACCTTGCCATTTGTTATGTTACAACGTTGGTCGCTCTAAATAAAATGATACTTAGAATTGAATATCGATCCCCTCATCATGAGCTCACTCCTCAATCATGAAGCCGCTATAGAAGACTGATTCTTCTTGGCACTTGCAACTCTACAAAAACAAGGTAGTGTTTATGCAAAGACTTTGTTTAGGGCTTCGATGATTTCTATAGAAACAAGAAGCCCTTTTAATGCTGGTTTAAAACTTTGTCAGAACTTTTCTTTTGAAGAGAGAAAATAGTTACAATGGATCTCTAGAGGAACAAGCTTGCTTTCTTGTATCCCAAGTTTGGTCATTCTGTACTGATCTCTCAGAATCAAATACCAATCTCATAATAAATAAACTGATTGGATTGATGTACCCATAACTCTTTTGCAAAGAAAATGGAATGTATATTGATCTCCTCGTCATGTGGTCACTCTTCATTGTGAAGCTTAAGTACTAAAATGATGTAAAAATGTTGGCACCAACAACAAAGATATTGACGACAAATTACAAGAAACATGATGTCTTTTGATAATGGTGTCCTTAAACATTGTTTGTAAAAGTGATGTACTCCTCAGGACACTTTTTTTGTAAATATAGAAAAGTTTCATATATAATTTATATAAGAACCAAGTTACAAAGAATAAGGAGCTTTGAAAAGTTTCTGGTGGTGTGGAGAGCACAATAGCTTCTGGTCTTGGAGGTGTAGGCACCTCATGATGTGGGGCAACAAAGGCATACGAACATGGCCATGCAAAACCCTAACCCCCTCCTCTTGTGCGATCGTGGGACAATAAGCCAACATGGTCTCCTCTCTTGTTGTAAAGATGCCCACCTTGGCTTTGAAAGGAGGGGAGCCAAAAAATATTGGAAATACAATGGCAACACCACAAATGAAACGCCCTCAAGCCATGCCTAGAGCAAGGCCCACATAAGATCTACTTCCCATCTTCCTAGGTAATGAGTCATGACTATGGAATCAAGGTCATCATTCCATAGCCATCATAGCTAATAACCCAAATTCTAAGAGTTAGTGTACTCTCTCGTCCTACCACCATTTGCATGAACATTTTGAGTGTATAATTACCCCCAATGCACACCCCTCCACTTTTATATCATGAAGTCTCTAACATCCTTTCCCTCTTGCCTCAAGAACCCTCTACCACTATAAATACCAAGAGATAAAGGGTTTCATCTCTATAATAATAGTTACATAAGCCATCAAGGGAAACCTTGCCTTGCACAAAGGATCTTCCATTTCCCTTCAAGTAGAGGGATAACCTAAATATATGTGAAAGATCCATGCCCCCTCCGCGCAACGGATTCGGGGGTGCTAGCAGCAGAAGTAGCACTTCTTGTGTGGGGTAGGATCCCTCACTCGGGGCCTCGCCCATGGATATCTGGACAAGAGACTAATCCCTTGGGTCTTCAAAAACCGAACTCGAAAAAGCTTCCCCCTACCAGAAAGCACGGGCGATTCCTCCAGGATATTTGTACTCTAACGTAGTCAGGGTCATTACTGACCAAACTGATCCGACCAAACCTGTGAGTCACTTGGTCAGATCAAGGAAGAAACTTGCACTTGGATCATAGAAACCAATGCTTTTTTCCCCATCGAGAGGCACAGCCATTAATTCTTTTTCCATAAAACAATTACTATCCGAGATTTACTTCATCTATCGTACTATAACAGAATTGAGTCTCGTTTTACGGATCCATCAGTCCAGCCTAACCCCATCCATTTAGCTGCTGTTAATGTCTAATTAAGTGTGCAGGCAATCAAATTTTATAAAGAAAAAACATTTTAATCATTTCTTTTCTCCCTAAATATGTGCAAAAATTCATTTATTTTCTTAACAAAATTATGGCGGCTGGCAAGGGGGCGCTGATGAAGAAGAAGAAGATAGCGGCAATCATCGCAGTAGTGGTGTGTTTACTGTTCGCGTCCACGCTTCCAAGCGCTCATGCTGCACATGCGAGAGGATTAAGCAGTGACGATTTAGCCTCATTTTATCAGGAAGTGGAGGATCTTTCGATACATGAGCAAGAGAAAGTGATGCAAATGAGGGACAACATGGACGCTGCCAACAGGCAACTCTTAACTTATGACCCTTATGAGCACAAGTGGTAGAGATCCCCAACACTCTGCCCATCTAAGGAAAATAAAACCTTGAAAAGCAGACTCTTAATAAGCTTTGGCATTAAAATAAACCATGGCTAAGCCTATTATAGTCCATGATGAAGACAATGCTTAGGGTTTGAATGATTTAAAAAAGGGATCCCTTTATCATGCTTTCAAGATCCAAAATTGTGTCCTCCGTTCTTTGAGAGAGAGAGAGAGAGAGAGGGGGGGGGGGATAGTTTTTATAGGAACTTGGCATTTGTTATGTTACAATGTTGGTCACTTAAAATAAAATGATACTAAGAATCAAATATCGACCATATTTGATTCCCCTCATCATGAGCTCACTCCTCAATTGTGAAGTTTACATAATAATGATTCTTCTTGGCACTTGCTACAAGTCTCTCCAAAAACAAGGTAGTGTTTATACAAAGAATTTGTTTACGGCTTCAATGATTTCTAATGAGAAACAAGGAGCCCTTGCTAATTTAAAACTTTGTTTGAGCCTTTGTTTTGAATACAGAAATAATTACAGTGAATCTCTAGAGGACATCCCAACTTTGGTCATTCTAAGTAAACCAATACTGATCTGTTAGAAATCAAATACCGATCTCATAATAAATAAACTGATTGGATCGATGTACCCATAAATATTTCTCAAAGAAAACGGAATGAATATTGATCTCCTCATCATGTGCTCACTCTTTATTGTGAAGCTTAAGTATTGAAATTATGTAAAAATGTTGGCAATAGATCAAAGATATTAATGACAAATTACAAGAAACATGATGTCTGTTCATAATGATGTCCTTAAAAGAGTAGATGATGTACTTCTCAAGGCACTTTTTTTTTAATATAGAAAAGTTTCATGTATAAGTAATATAAGAACCAACTTACAAAGCACAAGGAGCTTTGAAAACTTTCTAGTGGTGTGAGAACACAAGAGCTTCCGGTCTTGGGGATGTATACCCCTCATAATTCTGTCAGGATGTGGCCACATACAAAGGTGTGGAGAGCACAAGAGCTTCTAGTATTGGGGACGTATAGCCCTTATAATCATGTGGTGGGAATGAGGCCACGTATGAAGGTGGCCATGTAGAACCACAACCACCACCCCACCTGGCGCACCGGCGGCCTAGTGATTATGGACAAGCTGACATGGTCACATCTCTTGTAAAGGATTAGCTTTAAAAGGGGGGCCTAATAACATTAGAAATAGAATGACAAGTCCACAAATGAAACCCCCTTAAGCCATTCTTGGAGCAAGGCCCACATAACTGGATCTACTTCCCATCTTCCTAGGTAGTAATGACAATGGAGATTCATCATCAAGGTCATTATTCCATAGTCATCACAAGATTCCTAGTAGATGGCCTAAATTCTAAGAGTTAGTATACTCTCATCTCTTTCCTCAAGAATCCTCTACCACTATAAATATCGAAGAGATAGTGGGTTTCATCTATATAGTTACATAATCCATTAGGAGAAAGCTACTCTTGCACAAAGGATCTTCCACCCATCTTCCATTTCTTTGTATACCCTTCTCATAGAGGCATAACTAAATATACGTACACCCATACACATACATGCTCCTTGTATAATCATTATATCTTTCGGGAATGCATATCTCCTCAAATACCATACACACAACACTAACCCCAAGACATTTATAATACTCATTTTACATTTCAACCCTTAGTCTATTTTGCGCTCTCTCTCTCTCTCTCTCTCTCTCTCTCTCTCTCTCTCTCTCTCTCTCTCTCTCTCTCTCTCTCTCTCTCTCTCTCTCTCTCTCTCTCTCTCTCTCTCTCTCTCTCTCTCTCTCTCTCTCTCTTGTAATAGAAGATATATTACTGAAACTACTTTACAAATGGCTGCACGGCCACCATGTGATGTACAAGCTTTCCCTCACGAATTACTCTGAACCACAAGTATAGCTCGGAGTACCCTCATCCAATATAGAGCCGTGCCATTCTCCACCAATTGAGCTGACCGCAAGGAAGATACCATTCCTAGTTAACCAGATATGTCACAAACCTATCCACCGAAAAAAATGAAAGAAAATTGAATGTTTTGGGTTATCTAGCCCATTCGAAATCTTGCCAAAAATCCAGTCTTTAACCTTTATAAGCCTATCTGTGAAATGGAGTTCATATGCAAGAAATAAAATCCCACACCTTCTTTGCCACACCGGACATGAAATGAAAAGATGTGGGCATGTTTCCAAGCATGTAGTACAAAACACATAATTACTAGAAGCAATCCGTCACTTTCACAACTTGGCCCCCAATGGTAGGCCTCCAACTAGCATGCGCCATAGGAACACCTTCCCTGGATATGGAATCTTAGACCACCAACCCTGTAAGATTACTTCCTTCCACCATGCTCTACTCTTCCTGATGTTCCATACCCTATTAGCCTTCTCAGTTATCCCCAACACTTATCTTCTATCATCATATAGTACACTTGATTTGTTGTACGCTGGTGGGGGACAATGTCTTGATGCTTTCTAGATGCCCAATCTAACCAAGGTTTTTGATCCTCCAACTGAGGAAAATCACCAAATGGTGTAAGTGTTTCCCTCACCTTCTCCCATAACCGTATATATCCACATGGAACCCGAAAATATTGACGGATTTTTCGAAAAGACAATAGGCAGTCCTCTATGTAGCAACAAAGCATCCAGAATTCTCACTAGTCCCAATCAAGCCATTCTATTGAATCTTAGCGCTCAACAAGTTTGTCAAGCCACTCCAAAAGTCATGAAGTAGCAAACACCTCACCTGCCATAGAATGCAATTGCAAACAACCACTGATCTGAAGGCTTCCATTTAGTGTGTGTCAACACCTCCTTCCATGAGATCATCAGAGAGGTGAAGCCACCACTCGAACCTGTTAGGAACCATTCACTACATCCTACCAGGTACCATCAATCCTGGTATTACCAAGCACAAGTGTGACCTCCTCTATGAGGGCCTTTGCCATTACCACCCACGTCTCTTGGGATACACATATCTTGCAATAAAGGCAATCTCCTAGTGACCATATGTAATATAACATTTAATAGGGCTACCCCTCCACTCCTCTTCGGAGTAGTAACATGTTCCCAAGAAATCCACATCTACCCTGGCTTATTTTCTACTCTTTTCCATAGCATAAATCGAATTAGTTGTTGTATCTAATGCAAAGCTCTGCCCATCCTTGGTAATAAAGTCAAGAAAAAAGATATCATGGTAATTATAATGGATTGTGCCACTTTGAGTTGAACAAGCATAGGCCAACCCTAAGATTTCCAATACACAAACTTATCATTTATCCTTGCAAAAATCCATGCCAACAAAGCATGTGAATCAACATCAACTCCAATCAGATAACCCAAGTGGCGTGTGATGCATCCCCTTTGTATGACCTGCCCATTCCATCCCAAACCAAGCGAATCGCTCTCAATACAACTTATTAGAGTAAATTTTTGCATACCCTAAAGCAAGACCAAAAGTATCCCAAACAGCCATAGCCTTCTGAACATTATCTCTTTGAGACTTAAGGAATATGAAATAATCATCTGCCAATGCCTAGCTGACCATCTCCTCTCCGCTTGGAAGTGTAAGCCCTACAACTTCATCGTCCCCTCCACTAGCTTATCCAATCAAGATAAGATTAGATGTGTAACAATTGCAAACAAGAGAGGGCTAAGTGGGCATCCCTGTCTTGAAAGATCCATGTCCCCTCTGCGCAACAAAATCGGGGGTGCTAGCAGTAGCGGAAGTAGCACTTCTTGCATAGGCAGAGCCTCTCACCCGGGGCCTTACCCACGGATATCCAGACAAGAGACTAATCCCTCGGTTCTTCCAAAACCGAACCCAGAAAAAACTTCTCTCGCCCAGAAAGCTCGGGCGATTCCTCCATGATATTTTTATTCTAACGTAGTCAAGAGCCTTAACTAACCAAACTGATCCGATCGAACCTATAAGTCACATGGTCAGATCAAGGAAGAAACTTGCACTTGGATCATAGAGACCAACGCTTTTTTCCTCATCAAGAGGCACAGCTTGATTCTTTTCCATAGAACAAGAATATTCGAGATTTACTTCATCTATCGTACCATAATAGAATTGAGTCTCATTTTAGGGATCCATCAGTCCAACCTAACCCCATCCAGTCCCATGGCTTAGCCAACCATCCAACCACTGTAGTGATGGGATCCATTTAGGAATTTGGTTATGTTTTGTCCCGGGTACCAATGAAAAGTGTTCCCAAGCCCCCTGCCGGTGCTTCATACAAACTTCACGATAGTCACACCACTCACACCCAATATGAAATTACCTTTTTCACAGATTCAGTTGAAAATAGTCTTTTAATGAAATTGCCTTTTTCACAGATTCAACCATAGTATCACTGATCATAATCCTCCAAAATATCCAGTTGAATTCGAATTTCCAATCATTCCTTCATCGGTGTACCTATAGCATCATTGACAACCAGAATGCTCACCACCTATCCACTCAGGGACCTTTTCAATAGTTCCTAGCTCATAGTACACCGGAAATATATTCACTTATAAAAATCCACATGGACTCTCCGTTTGAAGATTAGCAAGAGCAAGATCAACCAAAAAATCCATATAAAAGAGCCATGGACTCATCTGTTGAGGACCAGCAAGGTCATTTAACCAGATCCATGCTCGAGTTTAGAAAATAGCTCTAACACCTTGTTCCATTTTCTTCCTCGATGCATGCATGGGTATCTTCAGCGACCAGAGCCCGAGCATCGTATGGTTAGCACACCCCTCTAGGATCCTTCGCAAGTCGCCTAGCGCTTCACTCATAGGTCGCTTCCTTGGTCCCTCATCCACCGTTAACCAGAAGCTCACCATTTAAATCGATGGTCTCAAGACCTTGGCCGACCTTGCTATGCGAGACGTCCTCCATTGACTCTCCGTCAACTGTTGCACCTTTATCACTTAGGTCTCCATTGTTGAAAGATGTAATCGTGGTGTTGTGTGTATGTGAGAAAGCACCCTGGAGGTGCAAGATATTGTGGTGAGATAGGAATGCCACATGAATGGTGTGTGAGTGTTGACCAAAAGAGTGGAAAAGGGAGTGCCACATGGATGATGATGTGTAAAGTGGGATAAGGCTAGAGGGCCTATATCATTGTATGGTTCATTGTGATATTATGCAATAGAAGAGATCAAGTGTTGAGTGTGCAATCTCTCTCTCTCTCTCTCTTATGGAGTTCTTAGTGTGGTATAATCCACCTTAATTATGTTGCTTAATCATTGTCTATCACCATGTGATCAATCCAATTTTAGGATTGTTAACATGGTATCAGAGCTTGGGTGGGCTCTTGGTCATGGTGATTATTTATGTATAGATTTCTTGGTTATGTGTTTATTTTATTAAGCATTATTTTTCAATTTATTATGAAAAAAAATATCCACGCTTATATTATCATTTGGATTTGCATTTGTGAGGATTTGAGAGAGATTTGGAGCTGCCATTCTCAATTTTGAGAGAAGATTTGCAACAAGGAGGTTGCATAGAAGCTGCCCAAGAGAATTGCAAATGGGAGTTCTACAAGATGGAGAGTCTGCTCATCATCAAAGAAGCTGAAAATGGAGATTTCAGCAAGTATGAAGACTATGGAGTCTTCGATGTCATCAAGGAAGCTGCCAAGAAAAGATTTATGAAGGTATTTTAGATTTTGCCTCATTAGGTTTTGGTTTGAGCATGGAAAAATGCTCAATTTAGAGAAGGGTTGTTGATTTATGGGATGAGTGAATCCCATGGCTCTTTCATGTTGGCAAAGAGCATATGTGGAGGTGAAAGGCTTGTCCAAGCAAGGGGCAAGTATTGTGGGCAAGGAAAGGAGCCCATAAATGTGCACATCAAATGGAGGAATGTGCTGATTTGCTCATGAAAGATGAGTTGGTTGTGGATGCTATTGGGAGCATTCATTTTCCTGGTTTATGCACCTGTGGTTTCATTTGAGAGACCATGTGAAAAGCACCCTTAAAGGTTCAGCATGCAAAGAGGAGGAGCATGTAAGCTGTGAGCTCAATGGGGAGCTTTGGATGGCTCTTGGCCTTGGATTAGGCCAAGAGTGAATCTTGTGAAGGGATTAGCGAAATTGCAGCAAATGGAAGGCTTTGGAAAGCCTTAGCAAGCTTAATGATGGAGATTTTAACAGGGTGCAATAAGGAGCCTGCAAGTAAATATTGAGCCAAAGGTATGTTTTTATGTATTACAATTGGAAACAATGTTATTTTGGAATGGGATGCAGCTTATGCTTAGAAGGAGCATCTAATAGTAGAGCAAGAGATACTCAAGCAATAAGCAAAGTCAAATGTGTAAAGAACAGAGTGGGAAATATGCAGGCTATTTACAAGAAGAGTGCACCTCACAATGAAGCAAAGAGAAGTGTTGGATATGATAATTCAGCTATGAACATTGATCAAAACATATTCAAGGTGGATCAAAGCTTGTACAAAACATCATGAATATGAGGGACAAAAACTGGTATATGCAGAAAATTGCTTTGAGATTAACACAAGAAGATACTAATTATGATTAGGCATGAACCAAACTTACATAATCACTTGATCACGACTTGTACCTTATTTAGAGACTCCTCTACCCTATTTTTAGTTGCATGAGTTGCATGAACAATATGCACCAACCATTTGTAGGCTTTACACACCAACCACTGACCACTAGCCTATCCACCACACATTAAATTGGACTAAGGAGTTGGGATTACATTTATCCAACAATCCCCCCTTAAGACCAACTTCTTACAAGAACATGAACAAAGTCTAACATACCTCCTTGACACAATGAGTAAGAGCCCCCCCTTAACAACAACATAGGGTGGTGTACTCTCCTCTACAACTCGTCAAGTTGGAACAACATAAGTCTTGACTCAACCACATACATGACAATTTAAAAAGCATACTCATCATCTACATCTTTTATACTAAGACTAGAACAAAGATTTGTTTCTTCTTGTTGGTTGACTTCTTCAACCACATGTGCCTTTGCTAGCTTTTGATCTTTTTGGTAGCACTTTGAGGATGGATAATTCGTCTTTCCACAATACTCACAAGGATGTTTGGAGAAACAATCCTTAGTAAGATGATTTGTACGACTACAAATAGTACACTTCTTCTTTGCTGATGTCGTAGTAATAGCATATGCATAAGGATCTATCACATCCTTTGTAATCTTCTTTGCCGATGTCGTAGTAATAGCATATGCATAAGGATCTATCACATCCTTTGTAATCTTCTTGTCTTCTTCCTGCAAAGAATTTATGATACTTTCCAAAGAAAGGGACTGGCTCCTTCTCTTTAAGTACTGTCACAATTCGCCTAAAGCTTGAAGGTAAGCTTTTAAGCAAAATAGCAATAGCATCTTCTTCAGGAACAGGAGACTTAACATAAACCAATTGTGTCATTAAGCTCTTCAACCTGTTAATCAAAGCTACTGAATTTTCATTACTCTCCATGGTTAGATCAAAGAGTTGCATCTTCAAACTGATCTTGGAATGCTTTGCCTTTGCACCAAAAAGTACGTTCGAGTAATCCCCAAGCTTCCATAGCTGACTCAACATCATCAATATAATGAATAAAATCATCTTCTAAAGTAGTAATGATAATACCAAGTGCTTGCTCATCTTTTGCTTGAAGTGCAACCATTATAGCTCTTGCAACTGCAGCAGAAATACCTGCTTCATCATCAGAAAGTGGCTTGACCGTACTCCACAGATTTTTCTTCATGAGGTAGCCCTTCACCTTGATTTGCCAGGTATGAAACCCAGTTCCGTTGAATTTGTCGGGGAATTTGGAGCTCATGATGATGAAATATGATGCTTGATGTTGATAACTTTCTCATATAGATGTTGATAACTTTCTCATATAGATGATTTAAGCCCAAATAATAAAAATATCATCACAATATAAATCAAAATAAGAATCACCATGTTGTTGGAGCAAAAAAGGTAGAAATAGGCGACTAGAAAACAACTCCGTACAGCAGCTCCAGTGGACCATATGCTTCAAGATTTGGTATGCTGAATCCTCACATGATAACCTTGAATCACCTCATAGGAATTAGGAAAATTTGTTGAGACGACGGCGAATGGTTGCGATGAGCAGAAAAACGCCTATTTGGATGGCGATGAGAAATTCGTGCAGCTGCGATGAAATTGGCCTATGATTTCTGTCACGTAGGCTGTAATGCCTGACCGACGGCGGCAGACCGGATGGCCATATCCGGGGTTCAGTGGGAGAGGACGCCCATGCGGAGTCATGGGCGGCCAGGCTAGTGTGGACGGCAGGCCACACACTATATAGCCTGGGGGATGAGGGGCAATCCTCATTCTTCCTCTATGGCTGGGTGGTGAGCCAGAGGCCGTCCCTCTCATGGTAACGCCCGTAGCGGCGTTACGGATATCTAACACTGGTATCAAAGCATGGTTCGAAGGGATCGTGAGAGTCCGCGCTCGATGGTTTTCATCCACAATCTCCTCACCCTTATCTCCACAAGGGAGTGTGTGGAAGAAGGAGGGCCAAGACTTTTGAAGGGAAGAACTCTTTCTCTCTCTCTCTCACTCTCTCTCCTCGACACACACAGCATCGCAGGTAAGAAAATTTTTGGTTGTTTTTCTTTTGTTTTCTGCGTTGAATCGCTTCGAAATACTCTGCGTTGAAGGTTTTCAAAAGAAAAAGCCTGTGTGGAGGTGGGGGGCGCAGACCAACCCCCACGAAATACACCGTATGCGTTAAGGGGGGGCGAACGGCAGCCCCCTACCTCTCGTAATGCTGTTCGCCAAGGGAGGCGCAGCGTTGAAGCTCGTGTGTATGCGCCATCTTCTGCGTTGAGAGCCGACTTTCATTTACCAAGGGAGGCGCAGCGTTGAAGCTCGTGTGTATGCACCGTCTAAAGGTACCCGGCGGCTAGCCTACTTAGGCGGCCAGCCCAAGCGCCTAGGCCAACCAGGCCCAGGCGGCCAGCCATGGGTGGCGGCGCCGGCCAGCCAGCTGCGGCCAGCCACCATGGGCGGCGGCAGCGGCCAGCCATTGCGGCCACCCAGGCGGCGGCGCCGGCCAGCCAACGGCGGCCAGCCAGGGGTGGCGGCCAACCAAATCAAAGCAGCCGGCGACAAACGCCCACCAGCGGCTAGAGACAACTAGAGGAAAAGAAAAAAACCATTAGTTTTTATATATATATATATATATATTTTTTCATTATCCAATTTAGAAAAAAATTAAAAATGAAAAATTCAAACAAACGCTCTCTCTCGGCTGGGGAGAAGAATCATCCCCGCAAGAAATAATCCCGGCAAGGCACCTCTCGATCATTTAAATTCTTGTCATAAGTTACATGCATTTTTCTCGTGGATCGGAGCATCTCGGAAGCATCCTGGTAGAGGCCCGCAACGCACAACAATTCGACAGGCGACCGTAAAGGGGGGTGACTATTATTCTCTCTCCACCATTGCTCATTTTTATTAGCGTTTTTTTTTAGTAATTTTCGAGTTCTCGCATTATTTTTTGCAAGAATTAAAAATGTCTGCTAGGCGTAGTGTGTCCCCACCGCCTTCTACTTCTCTAGGTTTTTCCAGTCTCTTGTCCTCGGTCACGAGTTTGACCCCGACCGAATTGTCAGGCCGTACACGCTCGACTGTTGTTCGGTCCAGAGCGCACTTATCAATCACTCGTGATCTGCCAGCGCCCTCCTCGTCTATTGACCCTGCCTTAGGACCCAGCGAGCCCGCAACGCCGCATTGGCTGATGACCCCTTTCTGGCCGATGAGCCAAAGGACATGAACACTGACGTCGCCGAGGGGAACGAGGAGGACCTCTTGGATTATGACGACGATGACTATGACCTATTGGACCCTGCTGATGTCCTGACAGAGACGGAGCTCTCTAGTGGACTGTTTAAATATCTTAATGCCAAATTTAACACTATGGGTAAAGTCCAGGCTGATTTAGTCACGATGCTACAGAGCATCTCCACACGGTTAGATGCACTGACAGCCGCCTCGGCTAGTACTCCGACTCCTCGTGGTAGCCGAGCTCCTACAGCACGGGTGAGCGTAGCCTCGCCAGTGGTTGCAGGAGTACAGGCCGATGCACCTGCGGGGCCGTCCGTAGCGATAGCTTCGTCGTTGTTAAAAGACTTAAAGCCGCCTAGTTTTGGTGGCGAGGAAAAGGAGAGAAACAAGGAATCAGTCAATATGTTTCTAGCGAAGTGGTTAGATTTGCACGCGTTGCGACAGCAGCCTAGCCGTATACAGCCCGTAGAGGCTAGCCTCTCATTAACCAGCAAAGCGTACAAGTGGTGGATGAGTTTGACAACTCGCCCTGCCACTTGGACGGAATTTGAAACAATGTTTCGAAAAGAATTTTTGCCTGTTAATGAGGCAAAGAGAAGCTGGGAGTTATGGGACAAGTGCTCGATGGAGAACAAATCCCTAACTCAGTGCATCTCAAACTACAGGGTGATAGTACTCAAGCTAAAGGGAATCGATGCATTCTAGACATTGCGAGGCTTTAAGAGAGGCCTCAAAGATGATTACCTTGAGTACGTAGAACCCCTACAGCCTAAAGACTTAGCAGAGGCAATTCAATATGCACAGATATTCGATGACATCAAGCGCCGTAGTGCGCGTGGTGGTTCTAGCAGGGCCAAGGGTAGTGAAAAGAGGAGGTCAGGCCTCAAAAGAAAAGGGTTCCGCAGTGACAAACAATGGGATAGGACGGACCAGGAAGGACAAGGTGGTCATTGGTCTAAAAAACCGCGACCATCCAGGAAAAAAAGAGACACCGAAAACGAAAAGAAAGAGCAATATATTAAAGCGCGAAAGGAAAATCGCTGCTTTAATTGCAATGAAGTAGGACACACGAAGGCTGAGTGTCCAAAGCCTAAAGCCAGCATGAGTGGCAACGAGCCCAAAAAAGATGGTAAATCTTCTAGGCAGTTGCATACAGTGCAGAGACTCCCTCTCAGTTCCGCAGAGTTCAGAGAGGTGACAGTGTGTCATTGTGATGAGCATCACGCTTGTTCAGTGACACCAGCGATGTGGCAGCCTACTGTAGGTCCGCATGACATGGTGCGCATGTATGGCACCATAGGTGGCCGTAGAGTCACAGTTTTTATTGATGATGGAGCTAGTCACAACTTCTTGAACTACTCGTTAGTCAAGAAGTTGGGATTGACTGAGACCCGGAGTGATCATGAGTATATTGTTGGCCTAGCCAACGGATATGACAAAACGGTATGGAATACCGTAGTATTGGGGGTCCCATTATCTATGCAAGACTACAAGGCTCCGCTTGACTTTCAGGTCATGCACTTAGCCAGAGCAGACGTATATCTAGGCAGGGAGTGGCTGTATGGCTTGGGCCCTAGTCTAGCTCGGAATTACTTACATAATACGCTATGTTTTGAGCATGGAGGTAGAGTCATCACCCTGCAGGGCGACCGTACTGTCCCTGCCACATCACTTATTTCCTCCATGGAGCTGTGTACAGCGGTCCGCAGAGACCAGATAGCAGAGGTATATGCTTGTTACCCTCTTTTGAATTCTATTTCCGTAGATGAAACGATAAATGATGTTTGCGTAGACAAACAAGAAAAACAAAATAACCTTGGATGAGACCCACTGTTTGAAAACCCTGTTTGGCATGCATATGATTCAAACAAGAAAAAATCCAAGGTGAATGAGACATTAAAGAAAAAGTACGTAGATACTTTAACGAATTTATTAGAGGAATTTCAGGATGTTTTTCCTGATGATTTACCAGATGGTTTACCACCATCTAGAGAAGTAGACCATGGCATCGAAGTTATGCCAGGATCAAAACCTATAAGCAAACCTGCTTATAGATTAAGCCACTCCGAGGCACAGGAGGTGGAAAAACAATTAACGGAATATTTGAACAAAGGCTTTATTCGGCCTAGTTCAAGTCCGTGGGCATCGCCTATTCTTCTGGTAAAGAAGAAAGACGGATCTATGCGAGTGTGCATAGACTATAGGGCTCTTAATCAGATAACGATTAAGAACAAGTACCCGATGCCACGCATGGATGAGTTGTTTGATCAACTCTATGGATCGAGATACTTCACAAAAATAGACCTGAGATCTGGGTATCATCAGGTTAGAATAAAAGCAGAAGATGTTGCGAAGACAGCATTTAGGACCCGTTTTTCGGGCATTTTGAGTTTTTGGTTATGCCATTTGGGCTAACCAATGCTCCAGCGATGTTTATGACGCTGATGGACAGCATTTTACATCCATATCTGGAAAAATTTGTAGTAGTTTTCCTAGATGATATTCTTGTGTACAGTAAGACACAGAAAGAACACATAGAGCATTTGCGTCTAGTGTTCAAGTTGTTGCAAGAGCACAAATTATTTGCAAAGAAAAGCAAATGTGAATTTTTTGAAACAGAAATTCACTACCTTGGCCATATTATATCCGCCGATGGTACGCGGATGGAGCCAGAAAAAGTAGAGGATATTCTTAAATGGCCAGCGTCGCCGAAGAATCTCGAGGAACTGCAGATTTTTCTTGGCATGTCGGGGTTCTACCGACAGTATGTGAAGGACTACGCGAAGATCGTAGTCCCGTTGTGACTGACCAGTTATGGTCAAAAACAAAAAACATTAGTTGGGGGGACGCCCAACAGAAGAGCTTTGACAAGCTCAAGGTGACCGTAGCAGCTGCACCTGTTTTGACAATTGTTGATCCGAATGAGCCTTTTGTTTTGGAAACAGACGCTAGTAATGAGGCCATTGGGGCCGTACTTATGCAAAGGGGACGCCCAATTGCATTTGAAAGTAAAAAGTTAGATCGTGTGCAACGTAACTACTCGGCTTACGAGCGAGAGTTACTAGCGATAGTTCATGCACTGAAAAAGTGGAGACACTATTTATATGGTGCTACTTTTGAGGTTTGGACGGACCATGAAAGTTTGAAATGGCTTTCAAGTCAAAATGAACTGAAGGGTAGAAAAGCTCGGTGGGCGGAGATTCTACAGGAGTTTAACCTTCAAATACGTTACCAGAAAGGTAAGTATAACGTGGTGGCAGATGCACTTAGTCGCATGCCACAAATTAATGAACTTAGTTTCACAGTATTCAAGAATGATTTCTTAGAGTCCCTACGTGGTTTATGTGAGCACGATCCATCTTTTACAGAGGTCTGGCGCGCTGTATGCGTACGCACTTCTTCATAGACGCGACCACCTCCCTCGTTGGCACGTATTGCTAGTCCGGAGAGACTGGCCGAAGGTGCAACGGGAAGGGAAGCGAGAGTTAGTCCGCAGAGACTAGCCGTGTCTTCTGGGTATAGTTTGGAACCGGAGAGTTCTGACGTAGGCCCTTCATCACCTTTGACTGCCACGGCTTCAAAGGGGAGTGATAAACTTCGTCGGGGGGAGAAATATGCTAATTACTCCATTGACGCGACGGGTACTTACTCTATAAGGGTAGGATATGTGTACCAACTATTGGTGACTTTCGGGCCCAAATTCTTAAAGAAAGTAATGATAGTCCAAGTGCGGGTCATCCCGGGATTCAGAAGACCTATGCACTAGTAAAAAGACAGTTTTATTGGCCTAGTTTGTTTAAGGACGTCCAGACTTATGTGCTGAAATGCAATAAGTGCCAGGTCAATAAACATGAACGTCTTAAGGTTGGAGGACTACTCCATCCACTAGAGATTCCTCAAGGGAAATGGGAAAGCATTTCCATGGATTTCATTACTGGTTTACCCAAGACGAGTCGAGGGAATGACTCGGTGTGGGTGGTAGTGGACAGGTTAACTAAAATGGCAAAGTTTATTGCCACGAAGAAAACTGTTAAAACGCCAGAGTTGGCAAAACTCTTTATTGAACATCTCTACAAGCTATATGGCCTGCCCGCAGATATAGTGTCGGATAGAGATAGAAAGTTCAACAGTCATTTTTGGAGGGAAGTCTTCAAAAAGCTGGATACTACTCTGAGTATGAGTACGGCAGATCATCCGGAGTCTGATGGTCAAACTGAAAGAGTTAACCAAATTCTAGAGGATATGTTGTGTTCTTATGTTAGTAAGAAGCAATCTAATTGGGAAGAGTACTTACCCTTACTGGAGTTTGCCTATAACAGTTCCAAACACTCAGCAACTGGATTTACACCATTCATATTAATGTATGGATTCCAGCCGAGATCTCCAATGGCTGTAGGCCTAGAAAAGGAGAAGATTCAATCTGTTAAGGATTTCCTTGAAGATATGAATGATATGCTCAGAGCCGCACGTGAGAGCATTCGTAGCACTCAGGATTGCGCTAAAACTTATGCGGATAAAAGACGAAGAAAGGTGACCTTTGCAGAAGGTGACTTTGTATTCCTCAAGGTTCCTACGCAGTCAGAAACCATGAAAACGGGAAAGTGTGATAAACTTTCTCCGAGATATTGTGGTCCTTTTAAAATCCTTAAGAAGATTGGGGACGTAGCATATAAACTTGAGTTACCGGAGAGTTCTCAAGTCCATCCTGTCTTCCATGTCAGTAAACTGAAGAAATCAGTTCACGGGTTAGAGAACGCAGATTCTCCAGAGATTTTGGTGGACTTGATAGAGCCACCAAAGATACCACATGAACCTGAAAAGATTCTACAGTATCGTGATAGACAGACCCGACATAAAGTGTACGAGGAGGTACTTGTTAAATGGACAGATAGGGATGAGGAGGTAGCTACCTGGGAACGCCGTAGTGCAATTTCCAAAAGGTTTCCCCAGTTTATTTTTGAGGACGAAAACTCTTCTTAAGGGGGGGTAATGTCACGTAGGCTGTAATGCCTGTGACCGACGGCAGACCGGATGGCCATATCCGGGGTTCAGTGGGAGAGGACGCCCATGCGGAGTCATGGGCAGCCAGGCTAGTGTGGACGGCAGGCCACACACTATATAGCCTGGGGGATGAGGGGCAATCCTCATTCTTCCTCTATGGCTGGGTGGTGAGCCAGAGGCCGTCCCCTCTCGTGGTAACGCCCGTAGAGCGGCGTTACGGATATCTAACAATTTCCATTTTAGGGCATGCGTGGGGGCAAAGCTAAAAGCCTATATCAAAATATTGGAGTATCATCTCCTCAGCAGATGCAAGCATGGAAGCAATCTACAGCATGTGGTTCAAACAGAGAAAAACTGGCTATGGTGATTAAGAGATAGATTAGGGTTTTTTGCTAATAAACTAAACCTAATTGGGTCATGCTCTGATACCAAATGTTGGATATGATAATTCAGCTATGAACATTGATAAAAACATATTCAAGGTAGATCAAAGCTTGTACAAAACATCATGAATATGAGGAAAAAAACTCGTATATGTAGAAAATTGCTTTGAGATTAACACAAGAAGACACTAATTATGATTAGTCATGAACCAAACTTACATAATCACTTGATCACGACTTGTACCTTATTTAGAGACTCCTCTAGCCTATTTTTAGTTGCATGAGTTGCATGAACAACATGCACCAACCATTTGTAGGCTTTACACACCAACCACTGACCACTAGCCTATCCACCACACATTAAATTGGACTAAGGAGTTGGGATTACATTTATCCAACAAGAAGGTGATTAGGAGATGGTCTGAGAAGGAACAATGATGGAGAAGATCCATACTCAGGGTATTAGCCAGCACACCTCATAGCTGGCACAGCATACGCCACACGTGGAAAGCTTAGAGTGGCAAGAAGGCTATACGCTTGTCTCCTTTGCGTTGCCATCGGCTTTTGGTGGGCACCCACCATAGTGCCCGACACTGCCTACGCCCTTGCCCACACCGAGGAAAAATCAAAAGAAACAAAGCCTTGTGAAGGTAGCGAGACAATGCTGCAAGAAAACACTCAAGGTTTCCATGGAAGCTATGGTACAACAAGAAAACAATATTGGAGAAGAAGACCACACTGGGTCCCTGGTATAGTTGCCCGCCCTAAGAAGCCGCCTGCAGCATGTGGAGGTTCAAAGAGGGCACACTCAGCAAAAAATTATTATTATTATTATTATTTATTCATTGGAAAGGTCCACAACCTTTCAAAATCTCAAAGGGTCTATTTTGATAAAGCCCTTGTTCACATGCTTTTTAAGAAGCATATTCTTTGTAATTGATTACACACACTTGGGTTCGCTAAATGTGTTGTTTTCTTTTCACCCATGAATGAGAAAGGTAACCGTGCCCAAGCCTGCATGCTCAAAATGAGAATTTTTTTTGTAATCACCCATGGTATGAGGGTTGCCCTGCCCGAGCTCCACCTAGAAGCTGGAAATGGTTATCGCGTGATGTGTGCATGAGCAATGCACGTGTGAGGTGCATGCGCACGGGTTGGTTCCCACCCGAACTTCTATGTTCAAATTGGACTTAGTGGTTCTGTTGTGAGTGAGTCGGCTCAAAATGGACTTGGTGTCTAAGATGGTAGACACACACACACATGTTTGGTTGATGGACACTCCAATGTATCATTGAGGGGGAGTGTTGAGAGATGGCGATTGTGTTTTTTGCAATACTACATTGATATGGGTGATGGATGATGGGTGAGTTGTGGAACACCTTGATTAAGAGGGGGTGTTAAAAAATGTAATCGTGGTGTTGTGTGTATATGGGAAAGCACCCTAGAGGTGCAAGATATTGTGGTGAGATAGGAATGCCACATGAATGGTGTGTGAGTGTTGACCAAAAGAGTGGAAAAGGGAGTGCCACATGAATGGTGTGTGAGTGTTGGCCAAAAGAGTGAAAAAGGGAGTGCCACATGGATGATGATGTGCAAAGTGGGATAAGGCTAGAGGGCCTATATCATTGTATGGTTCATTATGATATGCAATAGAAGAGATCAAGTGTTGAGTGTGAAATCTCTCTCTCTCTCTCTCTCTCTCTCTCTCTCTCTCTCTCTCTCTCTCTCTCTCTCTCTCTCTCTTATGGAGTTCTTAGTGTGGTATAATCTACCTTAATTATGTTGCTTAATCATTGTCTATCACCATGATCAATCCCATTTTAGGATTGTTAACATCCACGACCTTATTCACAAGATGGTCAAAATGCTTCCTCGGCATTCTTGACATAAAACAGGCATTTAAAAACAGGTCGTAAATATAGTTTCTAACGAACTCTCATCTTTTCACATCGTTCCACATCATTTCCCATTATTCCACATTCTTCTAAATCAATTCACTTTGCTTAATCCACATCCAAGCATATCTCATCGTCCTTCATCCATTCTCATCCAATCACATCATATTACACCCCATCACATTCATTCTCATCCAATCACATCATATTACACCCCATCACATCTATCCTCATCACATCTCATCCATTCTTATCTACCCATATCCCATCTCATCACATCACATTCATTCACATTTCATCCATTCATATCTACCCCGATCCACATCACATCACATCCATTTCACATCACATCTCATTCATTCATATCTATCCCAATTCACATCTATCCTGACTCACATCACATGAAATCTCATCCCCATTCACATCACATCTCATCCATTCATATCTATCCTGACTCACATCACATCACATCTCATTCATTCACATCTATCCCAATTCACATCACATCCATCACATCACATCCATTCACATTTATCACATTCATTTCTATCATATTCTTTCTCATCACCATCCCATTACATGCATTCTATCCACATTACATCACATTCACATCTGTCCACATCATATCTCATTCATACACATCCCATCTCATTCATCCACATCCATCCAGTCATTCACATGCACGACTATTCACATCCATCCATTTATTCACATTCACATCTATCACTTCACATCTCCTCACATTCACATCCTCATCCCTTTACATCACATCACACCCACATCCCTTTACATCACATCACATCCATTCACATCCCCATCCCCTTTACATCACATCACATCTCATTCCACATTCGCATCCACATCCATTTACATTACATCACATCTTATCGCATCCACATCCACATCCACATCCACATCCATTTTACATCACATCACATCTTATCACATCCACATCCACATCCATTTACATCACATCACATCCTTTCACAGAACCTCACATCTCATTCTCATCTCATCATTCACATCCACATTTATTTACATCACATTCTTTCACATACACATCCACATCCATTTACTTTACATCTCATCCTTTCACATAACCTCACATCTCATTCTCATCTCCTCATTCACATCCACATCCATTCACTTTACATCTCATCCTTTCACATAACCTCACATCTCATTCTTATCTCATCATTCACATTCACATCCATTTACTTCACATCTCATCCACATTTAGTTACATCACACCACATTTAATTACATCACACAACATCCTATCACACCATTCACATCCTATCACATCTCATTCACATTTAGTAGCTTTTTCTACTTTGATACCGACAATGGGACTTTTTCTAAATTTCTGCCAATTACTTGGCCTAGGAAAAGGTTCTTTTTCTTTAGACGGCTATTTTTATATTCTTTCTCAAATTTTTCAAGTGAAATATATTCAATATTCTTCTTTTGAATAAAAGAATTCATGGGATTACAAAAATCAATTCTACCCATATTTCCCAATAATGCCCAAAATCCCACTTTTGATAAATACTCAGAATTTGAATTATGCTAAAATTTTCTCTTTTTTCATTTAATTTCTTGGATCTCAAATATCATGGAAATTCCTCTTTTTGCATTTAATTAATTGCATTCCAAATGTCGTGGAAATTTCTCTTTTATCATAAAATAAATTTATCTAAAATTTCTCTTTAAATTTAAAATAAAAAAATTATTATAAGATTATTATAGGATTATTATAATTATTATAAGATTTAAATCATAAGATTATTATAATTTTAGAAGTATAAAAGTGTAAAAAGTCATTTACTTAACCTCTAGCTTCACAAGCCTAGAGTTTGATTTGTGAATTGAGAATTTATCAATTAGAAGCATTATTTTAATAGAGAATTGGTCATAGGAATGACCATTCTTTTGGGGAGAGAGAGAGAGAGAGAGAGAGAGAGAGAGAGAGAGAGAGAGAGAGAGAGAGAGAGAGAGAGAGAGAGAGAGAGAGAGACAAACGTAAAAAGCATCCTAATTAAGCATAAATGTAAACTTTTCTTAATTATTCATTACAACTCTTAAGAAAAGCTTGATTTGCATTATAAACACTTAATTTAAAATCTTCTCAAGCTTGAGAGGGGTTGAGAAGCGAAAACATTGAGAATAGTAGAGAAAAACCATAAAATTACACGAAAAGAGAGGGCACAACAGCTTAAGAAATGATTAAAGAAATAGAAGGTTATGAAGAAATAGAAGATTAAAGTTTGGTATGGGTGAGCAAGATGAGATTAGGGAGTGTACAGTAGCTTTGAAAATGATGATGCAATAATAGAAGATTAAAGAAGCTTGTGGAAGAGGATTAGAGAGAGATTAAGAGCTTAGAGAGCTAAAATGAGCTTGAAAAATGGGTTTCCCACCATAGAATATGATTAGATAGCCTTTTTTAAGGTAAAACCACCTTTTTGGAGGAGGGAAAAACCAAGGGCTTTTTTGGCCAAGCTGCACTTTTTTATTTGAAAATTTTGGTCCATGTCATTTCAAAAAGGAGATTTGACCCTTTCTTTGAACTTTGGTGTGACCTCTAGAGAGAGGTGGAAGATAGGGGGACAAGACTAAGAAATGTAATAACTACCCTATATTTTATAGCTAAGCTAGTGGATAGAATGTGCACTCCCCCCCCTTCCCATTGGCCTCTTTCTAACAAATCCTCAATTTGTTTTTGGATTTCTTTTTGCTCTAAATTGTTGACTCTATAAGGAGCTTTACAAGGTGGAGAGTTACCTGGCAATAAGTCAATACTATGGTCTTCAGGCCTAGACTTAGGTAATCTTGGAGGTAAATCTTCCATAAAACAATCCCTGAATTTGGAGATATAAGGATCAAGTTTTTGACTTTTAGATGTGTTAAACTCAACGCTAAGCTGGTTAACCCAAACCAAATAAGTCTTCTCCCTTTTCCTAAGAGCTCGCTTTGCTTGAGTATGACTCAATAAAGGGCTCGTCTCTCCTTTTACTAGACATTGGAGGAAAATATTTTCATTGTCCTTCCTTACACAAATGCTGTGTATCATAATCTATAATAGGGTTGTACATATGTCTCCAAGGCATACCCAATATTACATCTATGCCTTGTAATAACGGTGCAACTAAGAAATCCTTTTTTTCTGTTAAGGAAAGGAATTGATGCTTAAAGTTAAACCTTTCACCTCTTGCATACAATTATACTTGGTTCCAGTAAATGCAGCTTTAACTCTATAATGTGTAGGTGAAGGTTGAATGTTTAAAGCTCTAATTGCCTTTTCAGAAATAAAGTCATGAGTGCTACCATCATCATGCAAAACAATAACTTCATGCTCATTAATTTTTCCTTTTATTTTGAGTAGCGAATGAGCTTGAGGCTTACCTTCTGCTTCTGAATAGTCAAGGTCAGAGTTACCCTCTTGCTTGAGCGATTCTTCTTCGTTGTCATCCCCTTCAAGCATATTGACTCCTGTCGTCGTCTCGCAGGTGTCGAATTCTTTGCATGTTCTGGGCAATTTGGTGCTATATGTCCTTCTTTATGACATCCAAAACATTTGATTGGAGGACCTTTGGGCTTGCCACCGTTGACTTTCTTTGAATTTGATTCGCCTTTGACCATCTCCTTGCCTTTGTCAAACCCTGGCTTATGAAAATTTCTTGAAGCATGAAAAGGTTTAGAAAAAGGTTTAGAGTGGTTACTCTCAAAATGACTTGGCCTCTCTAGGAAAACCATTTTTGCATTCGAAATTTGTTGCCAAAGATATAGCTATAGAAAGTGAATGAGGTCTAAACATATTCACATCGGCCCTAATTGTAGACTTAAGGCCCGAAATGAATTTCCTCTTTTGGTCCTTCTCATTGACTTTCTCCACAACCTGTACCTGTAGTAATGTATTCCAAAACTTCTCCACATACTGAGACATGCTTTCTTTTTCAAGTTGATGCAATGTATCCCATTGATGCCTAAATTTAGATTTAAATTATGAAGGTAAGAAATGCTTTTTCACTAGCCTTTGAAACCTTTTCCATGAATCCGGTTTGTCACGTCCTTGCTTGATGACGCTCCACCATAAAGCTGCGCTATATCCACCATGTGATTAGCCGCACATTTGATCTTGTCCTTCTCGGAAAATTTCTTCCCCGAAAAGTAGTCATCCAATTGACTAAGCCATGCCAAAAGGACTCGAGCATCTTTCTTGCCATCATAATTTTGAAATGAAAAAGCTTTACGGCGACTGATTTTAGAATCTTTCCGTGAATTTTGTGCTTGAAGTGTAACATTGATAGCTCTTTCGATGATGTCATCTTCGTCATCATAAGATGGCAAAGAGTCACGCTTATGCCTTTTACTCGTGATATCGCTCCAATTCAATTCGCATCTCTCTCTCTTCTACAATTTGTTGTTGTAGAGATTGGAGTTGCTCTTGAATTGAAGGTAAAATAGGAAAATTTGCCATAGTGCTCATGCAAACAATGTAAATAAGTAAAATTGATATTATTTGATGTATGTAAATAAAGCAAATGATTATACTTATCTCAATTCTCCCACAATTAGATTTGTGTTGAAACTGAACAAAGACTTTGGTTCAATGGTTGGGTCGAATTCCCTTCGTTTCGCATAAGTCCCGAGCAATTCCGAGTGATTTAGGAGACTTGGGCTAGTCGAAATGCTGAAGAGATAATTTTCTGCACCTTGAACACTGCTCAAACGATTCTAAAAACTTGGCCAAACCTCTGTAATAATTTTTGAGAATTTTTAAAAAATTTTAGAAATTATTTTAGAATTTTTGGCATTTATTTGGCCTTTTTAAGCCGCATTGAGTCTTGAAAAATCAATTTTCTGCACCCAAAAATCTGAAAATTACCCTTGAAATAGGAAAATAGGTAGTGTGAAAGCTCCAAAAGTTGATGTGACATGCATTGGGCTTGGGAAAAGTAGAATTGGGTTAAGTTTAGGATTTTAGCTTAATTGAGATTAAGCTTAATTAGTAGCTACTTCTTCTCACGTTTTTTTTTCGCCCGTGAGGCTACAAATCGGCGCTTCAAATTTTGCTTCTTTTTTATTAATTTACAAAGCTAGTTGCTCACAAAACATGCAGACCGTCAATTATAGGATTTTTGCAGCTTGAACCTCTTCTAATTCTAAGCAAGGCAGGTGAGGTTTTTGGCCATGGGGAATCCATCTGTACGGTCAGATCTGAAATTCATGAAGCTTTGAGCAAAACCACTTTTTGATGAAGAAGAATGGTTTTGGGGTTTGAGAAGTAGAGCTAGTTTGAGAATTTGAATTTTTGGTTAAAGACCACAAACCCTTCTTTTGCCCACACCGGTTAAAAGCCTGTAACTTTATTGAGAATTGTGTTGATGAAGACCTTTCCCACCTTTCCACAAATCTCCTAGCCCAAGCTCTGATACCATTGAAAATGGAATCGTTCTCTAGGATAGCTTGTGGAACTCTTAAGAAATTCAACACATAAATTCAACCATGAAAAAACATGCTTTGCAGGTTTCAACAAAATCAAATAAATTGAACAAAAGCATAGCAAACATAGTACTTAGCTCCAAGACAAACATGTTGGGTGCAATCTTCCCTCCCCTTGTGCGTGGCCTTCCCCACACAAGAGTATTTTTATTAGCTTTCAACCAAAAATAGGCCATAGCCCCCAAAAATATACAAAGTGTGCTTTTAGAGAGCACGACACTCTTTCACAACAAAAATAGAGTGTCCCAAAAATTGGGGCTAGGGTAAAACCTTTAGGCTTTAATAAATTCAACATTATAAATGTATTTTTTCCAATGTATCAAAATGAAAAAATCAACTACTAAGGTTACAAGCTACGCTTGTAAAAATAAATATGATGCGCATAAGAAACATTTTCCTCAACATTATTTATCAATCCTCGTAATCTTCATCACCTAAAAATATAAGCCTAATTAATAATTAAATTAATCCCACAAATATTAAACAGGCACAGACCATCACCAACTCATGACTACCAGGCGCGTAAGTATCCCAGGAATCACCCTGCCATACAAACGTAACTGAAATAATCATAGACGGTCCCAAGCATACGTCATATACCGCACGTATTAATATTTATAGTGGTGTCACCCACGATATTAACCTAGCCAGCATGACGCAAGAGTAACCTAGGCGTCCCCAAATTACTCAAGAGGGGAAAATAATATTCTTAAAGAGGCTTCACATCTCTATTCAAACATTTGAATAAACCGAACAGGGTCAATTGTTCCGTCTTATACGGCCGTATTTTTGTAAGAGTCATTGAGGCCATATGTGAGTGCTCTTGTTAGAAGAGACTCACTGAGTCATTGGGCCACCCCGTTCCTAGACTAGTCAGTATGTCCAAGGTGTAGGCATCTAGGAAAGGGTTGGTACTTATAGGATTTTCGAGAATGTTAGGCAAAGAACCAAAGCCTAGTTGAATCGAAGTGACAGGGAGTGTAAAACTCGATGACACGCTTGTTATAGGCATGGCCAATAGCATTGGGAGGTGAATCTGTGGCATGGATCTCAACGGCTCGACGATGTCAGCCATTGGGTTTAGTCCTTGTGTGATCCCTGGTACTCCCTCTATTGTGGCCATGTCAGAGTGCCTAAATGCTCCTTAATGAGCAATTATAGTTTTTTTTTTAGTTTTTATACTTTCCCACAATCCGTTACACAGCCTCAAGAGGCTTGGCATACTCTTCATTGTGTCAAACGGGTGTCTATTTGCCCTAATTAGCTTAGGCGCTATATGCACGTGAACGACCTGTTAGAGATATTTTTTCGAAAAAAGTGTATGCTAGAAACTTCCCAGATGGAAGAGAAGGTCCTAAAGCCTATTTTCCATCTCTCTAAACAAAAACAAAAAATCAAGATTTTTTTTTCTTGTTTCGCAGCACGTTTTTAAGGGTGATCCAAAAGGAATTTTGTATGAGGGAGTTGTATTTTTGAAGTACTACAACTTTGTTTCCCTGAGTCGTCCGTGATTTTTTCATTTAGACCCTCAAAAAGTAGCCCCAATATGGCTCATCATCGTTTTCGCGCGCTGTTTTTTGTGATTTTGCGTGGTTTTGGGCTGTTTTTTGCCTTGATTTTTGAGTCAAATTTTAAGGCTGCTGGTCAAAGGCCAAAATGATCGATTTTGACTTCGGACAACCAAGTCCAAAGTGAAAGAGCTCAATGTCAGCTTTTCAATGATTAATCACCCTAAATGATAAAAACCAATCCATTAAGAGAAATTAGTCAAATTCAAGGGTTTTTTTATGGTTTTAAGAAATTTTTTGAAAGATTAAGCTACTGCTAATACTTGCTAACACTCTAATCCAAACAATTTCAACAAAAAACACACAATTAAACTAGAATTAATGATCTTAGATCTATGTTTAAACTAAAGAGAGCTAACATTCACTAAGAAATGCATTCTCTTGCATTGTTTGATGCAATGGATGAAAACTAAGCCTAATACAAACTATGTGCAAGCCCTAAGAACATGAAAAATCACAAAAACAACAACAAAAATAACAAATTCAGCTAAAAATTAAGTAAAAAAACATTCTTTTAAAAAAACAAAAAAGAGAGCTATTCTACACCAAATCTCACACAAATCACCATCAATTCCACATCTTTTTCATGAAAAACCGCTAATCAAAATAATGGCCAATGGGTTAGACAAAATGATGAAAAAAGCCAAGGAATGGCTCCCCGACAGCGACGCCAAAAATGTTATGGCTCACCCTAACCCTCCTTGAAACACATCCAAAAAGAGATTACCTGGTGAACCACGACTGTCCTGAGGATGTTTCGAATGGCTGAGCTCGTAACCCTTGAGGTCTCCAAGCTCCACAACTCCTTGAGAAGCAATTCCACCGCATCTCCCACAAGCGTTGTCACACCGCCGCGTTGCACTACGGGTCCTTGTCCCTCCTCGCACCTCACTTCACTCACACACACTCACTAGCATGCATTAGGGAGAAAGATTAGCAAGAGGATCAGCAAGAGCAAGACTCAATTGCACAATGGGAGAGTATGTTGTATTTTGAGAGAAATTCACTTATATACATGGCCCCATAAGTGTTCACACTCACTTAAACTATGGCCGGCCACACACTTTAGGCACATAAGAGGCCTAATGCTATTATAATGACTACTCTCATAATATATCCATGAAGTACATCACTTAGGACTTTATCCTAACTTGCTACCACACGCTCTTCAAGCGGGAATTGCCATAAATACTCAGTCACACCCATCCAAGTTGTAGCTTTGGACACTACTACTTTCTATCTTGAATGTATGAACCTTTGGTGTATCTGCCATGACTCCTTGATGTAAGATAATGGCAGTAGCACTTGTTAATCCTAGAATTGGATTAACACTATCCGCGCGAACGAGTAGTGGTTATAGTGGAGGGAGAGCCCTTGATCTTCTCACTATCCTTTTCTTATAAAAGAGAAGTTGCCTTTGGCTTTGATTGTGGGGAGCGTGTGGAAAGTCCTCAGAATCTATCATCCAAAAGAAGGGACAATATCCACCCTACTTATCTAATCAGTATTGTAAGAGGTCTCAACAATGTTCTAATATCACATGTTGTCTTTTTTGTCTAAGCTTGTGTTGTTGTTTTCTCTTAGTTGGCTTGTTGACATTATCAAGGTAAGCTCTCTTATTCATTCAACCTCATGTATATTGCACCCTTGGGTACAAGGTTTAGGGTTTAAGCTTATGTATATAGATATGGGGCATTGTTGTAGGCCATCTAGAATACTCTTTATGTCAAGTTAAGAGTGGTTATCTATGAGTAGGTGGTTATAGTGGAGGGGGTGACCTCGATCTTCTCACTATCCTTCTCTTGTAAAAGAGGAGTTGCCTTTGGCTTTAATAGTGAGGAGCGTGTGTGGAAAGTCCTCAGAAGCTATCATCTAAAAGGGACACTGTCCACCCTGCTTGTCTAAGCAGTATTGTAGCAGGTCTCAACAATATTCTAATATCACATGTTGCCTTTTTTGTCTAAGATTTAAGCATGGCTTTTGTTAGAGCAATCGTGTTTTGCTACCTCATGCATGTATATATAGGCAATGTCGATCGACCCCTCACAAGATCCAGATGTGGCAAATCTGCTATCTATTATAAACGAATGATACGGCAAATCTACTATCTATTATAAACGAATGATATGGGCAGCAAGCTTGGTCTCAGTTTACTAAGACACAGGTATGGTTCCATCA
This sequence comes from Cibotium barometz, assembly GCF_041138505.1. NCBI lineage: Eukaryota > Viridiplantae > Streptophyta > Polypodiopsida > Cyatheales > Cibotiaceae > Cibotium > Cibotium barometz. The sequence continues at coordinate 7,946,201 of NC_141074.1, forward strand.
AACCTTTTCACATACACAAAGTTAACCTTTTGTGCATACTATAAGTCTTATTTTTCAATCTTATATGCAGGCGAGCTGACAATCGGGCCAGTTTACTAAGACACAGGTATGGTTCCATCAAACCTTTTCACATACACAAAGTTAACCTTTTGTGCATACTATAAGTCTTATTTTTCAATCTTATATGCAGGCGAGCTGACAATCGGGCCAGTTGACACCATGGGGGCAATCTACCCTACTTGGCCATTCGGAGCAAACCACACCTTTGATGGGCGCAAGGCCAAGTGGTGCATGGTCGAGTGGTGCAAGCCCATCACGATATGGTCATGATGACTCCACACCATCTTCCTTGACTAGACCCATACCCTCTCCCTCACATCCGTCTTCCACATCCATCTTCACCACCACGACGATGTAGTAGTAGGGACTCTGGGGGGGGGCTAGTAGATGTGCTAATGGAGGGGAGAAGGCTGCATTTGCTTTGCCAAACAAAGCACTAGGTATCCTGATGCGTCTCCCCAGTAGGAGGTCTCTTCATCTACACATTATGAGCCAGCCCCCAAGAGACCCATTCCCCCATTCGATCCACACACCCTACCATACACCGTGGGGGGGACATCGATGGCACGAGGGAATCAAGTCATGAACCGCATGCATGTACTTGCAAATCTTGAGTTCATGAACTCCTTCAAGAAGTGGAAAGCATAAGATGAGATTTCAAAGTAATACATCATTAATGTGCTTAAGTTGGAGTTCCATGTTTCACATGCGGGTCTTTGCTTAAGATGAGATTTCAAAGTAATACATCATTAATGTGCTTAAGTTGGAGTTCCATGTTTCACATGCGAGTCTTTGCTTCTACGAGGAGTGGATGAAGAGACAAATCAAGCTTTTGCTCTCTAATAGGAGAACAAATATCAAGAGAGCAGCAAAGAATAATTTGGAGAAGACCAGCGTTTGCACGACCAAGGAGTGGAGACACGCATGTAGCTTTGTGAGAAAGCCCCCTGTTAATGGTTTAACATGCTACCTCACAAACACAAGAGAGAAGAAGAAGAGAGTGCTTTTGCAAGGGTTGAATCGAGTGACTTGCACTTAGCCAACCCTATTAGGGTTAACTCCCTAATGTGAGGCTGCTAGGGGATCACTCTACACTCTCTTTGTGTCACCCAAAGAGATATCCAAGCAAGCTAGGTAGGAGCAAGAGGGTAGGAGCTATGGAGAGCTCAAGCGCTACCTCATGCCAATCGTATGCAAACAAGACAAGGTGGAGACCAATGAGAAGGGAGTAAAGGAGAGAAGGGAGAGCAATACCATTCCTATTCACATACACCAAGCATCACAAGCAAGCAAACTACCATAAACTCAAGAGAGTGAGAAAGAGAGAAAGCAAAACACAATTGAGACAAATGGGATTGTTCCCTTTCATATTCCATAAAATGTCTTATATACATGAGCTCACTTTTTACAATGGTCAGCCGCCCAGTTACGAATGGGGACCAAAAACTAGTCTTCCTAGTTTAACTAGCTCTATGTACATCAATTCCTTATGTCCGGCATTACACAAGTCATAAGCTTGATCATCCCTTGTCTCATTTACGATTGGCGCTTAGCGCGGTTACAAAAAAACATGGATTACAAGAGTAATGTGGTAGTTGTGCAAAAATGTTAACCAAAGTGGTTAACATAGCCCCCTCCCGATTGAAGGTCCGTCCTCGAGAACTGGTCGAAAAAAAAGCTATATATAGTAGATAGAGTATGTGTGGACGAAGTCCCATCTTGAAGTAGGGGTGAGAGGGACTCGATGGAAGACATGGTAGCTCATCCAGAACATTGTCTCCATCATGTCTTCAAAAGTCTGGAGCCACCAAAGCAAGCATCCACATGATACGTTCATAGTAGCCGAACAGCTACTTGAGTGTGGGCCCTTTGTTGATGTCAAATGCGAGGCCCTAGGCTCCCTCAAAGTAGTGGTCCCATGTCGGGAAGGTCTCTAGCAAAGTGATGATAAGGTTGAAGAAGCGGATGGTTGCAATCACTGTTAGGTCTAGGACCTGGTCGTAAAACGGGCGGATGATATCGTGGAGGCACCTGACCATGGTGTCTTCTATACATGGGTTCTGTGTGGTGAGACGAGGGTGCAAACCAAGGGAAGTTTAATTGCGACTTTGGGTTCTTTTGCTATTCAGTGTGGAAGGTTTTCCAGGCCCACCGTTTGCGAAATGGGGAGAGGTAGCAGTCATGTATGAGGTGCTAGCCACCACCGGTGCAGAGGTACTATAGCGCCTAGCTTGAGAGGAGGGGGAGATAAGGGTAAGGGAAGACACCATCTGGTAAGGATAACTCGATGAGGTCAGATGAGGCTGAGGTAGGGAAACCACAGCGAAGTAATAAGCTCCCAGCGGTTAAGGTGGCTTGTAGGGGGTGAAAGGGGAGTTCAAAGAAGTCATGAGGGTGTTGGAAAGTGATCAACCCCTGGAAGAAAAAATGGGGAATGAGGCTTAGGGTATCAAGGGGGATTTTGGAGAGAACATAAGTGAATTTTTGGCGAGAGGGACTCCTCAATATAAATATTATCTTGTGGAGGTTGAGGCGGATGGCTCGATACTGCAAATCGAGCAGCTGACTAGGCATTTGCGGGGGGAATGCCAAAATAGGGAGCTTGGTTGCAGTCTCCATAAGGGCATCCACCGTATGATCGATCGATCGAGCTAGATGATTGATCAAGGTAGATGAAGGGGCTGATGGGGTGGTTGGCAATTGGGCAGCCCGGGCCTCTGTCTCGCACTGAGCTATTTGGGTAGGTGATGGAGGGTGGCCTCTATCAAGTTGCAGTGCCTTGCAAAATCCTCAATCATGCGGGCGAGAGCTTACTCTGTAGTTTGGGCCCAACTCATTGCCCCCCTGATGCAGTCCTTTGAGGATGGACAGCTCTTCGTGGCCTGTTGTTGCAGCTGCTACATGGGCCTGGGTAAGTTGTTGTTGCTGAAGCTCAGTAATTCTAGAAATGGCTACGCACAGTTGTTTTGTTTGTTGATCTCAAACTTTTTTTGGAGCCCCATAAATTGCATGTTTGTCTAGTATAACTCCTCAGACACTACGCGCTCCTGGGCTTTGGCTAGTAACATTTCCCTTTATAAAATTTGGGCCACTTTTTGTTGTTGAGAGATGCAGTCGGTCATCTATTGGATGAGTTCTCGGACCATGTTAACAAAACCCTGGGCAAAATTGGGCACTTCTCCCTGAGCCCATGGATGCTTTCTACGTAATTGTGGCTAGAGCTGAAATTGCCAGTGCAGGCCCAACAAAGAGTGTTGAGACGGGCATGGCAGGTGGGGTTGAAAGCAAACGGGCATGGCAAGAGAATCAAACGGGTGTGGCAAGAGGATTGAACGGCCGCAGGACTAGTTGGAACGGCCATTCGCTTTGCATAAAGTGTCGGCTTAGCCATGGCAATGTGCAGGGGAGGGAACGACCGCTCCAAACTGGGAATGTCGTGGTGGCGAGTTAGCGTTTGAGAAAGGAACGGCCATGCAATACTTGGAACGGTCGCAAGCTTTGGGTTGAAAATGGAATGGTCGTGGCACTCTCTTATTTTTTTTCTTTTTTTGGGTGTGTACCCCGTCACAGGTTTTGTACATTGAGGCTATGCTACCAACATGCCATTGCAGGTTTTTTACTGACCGCATTCCTAGTTCACCAAAAAGAAAGGAGTTTATGCCAATTGGGTGATGGCGAAGTAGAGGCTAGCACTTTTCCTGAAGAGATTCCAATGTGAGTGGCATGAAAGTAGCTGGGACTGAGGGAGTTGAAGGGAGTTGCATAGCCCTATCAAGCCACTAAATGATAGGTGAAGGAATTGCTTACGTTGAAGGTATATCTGTAATGAAATTTGTTAGCGATGGTTTGGGGGTGATTATGTCACATAAGACTTTTTGCTTCCCTTTTTCTTGAGTAATCTTAACGATAGATGTTGCCTTGGGGTAGGTGACTGAGGCATCACATGGAGTAGGGGTTTAGGTTGGAGAGGTTTGGGGATCCATAGGGTATGATTTCCTTCATAGTAATGTTGAGCAAGAAGAAGAGATTTTGGGATCCACCGAAGGGTTGAGAACGTGGGTTTAGGGTTTGGTTGAGGGTCTCAGAGCGCCTAGGAGGGCGCGTAGATTTGTGTTGATCCTATACCTTGTAGGCTTGAGGTTGGCGAATGAGGGGCCTATGCTGGGAGCAAGAAGCTGTGGATGCCCATTGGCGAGGGGGATGGTGGGACCTTTTGGGGATCCACAATGGAGATGTTCCCTCATAGTAGCCTTGTCCTATAAGAAGTTGCTTGGCCACCCAGTGGTGAGATATCGAACCCTATGAAGATTTGTTAGAATGGTTAGTAGTGTTAGTTTGGTTAGTATAAGGTGGTGTGGCAGCTACTTGTGATTTGACCATGTGAGAGCACGCTGCCACCGTGTGTGGTGGTTCTGTGGGTGCGAGAGGCGGTGCGGATGGCATGTTGAGAGGCCTCTTTTTTGGGGGAACGGAATGATAAGAGTGAGGTTTTGGGGTACTTGTGGTTGGTGGGAGTGGGAGTTCGTGGCATGGGGGAGTGACAAAAATTGGTTCTTCATCTGCCATTAGGACGGTAACATTGCCAGAAGCCAATTGTAGGGTGGTCTCTGTGCATCTCAGTCGATGTTGCATCTGTCATGGCCCATCCATCTCCTACCAAAGGATGATCTCTTCACTCATAGTTCCTGCAAAGCAGGCATCACATAAAACTTCCCTTCTAGGGGATTATTTTCAATGTGGAACAAAAGTGTAATTTTGCCGATGCAATGAATGTGCTATAAGGTAACCGTGGTGACCATGGCAGGTGTTTCTTTCAATGTGGGTCTCCTCCCAAGGGAACACCATGTTTCATAAGATAGTAAATTGTAACTAGCCCATGTATCAACAAGAGCTAATTTTTGGGCAAAGCTGGTTGATGTGGTCATTCCTAACCACAACCAAGCTAGCTTCACCTCCCAATCTTCCTCTTCTAAGTCGATTACTTGGGCCACGTCAACCATACCATATTTTTGCATCAGCTTGGCCTGCCTCGCCTCAGCTTGCCTTGCCTTGCCTTTCCTTAGCCTCTTCTTGCGTAGTTTTTTTCATATCCTCATGGTCTTGTTTTTGTTATTTTTTATCATGGATGGTGTGGAGGGAAAAAAAATAAGATGGGAATGCCTCTATAGCGTTTCTCCCACCCAGCTCGGAATATACAAAACACAAAAAACGGGGGCACCACCAGCTATGGCTGGACACTTTTTCAGAAACTCTTACTCACCCTTACCCTATGGCAACAGCCAGGTCATCAAGGTCGGAGCTCCGCTGCTCAATGCATCCTCTCCTGCAGCCTAAAACCATAGACAATAGGGCACACAATTCCCAACACCGCACGTTTCCAACTTACTCTTCACCCCTCCCAAACCACCCATACGCTTCTCATCACAAACAAAAGCCCACAACTGATTCACTCTCTTCATTCCTTTCACATACACAAAGCAAGGTTCTCACAAGACCATACAAATTTTCAAAGCTTATCCAGAGCTTTCATAGAAAACACAAGAGAACATGGAGATCCTTCTCTTCACATACTAAAAACATTGAAGCATGCACCCACCCTGCTTGCTCATACACACACTACTACCTATAGTTGTACAGCTCAAGAGGCTTCTCTACAAAACCAGTTTGCCTTCAACAAGGCATCTACCCAACTAGCTGTGCAAACTCACTCAAAAGCAGCTTTCCTTCTTTATGCCTGCAGCAAGCCTTTGGAGTAGAGCAACCCAGTCGCCTCCAGCTCAGCAAGTGCCGGCTCTTCACAACTTCTCTTGTGACTCTGGTCACTTCTCCTCAGCGACTCACTCTTCTTTCTCTCTGCAGCACTTTGGTTTGCATTGGCCACTTCCGGTCACTTCTTTCTCGGCGACCACTCGGCTTCTCTCTCTGACCACTCTAGTGACTCTCCCTTTTTGCGACTTCTCTGGCCACTCACTCTTGCCGCACTTCAGCGACTCGCTGGCAACCTCCTTCGACTCCCTTGGGCGACTCTCCTCTTTGTCGACCACCCTTCTCTTCTCTCGGCGATCTCTTCACGATTCACACCTTCGGCTACTCTGGCGACCACCTCTGGCCACTGCTCGACTTCCCTTCTGGCTTTTGACGACCCTCTCTTTTCTGCAAATGACTTTCGGGCTGCGACCACCTCTGGGTGACTCTCCCTTTTCTGTAACCACTTTCACTTACACCTTCATTTGCTGCTGCTGGCCGGGAACTTCTCTTCTCTTGTCGACTCGCCTCTTCGCTTCCCTCTTCAACTCGCACTGGCCACCAGCTCTCGGCTCTCTCAGCAGCACACACACTTTCACCTCCTTTTTTGCCTACCGCTCCTTCTTGCTAACTGCCGACTCACCTTCTAGAGCTTCTTTTTTTTTCTTCGCTGGCGACTTCTTCGACTTCTTCATGCTGGCCGCCACCTTGCTATTCCATGTGGCCTTTTACAAATTGGCCACATGGATTATACTTTATTTATTTATTTTTTCTTTTTAAAAAGGTCTCCAAGCCACAAAGTAATGGCCACACTAATGCCAAAAGACTCTCCTTCTCCTTTCTTTTTCAGAAAATACGGTGCCCACACAGCTTCCAAATAAATGCGAGAGCTACCCACAACCCCATGATCAGCATCATCATCATACCAAATCCGTCAATTTTCCAGTTGGTGTTCTGCTTTTAGCAACCATCCACACACCACATTGTTGCCATGAAAACTCCAGATTACCAGCATTTTCCCCCAAAAGAAAAACGTGCATCAACCAATTCACAACAAAACCACTCAGCCTGTACATTTGCCAGGGCATTCAGGGCAAAATTTATTTGCACACCACACGCACCATATGTACACTGACTCAAAACAGCTTTACAGAAAAAGCCTGACATACTTTGCCCAACCCCCAGCCTGCTGAATCATTCATGATCAGCAGCAAAAAGCATTTCCAGACTAAAATCCATATCCAAAAACTGCCCTTCATCTGGAATCACATCTTCAGACACTGCATCCTGCACAATTACCATCAGACGTGCATGATACTTCTTCAGCCTGTATCCATTTACCCTGGAAGCATGTAAAGTCCCATCTAAGTCTGACAATTGATAAGTGCCATTTGCAAATCCTTGTATCACCAAGAAAGGTCCTTCCCACTTAATTTGGAATTTCTTATGAAAGGCATTATCCAGTCTGCTATTATAACGTAACACCAGATCATTCTTCATAATTCCTTTGCTTTTAATCTTCTTGTTAAACTTCTCCAGCATTCTTGCCTGCATATCTTCATAATGCTTCAAAGCATTATCCCTGTTCAGCTGTGCTTCTTGTAAATACAACAGCCGCTCTTTAAAGATATCTTCAGGTTCTTCAAAAAGCTTTCCCAACATTTTAACAGCTGGTATCTCCACCTCAATAGGCAATAAGGCTTCCTTCCCAAAAACAAGATAAAATGGAGTGAAACCTGTACCAGTTTTAATTGCTGTCCTGTATGCCCATAAGGCAGCAGGCAACTCCAGATCCCAATTCTTGCCTTGTTGCTCTGTCACCTTAGATAAAATCTTGATCAATTCACCATTAAACCGTTCATTCAGGCCATTACACTGTGGATAGTAAGGTGTGGTAAAACTGCGACTGATCTTCATTTTTGTACACAAATAATCCATAAGCTCTGCTCTGAAACCTGGACCCTGATCAGAAAGCAATTCCAATGGCACACCAAATTTACAACAGATATCCTGATATACAAACTTTGCCACCTCCTTCGCAGTAATCTGTTTCACTGCCTTTGCTTCCGCCCATCTAGAAAGGTAATCAACTGCAGTCAAGATGTAACACTTCCCTCGGCTGGTAATAGGTAATGGTCCCACAGCATCAATTCCCCATTTTTCAAAAACATCATAAGCAAGAATTGTCTTTCTCATCTCAGGCTTTAATATCCGTTTACTGTGAGCTTGGCATTGTTTGCATGACCTGCACCAATGATTAATATCCTTATGTATACTCGGCCATACATAACCTTCCTGCAATACCTTATGCAAGGTAATCTTTGAGGCAAAATGTCCACCGCATGCTCCTTCATGATTTTCCTTAAGAATTTTGTAGATTTCTTCCTTCCAAGGTACCCTTCGCATTATCAAATCAATTCCCTTCAAATACAAAGCATCACCAATCATCACATACCTTGCAGCTTTCCTGATGAAGCCATATTTTTTTGATCTGTCAATACCATTAGGAATCATCCCTGTTAACAAAAACTCCTCAACGTCCTGTAAATTCTCCCTGCCACAATAAAATGATGCATGAGCTTTAAGAACAAAAACTTCACCAATCATTCCTTGGGCTGCTTCATGAGCCTCCTCATTATGGCCTCGATCCACATGCTTTAGACTCCAAGCTTCAAATTCCTTCAGCAGACCCTTAATCTTGAAACACATTTCCTTGAGTAACAAATTCTTTGACTTCCAAACTCCCAATACCTGTTTTACCACAAGCAATGCATCTCCGCGAATGCGAATCCTGTGTACACCATGCTTCAAGCATATTTGCAATCCAACTTCCAAAGTCAGATACTCCGCTTCATTGTTGCTATGTGCATCCACCTTAACACCCTTTTTAAAAACAAGGCAACCCTTGGATCATAAAGCACCAAACCCCCTGAGGCTGCATCATGGCTTTTCCTGTAAGAACCATCAAAATATAATAAGTGTGCATTCACCAATTCAACTGCATCCTCAACTGGCTTCTTGATAGTCTCCTCCTTTATAAGAAGAGGACTCTCCTTATATATCAGTAGATCGGCTAAGGTAGCCCTTGTACTCTCTTCCACCAGGAATGAGAAGGTAAATTCCTGCAACTCAATCACCCACTTCATCATAGCCTTAGATAAATTTGTGCCATTTATCAACTGAGGCAAAAAAGTATAGCTCGTCAAAAACACAAAGGGGCGAGGCAACAAGTAGTGGCGGAACCGCCTACATGCATATAATACAGAAACCATAACAAGTTCCACCTCTGATAGCAACCTTTCTCTGGCAAGTTTTACTCTACTAGCACAGTAGACTGGTTGCATATAATGTGATTCTTTCCCCTTCTGTAATAGCATGGCTCCAATAGCATCTTCACCTACTGAAGGATTGACATAAAATACCTGTTCCCAATTAGGTGCCTGCATTGTAGGAATAGCTCCCAACACCTCTTTCACTTTCTGGAAAGCCACTTCACACTCCTCCGTCCAATGCAAAGGATCATGCATTGCTGCTTGCTGCAAAGGATATAACAACTGTGAAGATAGAGAGATGAATCGAGCCATATACTTCACCTTTTGCACAAAAGTAGCCAGTTGCCTTGTATTCTTTGGTGTAGGAAGAAGAAGAAGAGACTTGATTTTATCAGGATCTGGATCAATACCATTCTCTGAAATAACATGGCCCAAGAGCTTCACCCTCGGTTGAGCTAAAAAACACTTTTTTGGATTTAATTGACCACCACACTCATCATAACGCTGAAAAACTGTAGCCAGCTTATCACAATGCTCTTGCCTGGAGCTGTATATACAAAAATCATCAATAAAATCCTTCACAAACTTATTCAAAAAAGGAGATAATACCCAATTTGCCCTTCTTTGGTAGTAGGCTGGTCCATTCATCAATCCAAAAGGAAGAACTTTATAGCAGAAACACCCCCACGGTGTAATGAAAGTTGTCTTGCGCTGATCTTCTTCTGCAATTTTCAACTGGAAATAACCTGAATACCCATCACAAACACTATACCTTTCATATCCAACTACAGTATCCAAGATCTCATCCAAAAAAGGTAGAGGGTAAGAATCCTTCTTAGTAGCAGCATTCAAAGGCTTGAAATCCACACATATACGCCACCTGCCATCCTTCTTTGGACTCACTACTGTAGGACTTACCCACTCAGCTGTATCCACTGGTATAATGAAACCTGCACTCAACAGCTTATCAACTTCCTCTCTCAGGGCCTGCATTTGTTCTCGTCCCCTCCTGCGAAGCTTCTGTCTAACTGTTTTTACACCCTCCTTCAATTCAATCCTCAAGTCTGGCCCTTTAAATCCTCGAATCTCTCTATAAGAAGTGATGAACAATTCTGGAAAATGAGAAAGCATATTAACATATCTAACCTTTTCTCCACTCGAGAGATCCGAACTCAGCATTCCTTCAATCAGCTCCTGCTTCTTCTTCACTTCTATCTTTGGCTGCAGTAATTCCTCGATCACTTCATATGACCCCATAGTATCTTCTCCCTCAGCACCCACTTCATGCATTTCTTTATCTTCATTACTTTGTTGCTCTGATATAAGAAAAGCCACATCTGCCCCTTCTCCACTAGAAGCAGTGGTCGATGAATCCGTCTCTGATTCAGAAGTAGTGGTGGTAGTTTCCTCTTCACTTGAATCCTGTGGCTTCTCCCACACATCATTTAAAGATCTTCTACTATGCATCTCAAAAGATATTTTATTACCCTGCTTATTATGCAAAGAAATGGTCCCATACCTCCAATCCTGTACTGCACCCACCACTCGCAACCAAGGTCGTCCAAGAATAATTGGAAAAGCACCAAGACCCGCAGGCATCACATGAAAATCAACAGTAGCTTTGACATTAAAAGCTTCAATCTCCAATTCCTTTATCATACCAAGACATTTTACCTTTTGCCATCTTGATTCGAAAACCAGAAACCCCAGACACCCTCAAGCCTGACTGCTCCACACATGATTGGGTAATCACACAGATTTGAGCTCCTCCATCTATATAGGCCTGACCAAGGCTCCTGCCTTTACTCCACACCTCCACAATAGGGAAAATATCTGGAAGCTCTTCCAAAGATAGTACTTTGACGGACCTCTTCTCTGATTCCTTTTCCATTGGATTCACCAGTCTCTTCCATTGCCTTCTCAATTTTGGCACCATCTCCACCAACTGCCCAAAGGTGATGTTTGCCTTCCTGTTCACCAAATCAGATTTCAAATCATAGCTGGTTTGCCCATCCCCCAGTGGGAAGTCTGACACCTGGAACCTTCTACGAGGCTTCCGTTTCCTTTTGGCTTTCACATCTTCTCCTTCCTGCTGCTTCCCCTTCTTACGGCTAGGTCCAGCCACCCCTTTTTCTTCTCTTTCATCTGTTGTGCGCTTGCCAACAGGCATCACATCCCCTTCTTCTCTCACCTGAACATTCTCTAATGTAACAACATTCATAACCTTTGCCTTCCCCTTCTCCTCAGCTGTAATTCCACTGGGGCCTGCTTGATCCCTGATATCAATACCATAATCTTTTGACCTATCAGGTAACTGTGAAGGTAGTGGGTACATATCACCACCCATACGCTGAGGCTTATCACAATCTGTACTCAGATGACCAAGCTCACCACAGTTCCAACATGTAGGGATGAAATGACGGCCCCTACCGCGACCACGTCCATACCCTGCTTGTCCATCTCCCCCCTCATGATTGTGGCCACGGCCTCTACCACGTCCACCACCTGTACTTCCCATTAAATTTAAGCTCAAATTCTTCATAAGATCAACCATCTGTTTCATATCCTGCCGCAATCCCTCATCAGAACCTGCAGGAACCATAGGTACTCCTTGACTAGCTTGTGGCACCATCTGCATAGCTTGGGCTTCAGTGGGCTTCATCCTCTCAATCACTGCACTCATGGGTGTAGCCTCCACTCTACGAATCTCCGGCTGTGCTACAACTGGAATCATCCCCAGCTGATTCATTCGTTGCAGCTTCCAATCTTTTGACTTAGCAATTTCTACTGCATCTTCAAAAGACCTGGGCTTCTTCAATTCCACTTTCCAGCGAATACTCCTCTTAAGCCCGGCTACAAACTTGTTCTTCTTCATCATATCTGGCGGTACCTGATCTTCCCCTAAAGCCCTGCATAGAGTTTCCCATAACAAAGAAAATTTCTTCATATAATCATCTAATGATTCAAACTCACCTTGTGTCAGAGCTTGCACCTCATGCCAAACCTTGTCGGGGTCTTCCACCTTCTTGAACCTGTTGCTGAGTGCTGTCTTTAATCCATTTTCAGTCATATCAAGATGTGGAACAGCAACCCTCAATGACTCCTCATAAGTCCTGTACCAGGTCCTTGCATCCCCTTTCAAACAGATGCTCAGAAGCCGCAACACCTGTACTGACTCATTAATATGGTTGCTTATGCATGCAACCTCCATTCTCTCCAAAAAGTCTTCCACATCCTCATTCGGACCACCATAAAACTCTGGATAAGACATCATCTTGATCCCAAAACCTCTCGTCAGATCCCAAGCAAAAAACCAGAAACACCTTCCTTCAATCTCTCACTCTGGGGCATACACCCTCGTAAGAGAAATCCCTGCAACTCCTCAGTGGGGGCACCAAAGACTGTGGAGGGAAAAAAAATAAGATGGGAATGCCTCTATAGCGTTTCTCCCACCCAGCTCGGAATATACAAAACACAAAAAACGGGGGCACCACCAGCTATGGCTGGACACTTTTTCAGAAACTCTTACTCACCCTTACCCTATGGCAACAGCCAGGTCATCGAGGTCGGAGCTCCACTGCTCAATGCATCCTCTCTTGCAGCCTAAAACCATAGACAATAGGGCACACAATTCCCAACACCGCACGTTTCCAACTTACTCTTCACCCCTCCCAAACCACAAATACGCTTCTCATCACAAACAAAAGCCCACAACTGATTGACTCTGTTCATTCCTTTCACATACACAAAGCAAGGTTCTCACAAGACCATACAAATTTTCAAAGCTTATCCAGAGCTTTCATAGAAAACACAAGAGAACATGGAGATCCTTCTCTTCACATACTAAAAACATTGAAGCATGCACCCACCCTGCTTGCTCATACACACACTACTACCTATAGTTGTACAGCTCAAGAGGCTTCTCTACAAAACCAGTTTGCCTTCAACAAGGCATCTACCCAACTAGCTGCGCAAACTCACTCAAAAGCAGCTTTCCTTCTTTATGCCTGCAGCAGCAAGCCTTTGGAGTAGAGCAACCCAGTCGCCTCCAGCTCAGCAAGTGCCGGCTCTTCACAACTTCTCTTGTGACTCTGGTCACTTCTCCTCAGCGACTCACTCTTCTTTCTCTCTGCAGCACTTTGGTTTGCATTGGCCACTTCCGGTCACTTCTTTCTCGGCGACCACTCGGCTTCTCTCTCTGACCACTCTAGTGACTCTCCCTTTTTGCGACTTCTCTGGCCACTCACTCTTGCCGCACTTCAGCGACTCGCTGGCAACCTCCTTCGACTCCCTTGGGCGACTCTCCTCTTTGTCGACCACCCTTCTCTTCTCTCGGCGATCTCTTCACGATTCACACCTTCGGCTACTCTGGCGACCACCTCTGGCCACTGCTCGACTTCCCTTCTGGCTTTTGACGACCCTCTCTTTTCTGCAAATGACTTTCGGGCTGCGACCACCTCAGGGTGACTCTCCCTTTTCTGTAACCACTTTCACTTACACCTTCATTTGCTGCTGCTGGCCGGGAACTTCTCTTCTCTTGTCGACTCGCCTCTTCTCTTCCCTCTTCAACTCGCACTGGCCACCAGCTCTCGGCTCTCTCAGCAGCACACACACTTTCACCTCCTTTTTTGCCTACCGCTCCTTCTTGCTAACTGCCGACTCACCTTCTAGAGCTTCTTTTTTTTTCTTCGCTGGCAACTTCTTCGACTTCTTCATGCTGGCCGCCACCTTGCTATTCCATGTGGCCTTTTACAAATTGGCCACATGGATTATACTTTATTTATTTATTTTTTCTTTTTAAAAAGGTCTCCAAGCCACAAAGTAATGGCCACACTAATGCCAAAAGACTCTCCTTCTCCTTTCTTTTTCAGAAAATACGGTGCCCACACAGCTTCCAAATAAATGCGACAGCTACCCACAACCCCATGATCAGCATCATCATCATACCAAATCCATCAATTTTCCAGTTGGTGTTCTGCTTTTAGCAACCATCCACACACCACATTGTTGCCATGAAAACTCCAGATTACCAGCATTTTCCCCCAAAAGAAAAACGTGCATCAACCAATTCACAACAAAACCACTCAGCCTGTACATTTGCCAGGGCATTCAGGGCAAAATTTATTTGCACACCACACGCACCATATGTACACTGACTCAAAACAGCTTTACAGAAAAAGCCTGACATACTTTGCCCAACCCCCAGCCTGCTGAATCATTCATGATCAGCAGCAAAAAGCATTTCCAGACTAAAATCCATATCCAAAAACTGCCCTTCATCTGGAATCACATCTTCAGACACTGCATCCTGCACAATTACCATCAGACGTGCATGATACTTCTTCAGCCTGTATCCATTTACCCTGGAAGCATGTAAAGTCCCATCTAAGTCTGACAATTGATAAGTGCCATTTGCAAATCCTTGTATCACCAAGAAAGGTCCTTCCCACTTAATTTGGAATTTCTTATGAAAGGCATTATCCAGTCTGCTATTATAACGTAACACCAGATCATTCTTCATAATTCCTTTGCTTTTAATCTTCTTGTTAAACTTCTCCAGCATTCTTGCCTGCATATCTTCATAATGCTTCAAAGCATTATCCCTGTTCAGCTGTGCTTCTTGTAAATACAACAGCCGCTCTTTAAAGACATCTTCAGGTTCTTCAAAAAGCTTTCCCAACATTTTAACAGCTGGTATCTCCACCTCAATAGGCAATAAGGCTTCCTTCCCAAAAACAAGATAAAATGGAGTGAAACCTGTACCAGTTTTAATTGCTGTCCTGTATGCCCATAAGGCAGCAGGCAACTCCAGATCCCAATTCTTGCCTTGTTGCTCTGTCACCTTAGATAAAATCTTGATCAATTCACCATTAAACCGTTCATTCAGGCCATTACACTGTGGATAGTAAGGTGTGGTAAAACTGCGACTGATCTTCATTTTTGTACACAAATAATCCATAAGCTCTGCTCTGAAACCTGGACCCTGATCAGAAAGCAATTCCAATGGCACACCAAATTTACAACAGATATCCTGATATACAAACTTTGCCACCTCCTTCGCAGTAATCTGTTTCACTGCCTTTGCTTCCGCCCATCTAGAAAGGTAATCAACTGCAGTCAAGATGTAACACTTCCCTCGGCTGGTAATAGGTAATGGTCCCACAGCATCAATTCCCCATTTTTCAAAAACATCATAAGCAAGAATTGTCTTTCTCATCTCAGGCTTTAATATCCGTTTACTGTGAGCTTGGCATTGTTTGCATGACCTGCACCAATGATTAATATCCTTATGTATACTCGGCCATACATAACCTTCCTGCAATACCGTATGCAAGGTAATCTTTGAGGCAAAATGTCCACCGCATGCTCCTTCATGATTTTCCTTAAGAATTTTGTAGATTTCTTCCTTCCAAGGTACCCTTCGCATTATCAAATCAATTCCCTTCAAATACAAAGCATCACCAATCATCACATACCTTGCAGCTTTCCTGATGAAGCCATATTTTTTTGATCTGTCAATACCATTAGGAATCATCCCTATTAACAAAAACTCCTCAACGTCCTGTAAATTCTCCCTGCCACAATAAAATGATGCATGAGCTTTAAGAACAAAAACTTCACCAATCATTCCTTGGGCTGCTTCATGAGCCTCCTCATTATGGCCTCGATCCACATGCTTTAGACTCCAAGCTTCAAATTCCTTCAGCAGACCCTTAATCTTGAAACACATTTCCTTGAGTAACAAATTCTTTGACTTCCAAACTCCCAATACCTGTTTTACCACAAGCAATGCATCTCCGCGAATGCGAATCCTGTGTACACCATGCTTCAAGCATATTTGCAATCCAACTTCCAAAGTCAGATACTCCGCTTCATTGTTGCTATGTGCATCCACCTTAACACCCTTTTTAAAAACAAGGCAACCCTTGGATCATAAAGCACCAAACCCCCTGAGGCTGCATCATGGCTTTTCCTGTAAGAACCATCAAAATATAATAAGTGTGCATTCACCAATTCAACTGCATCCTCAACTGGCTTCTTGATAGTCTCCTCCTTTATAAGAAGAGGACTCTCCTTATATATCAGTAGATCGGCTAAGGTAGCCCTTGTACTCTCTTCCACCAGGAATGAGAAGGTAAATTCCTGCAACTCAATCACCCACTTCATCATAGCCTTAGATAAATTTGTGCCATTTATCAACTGAGGCAAAAAAGTATAGCTCGTCAAAAACACAAAGGGGCGAGGCAACAAGTAGTGGCGGAACCGCCTACATGCATATAATACAGAAACCATAACAAGTTCCACCTCTGATAGCAACCTTTCTCTGGCAAGTTTTACTCTACTAGCACAGTAGACTGGTTGCATATAATGTGATTCTTTCCCCTTCTGTAATAGCATGGCTCCAATAGCATCTTCACCTACTGAAGGATTGACATAAAATACCTGTTCCCAATTAGGTGCCTGCATTGTAGGAATAGCTCCCAACACCTCTTTCACTTTCTGGAAAGCCACTTCACACTCCTCTGTCCAATGCAAAGGATCATGCATTGCTGCTTGCTGCAAAGGATATAACAACTGTGAAGATAGAGAGATGAATCGAGCCATATACTTCACCTTTTGCACAAAAGTAGCCAGTTGCCTTGTATTCTTTGGTGTAGGAAGAAGAAGAAGAGACTTGATTTTATCAGGATCTGGATCAATACCATTCTCTGAAATAACATGGCCCAAGAGCTTCACCCTCGGTTGAGCTAAAAAACACTTTTTTGGATTTAATTGACCACCACACTCATCATAACGCTGAAAAACTGTAGCCAGCTTATCACAATGCTCTTGCCTGGAGCTGTATATACAAAAATCATCAATAAAATCCTTCACAAACTTATTCAAAAAAGGAGATAATACCCAATTTGCCCTTCTTTGGTAGTAGGCTGGTCCATTCATCAATCCAAAAGGAAGAACTTTATAGCAGAAACACCCCCACGGTGTAATGAAAGTTGTCTTGCGCTGATCTTCTTCTGCAATTTTCAACTGGAAATAACCTGAATACCCATCACAAACACTATACCTTTCATATCCAGCTACAGTATCCAAGATCTCATCCAAAAAAGGTAGAGGGTAAGAATCCTTCTTAGTAGCAGCATTCAAAGGCTTGAAATCCACACATATACGCCACCTGCCATCCTTCTTTGGACTCACTACCGTAGGACTTACCCACTCAGCTGTATCCACTGGTATAATGAAACCTTCACTCAACAGCTTATCAACTTCCTCTCTCAGGGCCTGCATTTGTTCTCGTCCCCTCCTGCGAAGCGTCTGTCTAACTGTTTTTACACCCTCCTTCAATTCAATCCTCAAGTCTGGCCCTTTAAATCCTCGAATCTCTCTATAAGAAGTGATGAACAATTCTGGAAAATGAGAAAGCATATTAACATATCTAACCTTTTCTCCACTCGAGAGATCCGGACTCAGCATTCCTTCAATCAGCTCCTGCTTCTTCTTCACTTCTATCTTTGGCTGCAGTAATTCCTCGATCACTTCATATGACCCCATAGTATCTTCTCCCTCAGCACCCACTTCATGCATTTCTTTATCTTCATTACTTTGTTGCTCTGATATAAGAAAAGCCACATCTGCCCCTTCTCCACTAGAAGCAGTGGTCGATGAATCCGTCTCTGATTCAGAAGTAGTGGTGGTAGTTTCCTCTTCACTTGAATCCTGTGGCTTCTCCCACACATCATTTAAAGATCTTCTACTATGCATCTCAAAAGATATTTTATTACCCTGCTTATTATGCAAAGAAATGGTCCCATACCTCCAATCCTGTACTGCACCCACCACTCGCAACCAAGGTCGTCCAAGAATAATTGGAAAAGCACCAAGACCCGCAGGCATCACATGAAAATCAACAGTAGCTTTGACATTAAAAGCTTCAATCTCCAATTCCTTTATCATACCAAGACATTTTACCTTTTGATGATTAGCCATCTTGATTCGAAAACCAGAAACCCCAGACACCCTCAAGCCTGACTGCTCCACACATGATTGGGTAATCACACAGATTTGAGCTCCTCCATCTATATAGGCCTGACCAAGGCTCCTGCCTTTACTCCACACCTCCACAATAGGGAAAATATCTGGAAGCTCTTCCAAAGATAGTACTTTGACGGACCTCTTCTCTGATTCCTTTTCCATTGGATTCACCAGTCTCTTCCATTGCCTTCTCAATTTTGGCACCATCTCCACCAACTGCCCAAAGGTGATGTTTGCCTTCCTGTTCACCAAATCAGATTTCAAATCATAGCTGGTTTGCCCATCCCCCAGTGGGAAGTCTGACACCTGGAACCTTCTACGAGGCTTCCGTTTCCTTTTGGCTTTCACATCTTCTCCTTCCTGCTGCTTCCCCTTCTTACGGCTGGGTCCAGCCACCCCTTTTTCTTCTCTTTCATCTGTTGTGCGCTTGCCAACAGGCATCACATCCCCTTCTTCTCTCACCTGAACATTCTCTAATGTAACAACATTCATAACCTTTGCCTTCCCCTTCTCCTCAGCTGTAATTCCACTGGGGCCTGCTTGATCCCTGATATCAATACCATAATCTTTTGACCTATCAGGTAACTGTGAAGGTAGTGGGTACATATCACCACCCATACGCTGAGGCTTATCACAATCTGTACTCAGATGACCAAGCTCACCACAGTTCCAACATGTAGGGATGAAATGACGGCCCCTACCGCGACCACGTCCATACCCTGCTTGTCCATCTCCCCCCTCATGATTGTGGCCACGGCCTCTACCACGTCCACCACCTGTACTTCCCATTAAATTTAAGCTCAAATTCTTCATACGATCAACCATCTGTTTCATATCCTGCCGCAATCCCTCATCAGAACCTGCAGGAACCATAGGTACTCCTTGACTAGCTTGTGGCACCATCTGCATAGCTTGGGCTTCAGTGGGCTTCATCCTCTCAATCACTGCACTCATGGGTGTAGCCTCCACTCTACGAATCTCCGGCTGTGCTACAACTGGAATCATCCCCAGCTGATTCATTCGTTGCAGCTTCCAATCTTTTGACTTAGCAATTTCTACTGCATCTTCAAAAGACCTGGGCTTCTTCAATTCCACTTTCCAGCGAATACTCCTCTTAAGCCCGGCTACAAACTTGTTCTTCTTCATCATATCTGGCGGTACCTGATCTTCCCCTAAAGCCCTGCATAGAGTTTCCCATAACAAAGAAAATTTCTTCATATAATCATCTAATGATTCAAACTCACCTTGTGTCAGAGCTTGCACCTCATGCCAAACCTTGTCGGGGTCTTCCACCTTCTTGAACCTGTTGCTGAGTGCTGTCTTTAATCCATTTTCAGTCATATCAAGATGTGGAACAGCAACCCTCAATGACTCCTCATAAGTCCTGTACCAGGTCCTTGCATCCCCTTTCAAACAGATGCTCAGAAGCCGCAACACCTGTACTGACTCATTAATATGGTTGCTTATGCATGCAACCTCCATTCTCTCCAAAAAGTCTTCCACATCCTCATTCGGGCCACCATAAAACTTTGGATAAGACATCATCTTGATCCCAAAACCTCTCGTCAGATCCCAAGCAAAAAACCAGAAACACCTTCCTTCAATCTCTCACTCTGGGGCATACACCCTCGTAAGAGAAATCCCTGCAACTCCTCAGTGGGGGCACCAAAGACTGTGGAGGGAAAAAAAATAAGATGGGAATGCCTCTATAGCGTTTCTCCCACCCAGCTCGGAATATACAAAACACAAAAAACGGGGGCACCACCAGCTATGGCTGGACACTTTTTCAGAAACTCTTACTCACCCTTACCCTATGGCAACAGCCAGGTCATCGAGGTCGGAGCTCCACTGCTCAATGCATCCTCTCTTGCAGCCTAAAACCATAGACAATAGGGCACACAATTCCCAACACCGCACGTTTCCAACTTACTCTTCACCCCTCCCAAACCACCCATATGCTTCTCATCACAAACAAAAGCCCACAACTGATTCACTCTGTTCATTCCTTTCACATACACAAAGCAAGGTTCTCACAAGACCATACAAATTTTCAAAGCTTATCCAGAGCTTTCATAGAAAACACAAGAGAACATGGAGATCCTTCTCTTCACATACTAAAAACATTGAAGCATGCACCCACCCTGCTTGCTCATACACACACTACTACCTATAGTTGTACAGCTCAAGAGGCTTCTCTACAAAACCAGTTTGCCTTCAACAAGGCATCTACCCAACTAGCTGCGCAAACTCACTCAAAAGCAGCTTTCCTTCTTTATGCCTGCAGCAGCAAGCCTTTGGAGTAGAGCAACCCAGTCGCCTCCAGCTCAGCAAGTGCCGGCTCTTCACAACTTCTCTTGTGACTCTGGTCACTTCTCCTCAGCGACTCACTCTTCTTTCTCTCTGCAGCACTTTGGTTTGCATTGGCCACTTCCGGTCACTTCTTTCTCGGCGACCACTCGGCTTCTCTCTCTGACCACTCTAGTGACTCTCCCTTTTTGCGACTTCTCTGGCCACTCACTCTTGCCGCACTTCAGCGACTCGCTGGCAACCTCCTTCGACTCCCTTGGGCGACTCTCCTCTTTGTCGACCACCCTTCTCTTCTCTCGGCGATCTCTTCACGATTCACACCTTCGGCTACTCTGGCGACCACCTCTGGCCACTGCTCGACTTCCCTTCTGGCTTTTGACGACCCTCTCTTTTCTGCAAATGACTTTCGGGCTGCGACCACCTCTGGGTGACTCTCCCTTTTCTGTAACCACTTTCACTTACACCTTCATTTGCTGCTGCTGGCCGGGAACTTCTCTTCTCTTGTCGACTCGCCTCTTCGCTTCCCTCTTCAACTCGCACTGGCCACCAGCTCTCGGCTCTCTCAGTAGCACACACACTTTCACCTCCTTTTTTGCCTACCGCTCCTTCTTGCTAACTGCCGACTCACCTTCTAGAGCTTCTTTTTTTTTCTTCGCTGGCGACTTCTTCGACTTCTTCATGCTGGCCGCCACCTTGCTATTCCATGTGGCCTTTTACAAATTGGCCACATGGATTATACTTTATTTATTTATTTTTTCTTTTTAAAAAGGTCTCCAAGCCACAAAGTAATGGCCACACTAATGCCAAAAGACTCTCCTTCTCCTTTCTTTTTCAGAAAATACGGTGCCCACACAGCTTCCAAATAAATGCGAGAGCTACCCACAACCCCATGATCAGCATCATCATCATACCAAATCCGTCAATTTTCCAGTTGGTGTTCTGCTTTTAGCAACCATCCACACACCACATTGTTGCCATGAAAACTCCAGATTACCAGCATTTTCTCCCAAAAAAAAAACGTGCATCAACCAATTCACAACAAAACCACTCAGCCTCTACATTTGCCAGGGCATTCAGGGCAAAATTTATTTGCACACCACACGCACCATATGTACACTGACTCAAAACAGCTTTACAGAAAAAGCCTGACAGATGGCCTTCAAGGTGGCCTCAGTGAGAGAGAGGACCATAGTAGTGTTTAAGTTTGCTACCGTTGAAGAATCCTGCCATCTCGACACCATCAAGGGTTTCAATGTTGTGCACAGCGCCTTATGGTATGATTTCAAAAACCAGAAAAGGTCCTAACCCCCGGAGTTTAAACTTTTTCTTATGTATTTTTGTGCTGAATAAGAGGAACATGTCACCCTCATTTATCTGTGTCCTTGATCTGGTCGTCATACCACTATTTATGCCTAAGCTTTTCGATAATCATGCTGTGGACTGCAAGGAGACGGGTTTCATCAAGCCTTTCAAGTTCAAACAGGGGACATCTTAAAGCATTTTCAGTGAGTTTTTTGTGCAATGCGACACATAGGCTTGGGACTAATAACTCCATTGGCATGACTGCTTCAGTGCCATAGGTTAAACTGAAGGGGGTAGCGTTAGTTGCTGCCTTATATGAAGTTCTATAAGCCTAAAGTGTAGCCAACAATTTTTGTTCCCAATCCTTGTTGCGGCTAGCCTCCACTGTTTTGGTGAGAATGGCACACAAGATTTTTTTTGTACTTTTGGCTTGGCCATTCGCTTGAGGATAGTAAGGGGAGGACTTCCTGTGGGTGACAAGGAACTCTTGTAGAAGGAATTTGATTACTTCGTTGATGAAATGCGTTCCATTCTCATTGACAAGCTCGAGAGGACACCCGAAGCATGTGATTACAGACTCATAGAGAAATTTGGCCATTGATCGCGCATTCGGCCTTGTGGTGGTGGGTGGCGCGAGCCTCTACCCACTTGGTGCAGTAGTCCATGCAGCAATTATATATCTGGCTTGAGTGTATTTGGCTGCCAGACTGATGAGTCCTACGAAGTCTATGCCCCATTTTTCAAATGGCCGTAAGGACACAATGGGATTAAGGGGGAATGTGATCCTTAAAACGAGGGATTGCTACATGCTGGCATTCATCGCATCGTTTGACGTAATCAGCCACATCAGCCATTAAGGTGGGCCACCATAACCTAGCTGTGAGAACCTTGCAAGTGATGTCTGCGACAAAGTGCCCATCGCGTCGGCACAAGAAGAGTGAGCCTGTTCAAGGAGGAAGACATATTTGTCTTCTCAAACGCAGCATCTTAGGATTTTGTCCTTGCCCTGCTTGTAAAGTTGCCCTGCGATTAGTTGTGGTACGGGGCTTCTTTTTTGATTAAGCAACAGGCATGATCCTTGTTGAGGAGAGGATCAATTGGTAAGTGAGTGGCTAAAAAGTGAGCCACTTCTTCACCCCATTCAGGAATTACGCAAAGTTGGAATAAGGTGGCATTTAGTAAATCATCATCTATTCCCACTGGTTGTTCACCATTGGGAATCCTTGACATGTGGTCTGCTAGAACATGCCGAGAGCCTTTTCTTACCGTAATAATAATGGCCAGTGAAATTAAACTCTAGCAAGATAAGCAACCACCTGGTGATTCTACTCGTCATTCCAGGTTTATTAACCAAGTACAAGAGGGCTTGATGGTCTACAAAGAAGACGAACTTGGTCTCCAAAAGATAATGGCAAAACTTCTTAACCGTGTACAAACCACAGCTAATCCTTCTCTCTTGGTTGTGGTTTAATTCCCCTCAGGTTCGTTGAGTTGGAAGCTAGCAGAACTAATGGGGAAGTCCATCTTGTGTTCGTCGAGTTTTGGCCAGCACGCACCCTATGGCAAATGTTAAGGCGTCAATATAGACATGGAAGATGCGATCTCATTTGGGGGATCTAAGGATTGGAGCGCTTGCTAAAGCTTTTTTGAGTGTAGTGTAAGCTTTGTGGCATTCGTCTATCCACTCGAAAACTATAAGGAGTCTGTAAAGGGATCTAGCAATATCGGCATACATAAAAATGAATCGTTGATAATAGCTGACATATCCCATGAAGCGCTGAATGCCTTTGAAGTTGGTAGGTGGCGAGACAGCTCAAGAATGAGCCGCACCTTGCTACTATTGTCAGCTGATATTCCTTGCCTAGAGATGATGTGTCCTAGGATCACTCCGTGTGTCGAACCCAAATTGGCATTTAAGAGGGTTCAACGAGATGCGATATAGTCTACATCACTCTAGCACCTTACGCAAACATGCGAGGTGCTCCTTCCAAGAAGAATTGACACATAGGTCGTCCATGAAGACTTCTAGGAATTTTCGGAGATATTCCTTGTAAGCCATACACATTAAGCGTTGGAAGGCTCCAGGGGCATTGTGAAAAGATGCAGGGGGGAAGAGAGCTTGAGCTCTTGCAAGCCAAACACACTAACAAAACCCTAATAGAGAACACACAAGGTGAGAGGCTGAAAATCTTCTTCTTCTCTACTCAACACTCAACACACCATATACAAGATAAGAGTACTCAAAATATGAAAGGTACTCAACCAATACATACACGGGTTCTCTATAGTGTGAACCCAACTAAATGAGCTGGAGCTATAACTATGCCAATCTCTAGAATGGCTATCACACAGCCTGTCATCCCACTGGCTGCATATCACCCATGATCTCACCAACCATGCCAGTGGTGTAAGTGTGGGGCCCCCAGGCGGGTCATCAATGTCCACCGCCTCACTAGACAAGCTCGATATCTCAACACTCCCCCTCGAGCTCAACTCCATCTCATGTACACCAAGCGAAGCCCTGAATCTGCGGAGCTTCTCTGTACCCAATGCTTTGGTGAAGATGTCAGCTACCTGATCCTCTGTGCTGACATAAACAAGGTCAAGGTCTCCTGCCAAGACCTTCTCTCTGACGAAATGGTAGTGGACCTCTATATGCTTCGTGCGAGCATGAAAGACTAGGTTCCTGGCCAATTGTATACTGCTAATGTTGTCACAAAAAATGACAACTTGTCTATCCACCACTGATAGACCCAAATCTGCAAGTAGCTTTCTCAACCAAGCTACCTCACATGCTGCCATAGCAGCTCCTCTGTACTCGGCCTCTATGCTGGATAGAGCAACCATAGGGTGCTTCTTGCTGCTCCAAGTCACAGCAGCACTCCCCAAAGAAAACATGAATCCACTGGTAGATCTTCTATCTAAGATACTACCAGCCCAATAAGCATCTGTGTACCCATGTACACATCTCTGTCCCAGTCTCATAGAATAGTCCATAATGCAAAGTAGACCTCACATACCTCAGTATGCATCTCACTGCGTCCAAATGCGGTTTCCATGGAACCTGCATAAACTGACTCACCAACCCAACCGCATAGCTCAAATCTGGTCTGGTGATCGTCATGTAGATCAAACTTCCTACTATGCACCTGTACATAGTAGGATCCTCCAAGATCTCTCCTGAATCTGCACTCAACTTGCCATTCTGATCCAATGGCACAGAAATAGGCTTACAGCCTATCATACCATACGTGGACAACATGTCCAAGCCATACTGTCTCTGCAGTAATCCAATACCATGTGGTGACCTAATCACCTCAATGCCCAAGAAATATCTGAGCTCCCCCAGATCCTCCATCTCGAACTTTTGTCTAAGCAAGATCTTTACATCAAAGCTCTCTGCATCATGGTCCCCTGTAATGATCAAGTCATCTACATAGATGATAACAAGCACAACCCCTCTATCACCTGGTCTCACATACAGCGAGAAATCTGCATTGGCTACATGAAAGCCAATAGTGACAAGATATTTAAAAATCTTGTCAGACCATGCTCTTGGTGCTTACTTTAAGCCATACAAGGCTTTCTTCAACCTGCAAACATGCTCGGGGTGACTCACATCCTCATAACCAGGTGGCTGCAACATATACACCTCTTCTTGAAAATCCCCATGCAAGAATGCATTCTTTACATCCATCTGATGTAAAGACCATTGCTTTGACACAGCCACTGCTATCACAACTCTCACTGTTGCCATCTTGGCAACTGGGCTGAAAGTTTCCTCATAATCAATGTCATATGTCTGCGCATATCCTTTGGCTACCAACCTAGCCTTATACCTGTTTATGCTTCCATCACTGTTATGTTTTACTTTGTACACCCACTTGCATCCAATGGCTTTCTTGCCTTCAGGCAATTGCACTAAATCCCAAGTTTCATTTCTATATAGTGCATTCATCTCCTCATCCATAGCTTTCTCCCAACACACATTTCCAATAGCCTCATCAATGCATGTGGGCTTAACAACCTGCACAACCTTTGCCATATATGCATAGTGATGTGCCACATAACCATCATAGGTAAATGTCTACATAGTATTTTTCACTCTCCCAGATCTTCGCAGTTTTTCATTCATGGCTTCCATAGCCTTCTTTACACCAGGTGTTCTCATAGCTGGGATCCCAAGCTCCTCATCAAGGCTCATATCTAAGCCACTAGACTCTCCATCAACATGAGAATGCCCTGCAGAAATGTCAGGCATACCAAGGGGCTCAACCACTTTCTCTTTTCCTTTACGTGATGTACTAATCACATTTGCAGGACTGGTAATATGACGCAACCTGCCACTCCATGGTCTATCAACAGACCCACTAGATGAGGACTCTCCTGGTCCACTCAAAGACTGTGATTGCTGACCTGCATTTTGTGCAACCACACTTACACTCACATCAGCCCCAATAGCTTTTTTTTCAGCAGCATACCAGCTGCTCATCTCATCAAAGACAACATCCTTGCTTACCCTCAACTCACGTGTAGCAGGGTTATAACACCTATATCCCTTTTGCTCAAGGGAATATCCAATAAACACACATTTTTCAGCTTTTGGATCCAGCTTAGTTCTCAGCTCATCTGGCACATGCACATATGCAATGCATCCAAAGACTTTCAGATGAGACACATCTGGTTTTCTGCCAGTAAACCTCTCCTCTGGAGTTACATCATGTATGGCAGCAGTTGGAGTCCTGTTCATGATGTATACTACTGTAGAAACAGCCTCAGTCCAATAGCTATGTGGCATATTCTTCTCTTCCATCAATGCTTGTGTAATCTTAGCAATGTGCCTGTTTTTCTGCTCAACAACTCTATTTTGCTGCGGAGTGTATCTGCATGTAAACTGTCTCCGCCGAATACCATTCTTCTTCAAAAATTCAGAGAACTCATTAGAGAAGTACTCTCCCCCTCCATCTGACCTTAGGCACTTTACATATTTCCATGTTTGCTTTTCAACCAAAACTTTGAAATTCTGAAAGTGAGTGAACACCTCACTCTTCTCCTTCATGAAATATACCCACACTTTCCTTGTGTGGTCATCAATGAAAGTCACATAATACCTGCAGCCTCCCATAGACGTAGTCTTCGTAGGACCCCATACATCTCAATGCACAACATCTAGTGCATTTCTGCTCACATATCTGTTACGTGGAAATACATGCTTTGTTTGCTTTCCAAATTGGCATGCTTCACATATTCTCTGCATACCTTCCACTTTAAACTTTGGCAGCCCTGTCACAATTCCTTTAGTCTGCATAGACTTCATTCTCTGCACATTCACATGTCCAATTCTTTTATGCCATATGTCTGTGTCTGCAACGATTCCTGAACCATTTGTAAACATCACAGCACTCATTTCAGGCATGTCTACATTCAACGTAAACATTCTGCCCACTCTGTTGCCTTTTGCAACCAACCTGCACTTGTCTTTAAAATCTTCAACATAACAACCATCAGGGTTAAACTGAACCTGTAAACCCTGCTCAATCATCTGGCCAACTGAAATCAGATTCTTTGTTATGTTCGGAATGTAAAGTACATCTGCAAGGTACTTCACTTTGACATCCTGCAGCATAGACAATGGCACATCTCCAACATGGACAATTGGATGAGCAGTGTCATCCCCTGTTTCCACAAAACCTGGTCTTTTCGGGTTTTTCATCTCCTTGAACCACTCCCCATGACTTGTCATGTGGTTCGAAGCACCTGAATCCACATACCACACATCATCTTTTTGTGCGGCTTCAACATTTTCAGACATGGCATTCACGACATGCTGCATAACAAACAACCTTTCATTATCCTCATTATTTCTACTTGAGGATGCATAGTTGTTTTGCTATACTTTTGCATTTTGCATGTCAGCCTGCTTCTTATAACATTTTGCCTGCAAATGTCCAGGCTTACCACAGTAATAGCATTCACGTGCATCATTATACTGCCTTTGCTAATTTCCACAGCCTCTTTGACTCCCCTGCCTCTAAATTTGCCTCTTCCACCTGCGTGTTGTTGTTGTTGTTGTTGTGTATTCTGGGACTGTTGTTGTTGCTGCCTGCTGGCCATAATTCTGATTACCTGTTCAGCCACCTCCTTGATTGCGTCCACGGCCTCCTCTACCTCGTTCTCTTCCTGAACTTGTGTAGAAGGCCTGTTGCTCTGAACTGTTTTTGTTTTGTGAAGACTGTTGGTCTTCACCCAAGCTCTTCTCTTCTATAATCAGCATAGACACCAAATCTGTAAAGTTAGGAATGTTTTCCCGAGTCTGAATAGACGTCTTGAACGCCTTGTATTATGGCCCGAGACCACGTAGACAGACCTCCACCTTATCATCATCATCTACTGACACATCAATAGATGCAAGGGATTCCACAATACCCTTTATCTTCAACGCATAGTCATTCATAGACATGCTCTTTTTCTCCATAGTATGAAGTTCATTCTTCAACTGTATCTTACGTGCCTTGGTATTTGTTTCATAGAGCTTTACCAAGGTGTCCCACGCCTCCTTGGGAGACTTGGCATCCTGAATGTGTCCAATCATGGTGTCCTGTACACTAATGGAGAGCCAATACATAACTTTCCTGGCTCCTTGGTTCCAGTCTTTAAACTCTTTCACATCTGCAGCAGTCGGATTTATGTCCGGTATCTCCGGTGCCTCTTCATGCTCACCTTCTATATAGTCCCAATAGCCCTTTCCCATCAGGAAATTCGTCAACCTGAACCTCCAAGCATGGAAGTTATTCTTATCTAGCTTCTCAGCCACAATCTGGGTTATCCCATCATATGACATCTTGCTAAACACACAATTTTACCAGAAACAGCACTCTGGTTTGTCCTGCACAAACTGTAGTATTTCCTGCAGCGGTACTATAGTACTCTCAAATGTCACAACCAGCGACTTCAATGTGCATACATACACCCAATGGCAACTGTTGACCTCTTTGCAGCACCCACAGTGTCTGCACAGTCAATCTGTCTTCCTGCAGTTCTTAAAACAGAGTTCTGCAGAGAATCGACGACTTACCCGCAGTGCTCGAAATCGCCTGCTTTCTGAAAAACGGAGGTCTAGACGTGCCGGAAACGCGTTTTCGGCCCAGGAAATGGGTGTCCGATAGGATAATGTAGTTGTCATGTAGCTTTACTCCCGCGAAGAAAGCTCCTTAATCAGAGATCATTTGCCGATGCCTCCCATAGAGCTCCCGACAAGGGTGTAGTCACCAACACAAATAGGGAAGAGTAGTTGAAGCTCTTACCCTCGTACCGCTTCCTATGGTTCTCTTGCTTGCAACTCAGCCCTTAGCACGAACCAGGCTCTGATACCATGAAAAGATGCAGGGGGGAAGAGAGCTTGAGCTCTTGCAAGCACACACACACTCACAAAACCCTAATAGAGAACACACAAGGTGAGAGGCTGAAAATCTTCTTCTTCTCTACTCAACACTCAACACACCATATACAAGATAAGAGTACTCAAAATATGAAAGGTATTCAACCAATACATACACATAAATGAGCTGGCGCTATAATTATGCCAGTCTCTAGAATGGCTATCACACAGCCTATCATCCCACTGGTCGCATATCACCCATGATCTCACCAACCATGCCAGTGGTGTAAGTGTGGGGCCTATCTCCTAGGCGGGTCATCAGTGTCCACCGCCTCGCTAGACGAGCTCGATATCTCAACACATTGGTCAATCCAAAGGGCATGACTTTGTATGCGTACGTACCCTATTCAGTAGCAAAAGCAATTTTGTGCTGGTCTTTAGGGTCAATTAGCACGTGGTTGTATCCTAAGAATCCATCTAGGAAGCTGTAGGCTTCCTTTCCCGCTACTCTTTCTAACATGTGTTCAGTGACTGGTAAAGGATAGTGGTCCCTTATGGTGGTGGCATTGACCTTTTTGAGGTCGACGTGCAGACCCTAACTTTTCCATTTTTCTTGGGTACTATCACAATCAATGATACCCACTCCATATGTTCAATTTCATAGATGAATCCAATGTCAATGAGTCTTTCAATCTCTTCAATTTTTCTTGGATACTATCACAATCAATGATACCCACTCTGTATGTTCAATTTCATAGATGAATCCAATGTCAATGAGTCTTTCAATCTCTTCAAGTACCATCTTGGAATATTTGGGTTCATTGGGTAAGCTCATTGCTTGACTGGCCTAGCTCCATCAACCTTGGGAATGGTGTGTTGTACCACTTCTGGAGGTACGCCCTTCATATCCATGTACTTCCAAGCAAAGCAATCCTCGAATTTGATTAGGAGAGAAATGAGCTATGCTTGTTCTTCCTTTGTAATGTCTTCTGCAATGAACATGAGCCTTGGGTCTTCGCCTGTGGGCCTACCAAGTTTACTTCCTTAACCTTGGATAGACCATCATATGAGGTCCCAGGTTTCCCACTATTAGACCTTTGAGCCAAATCATACTGAACAAACGCGGTTGGCCATTTTGAAGGTCTTAAAGAGAGGAACAAAGAGAGGCTTGCAATGTCTCTTGGGGCAGAGACAGTCCTGTGAGAAAGGTGAGGTCTACATTATCTCCAGCTTTTTGAGGTGTATGGGATGGGAATAGGGATTTATGCATTAGTTCCCCTATGGTGTTCATCTCCTAGGCCTCCAAGATATTCCGCCACCCTGTCTTTCAATTGGGGGGTAGCTTCTTCTTTTGTTAGCTCTAGCATGAGCGGTTGGTCTAGAAGTTCGCAAGGGTAAACCTGAGCCTAATGTGCAGATCTCTGGCTTGAGACTAACAAGCATGGTTCAAGGTAGGCACAGTAGGGAGGTCAGCTTCCATCTGAGCTTGGCACTCACGAACTAACTCTTGGGTGGCTTGGAGCCTCTCTTTTTCCTCAATAGGAATTGGATATTCCTTAAGCTTTTTAGATAGCTGGCATGGGTCAATGGGTTTTTGGGCACGCGCGGGTGACTGCACGTAGCTTATCTTCTTCTTCAAATGAAGAAGTCGAAGGATGAGTTATTGTGCCTAAGTCCCAAAACCCTTTTGATAATCACTCGGCTCATATCCTGAGTTGTTGTGTGCCTAAGTCTTTTGTTGTTCGATTCATATCCCTAGCTCGCGATATCGGGTCTACAAGAAGGTATACAGGATACATTTAATCCCCCTCCATAACATAGTGACTGAGAATTTGTGAGAGCAAACTCATGGACTCTTGGGTTTCAGAAGTGGGAGTCTCCAGGATTTCTCCCTTGTTCCCATCCTCGAAGAGTTCTATCAGGGTTATCCAACAAACTGGTGCGACTCAGGGTAACGAAGGCTGTGGTGGGAAAACTGGGAGTGGTAGGGGCATCTCAGGGACTCCCAAGATTCCTCTTTGGGCCACTTCCTGGCCAAGTTGGGGGCATTGTAATGTCCAGGGGCTGGCAAAGCCAGTGGTTGTTGCCTGGGATTTGCAGGTAGTACCTGGGGCATTGCTCGAGCCAAGGCAACCATGTGATGGTAGCAGTTAGAGATCTCATGGTTGCCCCATTTCACACAGTAGGTATAATAGAGGCTTGGGCTAGGTCTCAGGAAGGAACGGGGGTGCGAGAGTTGGAATGAACGTGCACTTGTGGGCGAACGGCCTTGGTGGCAAAGATTTTTTTCAAATTTGACTAACTTGCTGTAGGTCTCACAACCAGTTTGACAATACAAAATTCTCCTTATTTAATCCTCTTGCTAATATCTCTCCCTACTAATGCATGCTAGTGAGTGTGTGTGAGTGAAGTGAGGTAAGAGAAGGGATGAGGACCCGTAGTGCAATGCCGCGGTGTGACAACGCTCATGGGAGATGTGGTGGAATTGCTTCTCAAGGAGTTGTAGAGCTTGGAGACCTCGAGCGTTACGAGCTCGGCCATTGGAAAGATCCTCACAACAGTTGCAGTTCACCAGGTAAGCTCTTTTTGGATGTGTTTCACGGAGAGTTAGGGTGAGCCTTAATAGGTGGTGTCGTGGGTGTTTACTTTAAGGTTGGCACAAGCGTTCGCTTCCGTCTCTCAGGAAGGAACGGGGGTGCGAGAGTTGCAATGAACGTGCACTTGTGGGCGAAAGGCCTTGGTGGCAAAGATTTTTTTCAAATTTGACGAACTTGTTGTAGGTCTCACAACCAATTTGACAATACAAAATTCTCCTTATTTAATTGCACTTAAATGCACATGAGGTCTAATTAAATATAATTAAACTAATTTTAATGCTCCTACCAAGTTTAAGCAAGAAATCTAACAGATTTGGGTTACACAAGTAGAAGGAACGAGCGTGGCAAAGTTAGAACGGGCGTTCTCTGAAGTTGCCATGGACGTTCGACTCTCAGAGATGCTTGGCAGAATGGAAATTGGGCTGGAAACCTCTTCAATCAATAATAACTGATTTAGTCTTTTGATGTTTTTGTTTTTATAAGGAGCTAGAGCTAGTCTCTAGCTACTTATTGAAATGCATGGTTTAAGCTAATGGATTGAGATAAATTGATTTATTTAAAAAAATACAAACATGATGAAAAACATAGAAATTAAAAAATTGCTTGAATGTTGAGGACAAATAGAGATACTTACTTGCTTCTTCCTCTCGGGGTGAAGACTTGAATGCTCTGATGCTCAACCAACAATCCAATTTACAAGTAATCTCCGACAAAACACAAAACGAATAATGTTAATCGACCAACCGGTGGGTTTGCATCCCAACCGGGTAAAATTAAGCTCTAGCTAATGAATCAAGTAGACCCTCAGCAAATGCCAATCCCCAGCAACGGTGCCAAAGATGTTAATGGTTTAACATGCTACCTCACAAACACAAGAGAGAGGAAGAAGAGAGTACTTGCAAGGGTTGAATCAGGTGACTTGCAATTGGCCACCCCTATTAGGGTTAACTCCCCGACGTGAGGCCACTAGGACCTCACTCTACACTCTCTTTGTGTCACCCAAAGAGAGATCCAAGCAAGCTAGGTAGGAGCAAGAGGGTGAGAATTATGGAGAGCTCAACCGCTACCTCATGCTAATCATATATGAACAAGACAAGGTGGAGAGTAATGGAGAGTGAAGGAGAGAAGGGAGAGCAACACCATTCCTACTCACATACACCAACAATCACAAACAAGCAAGCATCACAAGCAAGCAAAACTACCATAAACGCAAGAGAGTGAGAGAGAGAAAGCAAAACTCAATTGAGAAAAATAGGATTGTCCCCTTTCATATTCCATAAAATGTCTTATATGCACGAGCTCACTTTTCACAATGGCTGGCCACCCAATTACAAATGGGGGCCCAAAAACTAGTCTTCATAGTTTAACTAGCTCTATGTATATATCAATTCCTTATGACCGGCATTACACAAGTCATAAGCTCGGTCATCCCTTGTCTCATTTACAATTGGCGCTTAGCACGGTTACAAAATTACAAGAGCAATGTGGTAGTCATGCGAAAGGACATGTTAACTAGAGTGGTTAACAAACCCACATGCTTCTTGACAACAAGTGACGGCAGCGAGTGCTTCTTCTCGACTACGAAAGCGAGGGGCTTCACACTTCGGCTCAGGAGGGAAGTCCTCCTTCATCGCTCGTTTCGTAAGTACCTTTTTTAGTAATCGTTTCTTCTCCTCTTTCATTTTGTTTTGTACTATATTGTTTTCTTTAACTAATTATATATTTTCTTAATTATTTTTCGTAGAGGGAGGTTGTTGGGCGTGACCCAACAAAGGAGGAGTACGACTATGGGTACAGAGCCCCCTGTCTCCGTAATTATGGACGTGGATGCGTACGTGAGATGTACACTTGGATGAATCCATCTAGGGACTCAAGACGATGAGATAAGTGAGCCTAAACCCTTCTCTTTTCTATATCTAATTGTATTTTATTTCCCTTGCGCTTGATGGCATATATATAGGATGAAGGAGAAGAGGAAGAGGAGGCTTCTGATTATAAGCATGAAGCAATGGAAGGAAGTGAAGAGGGCGACGAAGACGATGATGATGATCACTCGAAATTCGATGAGGATTCCAATTACCTACCTCTTCATTGTAGACATTTTATGTATATATGATCAAAGACCCGCCACTTCATGAAATAAAATAAATTTTGGGCTCAATTACATTCTTCACAATCTGTGTTTCTTATGTTTGTGTTTGTGTTTGTGTCATAAAACTAAAATTGTGACTCTGTTTTAATTCAAAAAAAGAGTTGGGGCAGACTGGGGAGTCCTGTGAAGACTCCCCAATCTGTCTTATTTCTTTTTTTATTGCGCACAGCTTTTGCTAGCTGATTAGCACACATAGCAGTGAAATATCGCTACTCAGTAACGTAATTTCGCTGGGAACAATGAAATTACGCTGCCGTGAGAAGCGACATTTTCTTGCTATTTACGTCGCTCAACAGCGAACCCGTTTTGCAACGAAAATAGACAAACATCTGCCTACTCTTCTAGTTATAAAAATGCCACTATTTTGTCTACTGCATCCTCATTTTGTTGTAGTGACAATACGTAAAAAAGTAGATAGTGTTGCTCATAAGTTAGCTTTACCAAGAGCTCTAAAGTTCATCCAATTTTTCACGTCACTAAACTGAAAAAGAAGTTGAGTGATGATGATAATCTCGTCAGTCAAGAGATCCTAGTAGAACTTATTGAACCCCCATCCTTACCACACAAACCAGAAAAAGTCTTAGAATTCCAAGAGAAAAGAACTTGACACTTTGTACGATAAGAGTGTTTAGTCAAGTGGAAGGATAGACCAGAAGAAGGTTCTCCTTGGGAAAAGGTAAGCACACTCATAAAGAGGTTCTCGAATTTCATTTTCGAGGACAAAAACTCCTCTTAAGGGGGGAGTAATGTCATGACATTGGAATTATTGGAAGCCTAGAGAGCTCGACCATCCAAATAAGTCACAGGCGGGGTGTAAGAGTGCCACTATGACTAGATACATACTTAAGGGGTGAGCGGGCACTAATAAGAGTGGTCGAGCATAGGTGAAGAGCTGACTAGCTAATAAAAGAGTGGAGTCCATGTATAGAGGGTCTAGAGTTTATTTTTGTTGTGATTGGGAGGAGAACCAAGAGCTCTCAACACCCTTGTCTTAGTGACGAAGTCGTGCAGCTAAGGTTGCCCTTACATTGACCATGCCCAAGCCTATGTATCTTGTAGTCACTTAGCTCAAAGTTCGGTGCCCAAGTGTGGATAAGGATCAGTTGCATAAATAACAAATTCTCATAGTAGACGGCACAATCCCCTTTTGTGCCAATTGAGTTTAGTCTTATCTCTTTGCTCTTTTGTGTGTATGGTGTGAGAAGAGAGTTCAAAGAAGAGAGAGCTTCATTCTTCCTGCATGTTCTTCTTATTCTTGTATACATGAGTGTGATAGTAGATAGCAATAAGTATCCTTGTATGACGAGAGACAACCTCATGGTGATGCCTTGAGGAAGGAGACAAAGGCCCTGAAGCTAGCCACCACTAGCACAACTTGGAGTCTCCAAAGGTATAAGCTTGGATGCCGACAAGTTCCCCAACGACATGTTAAGGTAAGCATTATCCAATGTATTTGGAGAGTAGTATAGCCTGTAACCTTTATATAAGTCATTTTTTATAATAAGCAATAGACAATCATTCTCTTATTTCAATACAATACCTATGACCTCCCCTTCTTCTCTACCCTTGCTTGCTTGTATACTTTTTTATTCATGCATAGGTTGAATGGGTTTGCTTGTAGGTTTTCGTCTTTCCTTGCTTTTTCTAAAAGATAACCATCACAAATAGATGACTCTACCTTCACCCCATTGGCAAATGAGTATTGAGGTGTGACAATGGCATGACAATACAATGGCCAAGCTAGCATACCCACATAAAAGGAAGTTACAATTGTGTAGCTCTAAGGCACGGTCCAATGATACATACTTCCGCAAGGCTAAGATAAGCTCGTATAGGTTATCAATACATTACCTTGGAAAAAGTAACTTTACTACATGGGATCGTGGGAGGATGGGTTTTCCCATATTTCTTCCATGTTATCTATTCTATAAAGCAAGAGTGAGTCGATGCACGACTTTACTATCAAACAATCGAGAAGTTGAGGAGGTGGTGGAGATGGTTCTCACTTGCCACACATTGTGCAACACATTGTGGGAGGATTTCTTGCTGAAAGCAAAGGAAAACAAGCAACTCTATGGCCAATCCTTTGAAATCACACACAAAGAAATGAAGAAACATACAATCATATGGGATATTCTCACGCTGATCTTGTCAAGATAACATTCTATCGCCTATCAACTACCAACAAAGGGTGGTGGAGAAGAGAACCCCAAGGAAAATTGAAACTGACAGCTAAACATTGTTGGGAAGCAATCAAGGCTAGACTAATCCTACGACGACACTGTACATTTCCTTGCAAACAATTCCTCGATAATTCAAATGAACTCTACCAAGCTACCAACCATAGAGGGCTACATGTACCTTCAAGAAAAAAAAAAACCTTCTCCCAAAGTTCTTGCTATCTTTTCCTAGAGTAATCTAAGCCTAGGTAGGCACTGCACAGCTTTACTATGAAAAAGGGCCCCTCCACAATTCAACAAAGCAACTAAGTTGGTTTTCCTAGTAAAGGTCGGATTCTCTACTTTTGTGTTAATTAATGAGCACCTATCGAGTGTATGGAGCACGTTAGCAATGAGAAACAAGCACTATTTTTTAGTGAGAGAATCACTTATTAACATGCACTATTTTACATTGACTCAATGCCCTAGTCTAGTCTCTTATTAGATAAGAATGTATTAAAACATATAAACATAAAATAAAGATGATATTTCAAAAAAAGTTGAGAAATAGAGTGTAGCTGGGTCGACCCCCGATATAGGGGCCGGGTTGATCCATGCCTACTACGGCCATGCAACGCTATTGTTAAGGTGACCTACCCATGGGTGTGTACGTGTAACAAAAAGTGAGGAATTGAGCAAATCTTCTTTAAAAAAGTGAGGAATTGAGCAAATCTTCTTTAAAAAAGTTTGATGAGAAGACCTGCTCTTTTAAGGACTTGATGTGTTTTTTTTAATATTGTTCTAAAGTGTTAAAGAGGTCATGCGGTGGACTCAAGAAGGAAATGAAAGTTGGAGTCCGCATAGCTTTAGAGTAGTCTTCCCATGTGGCTGTTTTTCTTCTTCTTGGTGCCAATGGCGCCCGTGAAAAATCTAGGCAGGTTGAGGAGGGAGTTCACCCGCACTACCCCTTCCAAGGCGGACCACTCCTCCTCGTCGGCCGTGGACAGACAGTCTGCCAAGCTACGCACCGAATGGGACCTGTCCACCCCCTTAATCTGGCCTTCCGCGTGTTCCCCTTCTTCAGGCCGGCTCACGTTGTTATTGTTGCTCCTGCTGCTGCTCCTGCTGCTGCTGCGGCGTTTGCTTATATTCACATTGCTATTAGCGGTGCGCATTGTATTGGACCGTCCAAGGGAAACATCCTCAATGCCGTCATCAAGCTTAGGTTTTTCTGCAATATTGCTGAAGGTATCCTTTCCTTCATAGCGCAAGGCCCCATTCTCATAAGCTTCGCATGGACTTTCTTTGGATTCTTTTACTACTCCATTGCTGCTGTTTGTAGCAGGCTGGGGCATTAATGGTGATGAGTGGAGGTAAACACATACTACAGCGCAATCGTCCACCTTGGAACTCGGGTACTTGAGCCGCCACGCGCGAACGGCAGTTTCCACGACCGCTCTAGCGGCGGTGGCACGCGTGGGGGCCCAAGAAACGATGTCCACCACCTCCTGGTTGCTCAGGACGTCCCAAACCTGGGCCAGTAAACGAAATAAGTAAGGCCAACGACTAGTTACACAGCGGCGGTGGCGGCGGCAAGAATACCTACCCCGTCGGTTGCAAGGACAAGGAACTCGTCCCTGGGGGTGAGCTTGCGGTGGGTGATCTCCGGCACGGAGATGAGGCCGAAGTCCTTGAGGCAGAAGTCCCCAAACGCCCTGGCCATGGCCAATCCCGGTGCATCGTCGTAAGGCAGCCACATCCTCGCCACCTTCGGCTCGTCCTCCAACGCAAAAACCCGCCCTTTACACGTGCGTATCCTCTCGGCCTCTCCTGTTTGCAAAATAATAAACCATGGACCTTCCCATTTGCGACTTGTAACCTTTTTTTAATATATTCCACTGCTTTAACTAAATAATAATAATAATAATAAACAGTGCGTAAATGATCATTTATCATAACACTAACACAATAAGGACATAAAACTAACATAATAAAGACTACCGAGTTCGACTTTACGTACTCGGGAGGCTGGGCTTGAGGTCCACTGTGAGCTGGATGGGTACCAGCGTGTCGTCCTCTCTTCTGGTGGCCAGCACAGCTCGCGAGTCCCCTAAATTGCCAATTACCAGGTCTTCCCCCTGCCACAAACGCACCAGCTCAGCACACGCATAATTTAAATACAGTTCTTTTATTTATTTAGATACCTAGAGTTGGCAGTTCAAACAGGGGCCGTCCATCATAAATTAGGCTCGCAAGGTTGCTTTTTGACGGGTATAAAAAACAGGGTTTTTAAATTTTCATACCTCTCTATAACCACTTCTAGTAGTTGACAACCACCCACCACACGTGGAAACAAGCCCTTAGTATGAGTAGTGGATAGAAGGCTTCACACCCGGGAAAAAACACAAGTTCCATGAAGACTTAACAAAGGGTCCAGTTCCATGCTGGCCAATTTTGGCAATTGGTTGTGAACTCCTGAAGGTAAGGATTGAGTTCATGTCCTCAAGATTACTATCCTAAGAAAGTAAAGGTTGAGTTCATATTCTCAAAATTACTCTTGTAATTTTTATATTTTTGAAGATAGGGTCCTAAGTCTAGCCTATTAGGATAAAGAATTTCACCGTGTTTCTACACACTCACACATCCCAACCTGAGGCTGGTTTCACCCTACACTCTCTAGCATCTCTAGCATCTCGTCTCCTCCTCCTCTAACCATCTGATAGTTAGAGGTGTACAAAGGAAAAGACTGTGCACTGGTCGGGGAGAGTGCTGCAACAGCGCTAGGGGTGCAAAACTATTATACTTAAGAGGGACATCTTTGGAGAAGGCACCTGCTTCAGCACGGTCACAGCTGTGGTGCCACTGCAAAAAGTGTCGATGGTGGGGTGTTTTCTGAGATCCTTGTCCATGGAATCGAAAGCATCGAGGAAGGAGTCTCTCCACTTGACAAACATTTCAGGCTCTATGGCCAGCTTCTGTTCTTCCTCATGTGAAGTAGCAGTAGGTGCGCCAGCAGTAGCTAGATGCAGGTGATGATGATGATCACTGTTGTTATCGTCGATCATATTGTCCATGATGGCTTGCTGTTGATCGCCCTGTTCACCTGCTTCTTCCTTGATCCCACACAACGCCAGATCTCCTCGCATGTGGGCTTTCCACATGGCCTCTAGCTTGGTAGGCAACGAGTCGCGGACTTTTCTCGCTACAAGGTGGCCGTAAGGCCCATGCCCGTCAAAAACGCCGCAAAACACAGTGTCCTTGCGGGAAGCGTAATCCTACATTGACCCAAACCAAACCTCAACCTTAATCAACAATCACACATAGACTTCGCAGTAATTAACAAAAAAACAATCACGCATGCGTACCTCCAACACCACCATGGCGTCCTGGTTGGTCCCCTTGCGGCCTTGCTGGGTGAAGATGCTGCAGGCGCGGCTGCTGGCGCCGTTGCCGCACATTCTGCCTGGTATTCGGGAAAGCAGCTCATTGGTCTTGGCCTCTTCCGCCAGGGCGTCCATCAGCTGCCTCTTCCTCTCCTTCCTCCTCACCTTCATGCTGGCCCCTGCGAATGCAGTGCTAGCACCGCCGACACCAGCATGTGATCGGCGGCCAGTGGAACAGCAGGATCCCATCCGATGATTGCAGTGATTTGATCGAATGACACCTTCACCTGTGCGAGATAGAGTGCATATTGCAGAAATGGCAGCTAAAAGAGTGATGATTCAATTTCACCATAATTCACCCCGTGAATATAATGTTTGCTAAAACGAGATCAGCAGAGATAGTTGAGAATACAAACGCCAAGCAGTACCCAACTAGGATCGAGGGTTTGGAAGCGTGCGTGTGTGTGTGTGTGTGAGAGAGAGAGAGAGAGAGAGAGAGAGAGAGAGAGAGAAACAGCCAGGGCTATAGCTGTGTGGAGGTCAAATATTCTACCCATTACACGCGGGACTTGGTTTGCTGAAAACATGTGCGGTTGTACCGAGCTTTCTCTGTCCTTGACGCCCTAACCGTCCTCTCTTCACCAAACTCCTCGAGGTTCTTTTGAGCACGAGTCTTGCATCTATCTAGCTAGACGTATGTATATATATATTATATATATATATAATTGAATCGCACAAAGTAGAATGGAGTGTTGTGGGCTTGAGAGCTACCTTGCTTCCAAAAGTCCTCAACGCAGACATGGGGCGGCCTAATTTCTAGAGAACGCCACATTAAACAAATCGAAAAAGGCAGGAAGAAAAGGGGGGATTCAAGCTCTGGGGCCTGGAGGCTGGAGCCATGCTGTGGTAGCTACGTATATAAGACGTTGAAGCAGCCATGACTCATGGGGAGAGTGGTGGTGGTGCTGGCGGCTGGCCGGTGGTTTGGGCGATCCCATTACTCTCTCTCCTACGTCGTCACACAGAACGGACTCATTATTAGAGGCTCATTTACCCTAATTAAGGAGGACTTAAAAGCAAGCTGGTTGTGGCTTTTTTCGTCCTTGGGCAGTGACGATATTACTGATACGAGGCAATCTGGTATACACGCTTGAAGTTATGGCTTGAGGATGGGCATCATGGGATTCAAGTTTTCAACAATTGAAGCGAACAGGAATGGCGATGTGGCCCAGGCACCCACATCACCATGACAGGAGTCACTGAAGAAACCACGAAACTGATGTTAGTCACTAGTCACTGAAGAAACCACGAAAATTTGCTCCTTGAAAAACAGCTAGGTAGGTAGGCATGGGATTGGGGAGGGGTGGGACGCTTGCTCACGCAACACCGCCCTGCATTTGTTTACGTCCATATCTGGGCTTTTGATGATAATCACGTAAAGGAAATGCTACAGGGGCTTTTTGCTTTTTTGAGCAATTATGAATGACTCATGAGCTAGAGTGGCTCAGCATTGATTTTCTCGCACACAAGACTTGTGATGTGAGGCCCAAACGTCGATGGCGATCTGAGCAGCACCTACATAAAGGGTTGTGTCCCGGGCCAGGGGGGGCACTGCCACTGTGCAACAATCCCTTGGCTGATCCCCACTGGTAGTACTGTTCGAATGACAACTTAAAAAGTTCGAATGACAACACAAAAAGTTCGAATGATCAACCTTGTCACCCTGCCCATTTACATTCTGCCCTCTTGCACTTGCACTTGTCACTGTTCTGCCTTTGCAATGGTTCACGAGATTCCTCCTCCCCCCATCCATTCACACAGTAGAATTACTCCTCCTCATGTATGCTTTTATGTTGTAGATGAAACACGTTGGATAATAACTAGTACCAACCTTTTCCAAAAAATTCACAGAAACCACAAAGATGCCAGATAGCGATAGCAATTTCCTTATAAACCCAACCTTACAAAAAAGTATGCTTGGCTTTAATTGTCGTGGCCTCCCCCTTTGTCTACCTGCACCCATTCTTCACCATGCTCACCTATTTCACTACGGTGGTCATTAATTAATTAATGCAAAACCTTGGTTTCAAGGTTTTGTACCTCTTAGAGAACCTACCTTAAGACTCACATCATAAAAATATAAAAATTAATAGAAACTTTATAAAAATATTTTCACTAACTTTTTAAAAAAATCATTTCAAAGAGGTCACAACAGTGGAGAACAAAAATATATCAAAAGAGACATATATTTCTTCGTATTTTAGAATATGTACACCAAAGTTAAAATCCAAACTCTCTTAGATCTCCTCTATCTTGCTACATGTCTTGGAGTCCTGAACGAGACTATCACATGCTGACGTGATTCTGCAAGTTTCAACAAAAAATCAATGGTTTGGGGATACAAATCTTTATTTTTCCAATTCAAAATTTTCATATTGTTCCTTTGCAATATGAATATTTAAGTGATAACGAGCAATAGGATCATGGATTTGATAGACATAATCACTCAATTTTTTACATTATTCACATGCGTAAATAAGTCAATAACACACCAACGTCATTGACATCAAAAAAGTTGACCTGTTGTGGTGACCTATGAAACCTATAAAG
Source organism: Cibotium barometz (assembly GCF_041138505.1). NCBI lineage: Eukaryota > Viridiplantae > Streptophyta > Polypodiopsida > Cyatheales > Cibotiaceae > Cibotium > Cibotium barometz. The sequence continues at coordinate 7,988,196 of NC_141074.1, forward strand.
GCCCACCAAGCTTAAAATGCATTTTTCTATGGGGCCCATCGAGCTTATTCATTTTCTCGACGGGCCTAGTAGGAAAAAGCAAAAGCCCTGCGGGCTCGATAGGGTTATAAATAAAGCCCCCAACAACTGGGTCTGTTGTTGTGGGCTCATTTTCACTTTTTGAGAGAGAGAGAGAGAAAGAGAGCTATAGAGAGAGAGAGAGAGAGAGAGAGAGAGAGAGAGAGAGAGTGAGTGAGTGCAGTAAGTGCAATGCTGCATCATAGGTAATAATTTTAACATTTTACATTTAGAATTTTTTTTGAAACCTAGTCAGAAATCGATGGTGTGTCGTATTTTTGGCACATAACGTCGAGGAGGGGACTGGCTAGACTTTAGAGTCTATATCGTAATGTTCAGTTGTATATACGGTTAGATAAGTTTGTCCACCATTTCAACAATTGGTCGTATCACTTGACCGTCGTTGTCGTCGTCATGGAGAGAAACCTTCACCTATTTGCAAATTAAGATTGACACTGGGTTGTACTGCTCAACCGTAACGTGTCCGTCTATCAACCATAGGGTGGGGTATATAGGATTTGAGTCTAAATTATATTGCTCAGCTATTTGGGTCATCTCCAAGGTTTATATATAGTGTGTTAGCATTCGACATTGGGTTGTATTGCTCAGCTATTTGGGTCATCTCCAACATTGATATATAGTGTGTTAGGGTTCGACACTGGGTTGTATTGCTCGATCGCAAACGTGTCGTTCTAGTTCATATTTTATGTGTATGTAACTTCAACACTGGGTCATATCCCTCGGTTATAATATGTCATCGTTTCAATTGCATGTGAGTGTATACTTCAACACTGGATCATATTATTCGATCATAATGTGTCGTAGCTTATATTGCAATTTGTATATGTATGTATGAGTCTATGTTGTTTGTCTAATGCACATTGTTTATTCTCAGTCTCAATCTCCATATCCTCTCTTGATAGTCTACATCATCTATTCTCTCTCTCCCTCTCTCTCTCTTATTTTGCTTAATTTAAAAATCTGGTCTCTCTCACTGTGATATCTTAAAACTGAATTTTCCATCTCTCTCTCTCTCTCTCTCTCTCTCTCTCTCTCTCTCTCTCTCTCTCTCTCTCTCTCTCTCTCTCTCTCTCTCTCTCTCTCTCTCTCTCTATATATATATATATATATATATATATATATATATATACATATATATATATTGGCAACCGACACTTGGGAGTAGAAAGGTAGAGGTTATTTCCGCATAGGAAGCTTGAAGTGGGTTGTGCATGACATGCATGTTCTCCTAGAACACCTTTAACGTAGAGAAGCTAGTTGGGGTGGATCATGAGAGAAAGTGTGCGCGTCATGGTGTCAAGTTCATAGAAGTGCAATGGATAATTCATAGAGAATGAAGGAAGTTCAAGCAGAGCAATGTGGTACCCCCGCATGGAGTTGGAGGCCTCTAGAAGCGAAGGGCAACTGCATCGTCCAAGAAGATTTTCGAAAGGGATTTCGCGAGACAGCAAGGTCAAGAACGACAAAATCAAGAACCTCTGAGAAATTAAGAGGGAGAGGAAGAAAAACCAAGAGCGTCACAACAAGAGACAAGGAAATCAAGAAGAAGAAGAACTAGTGACCTTCAAAAGGATGTCTCTAGAATACCCAAAGTTCAAGGGCAAAAGTGAGGAGGATCCAGGCACTCATGTCTTTGCCTTCGAGACCAACTTCTTGGCCACCACCAGAGCCATGTTGCCATAAAAGATAGAGTACTTTACGACAACCCTAGGTGGAAAAGCAACCAGTTGGTATGCTCATTATGGTCTAGAGCACTTTCAAACGTTTGAAGAACTCAAGAAAGCTTTCCTGAAAAAATTTCGGAAAGACAAGACCACCACTGAGGTACTAGAAAAGCTGCAAAGACTGACTCAGAAGAAGAGACCAACAAAAGACTATGTATTAAAATTCAAAGCATTGTTAATGCATCTAGACCAACCTGAAAAATATGCAGTAGAAGTAGGCATGCTAAGTCAGTGGTTTGTGAGAGGATTAAGGGAGAAGCTCTAGATGGCAGTAACCTCTTATGATTTGGAGACCCTCACCTTTAAACAAGTGGTAACATGAGAAACCAGAGCTAAAGGGATCTTGAAGCAAACAAGCAAAGACCCCAAGAAGAAAAAGAAAGGATCTAACAAAAGAAAAAAGAAGGAAGAAGAGACTTATGACTCGAATTCCAGTAAAGACACCTCTAGTCAAGATTTAGATACCAAAGAGCGGAAGCCCCAAAAGAAGAAAGGCAAGAAGCCAGCAGCAGATGTTCAAGAAGAATTGAAAGACACTCTAGCCAAACAGAATTGAAAGAAGAAAGGACACGCAGGATCCGGACTGAGACCGGATGTCTAGTGCATGAAGTGTAATAACCAGGGTTATACAAAAGAGCAGTGTTAGATGAAACCCACATAGCAGCCATGTGCTATCTGCAAAACAATAAGAGTAACCACACCATTAACACATGCTTTTACAACACTCAGAACAAGAATCCAAGAGTGGTGGAACGGCAATAGCGATAGCAACAACATGTTCCAGCTTCTATCAATCAAGTCACCACCGGACCTCAAAATAATAGACCTTATGGAAGAGGAGATGGAAGATTTGGACAAAGAGGAACTGGGTTAATATGCTACTATTGCAGTTCCCTTGGGCATAGGCAAAATGATTGTCCCATATTATAAAGCCATCATCAACAAGAACTGCAAGAGGCAAGGCTACAAAGAGAGACAAACCCAATAGGAGAGCTAATGCAATGCTAGAGATGGTGAAAGTGGATTAATGGATAGGAAGACAACAAGAGAAGCCACCATTAATGATGGCAAGGTTGCAAGGACTTGTCAAGACAATGACACGCAAGAATGCTAATCCGAAACAAAAGCGAAAGCCAAAATAGTGGGTAGGGCAACAAAGGGTCTGAGAGAAAATCACCAAGATTGTGCAGAGTGCATAAGGAATGGTGGATAATGTAGGAATCCTGCTCCTCAATGAGCATGCCAACACGCATCTGGATAGGACAAGCCTGGTCAAAAAAAAAAAAAAAGAGAAGACATCGCAGAAGCATGCAAGAAGCCACTACGCGATGTTAAGATGACTGAAGAAGAGATGCGAAAGTGCCCCACCATTATAGCCTAGAGTAGTAAAAGCATCTTGAAAAGAAAATGGAAAGGGATCCGGAGAGCAATTTTGGATAGGAAAACTAACAAGAGAAGGTTAGGAAAATGAAAAAGAATCCAAGGGGGAAGAAGGAAAAGTGAACAAAGGCCAAAGTATGCCCAGTCACAAAGTAAGGGGCAGCAACCCTGAAGAGGAATATGACCAGCAAGATGAAGCTGCATAACAGTAGATCAAATGCTAAATTGGGTGCCCAACTACATGCAAAAGCTACTCCAGGCCGTGAAAAGTTGGCACATATGCTCGTTCACGAAATGGAGAGTCCGGCTGTGTAGAAAGTAGAAATGTGAAAATAGTTCAAGATTGTGGCACAGTCATTCTAGAAGTGACCATAAAGATAAGAGGGCAGATGGTGTCATGGATCATCTTGGATGGAGCATCTAGAGTGAATATAATATTATATAGCCTTTGGCAAAGAAGCTAGGAATTACATAAATGTAGCCTGCTCCATTCCAAATCCAGATGATCGATCAAAGAAGGGTTCGATCAATTGGAATCATTTAATGCTTTAGCCACGTTCCAGAGAATGGTGCAAGAAATATTCTATGAATATTTGACCACCTTCATGAAGGTCTTCGTAGACGACTTCAATGTGTTTGGAAGAAAAGAAGACCACATAAAGCGCTTGATGTTGTGTCTAGAAAAATAAAGAACAGCCAGACTGGGCCTCAATCCAGCTAAGTGTGCCTTTGTAGTCACGAGCGGATCTCTATTGGGGCACATAATGTTTGTAGAAGGACTGGCAGTGGATCCGACAAAAGTCAAGATCATAGTAAAGTTGTAAGTATCCAAGAATACCAAAGGAGTTACCAAATTCCTGGGATTGATCAAGTGGCACAGCAGGTTCATGAGGTTCCTAGAAAACGTAGCGATGCTCCTGTATAGTCTGACCGTAAAGGATGTAGAATATGTATGGTGAGGAGCTTGTCAGGAAGCATTCTGAAATCTGAAACAGATGCTGTCTTTAGGCACTAATTCTCCAGCATCCAAATTTTAAGTTAGTATTCCATGTGTTTGTGGATGCTTCTGACTTTGTCACCACCATAAGAAGTGCTTTGATGCGAGAATCACATGAAGGCTAGTTCATACCAATATATTATACAAGTAGAAGATTGTCAAAGCTATAGAGGAATTATTCAACCATGGAAAAAGGATCACTGGGGATGATCTATTCAATTAAAAAGTTCAGGCATTATCTATTGGGTAATATTTTTGAATTTCATGTGGACCATAAAGCACTCGTATACTTGGAAATGATCTATTCAATTAAAAAATTCAGGTAATGTTTTCGAATTTCATGTGGACCATAAAGCACTCTTATACCTAGTAAACTAGCCTGACCTTGCAAGAAAGTTAACCAGATGGATGTTGCTACAAGAGTTTGAGTTCACCATCAAGCACTATTAACCCATTCCTAGGGTTAACAAGAGCTACTGCCATTATCTTACATCAAGGAGTCAAGGTAGATACACCAAAAGGTCATACCTTCAAGATATGAAGCAATGATCTACAATTTGGACGAGAGCCCATAATGGTCCGATGGAATACTTAAGGCGATTCCTACTTCAAGACATTAGGAAAAGAGGAAACTCATTTTGGGGCCCTGTAAGAAATTCACGATTTTTTGATTTTTCTTCACCCAAAATCAGAAAAAATATTTAAGTAAGTACATGCAACTACAGAGATGTCAAGGCCGGCCAAGAAGATTCGCCGAAAAATGCGATTTGGTGTCAGTCTGGCAGCAGGTGATTCGGACATCGCCAGCGTGTCTGGAGCTGCGGTCAAAAACCCCCAAAACGACACCGAAAGCGCTAAAAACGAGCATCCGGAGGCCCGGAAAAGGCCGGAAAGGGCCGGCCAGGAAGATTCGCCGGCAAACGCGATTTGGTGTCAGTCTGCTGCCAGACTGACACCAAATCGCTTTTGCCAGCGAATCTTCCTTGCCGGCCTTTTCCAGGCCTCCGGATGCCCGTTTTCAGCGCTTCCGCCGGTGTCGTTTTGGGGGTTTTTGACTGCTCTGAATGTGCCGGCGATGTCTGAATCACCAAATTTTGCATTGCGAATTCTGCATTGAAGATGACAGTATCAATTATAATAAATGAAAAAGATATCTTCATTCAATGCAAACTCGCAGTTCTCTATCTGAATATGACTTTTATTCTTTTTTCTTCCTATTTATTATTTCCTCCAATGTTACGTTGGCTCTCCATTAATTGGTCGAGGGCTATTTTTCCTAAACCCTAAAAGGCCCCAAAATGAGTTCTGATTTTTCCTAATGACATGTGGTAGCAAGTTAGGATGAAGTCCCAAGTGACGCACTTCATGGATATATTATGAGAGTAGTCATTGTAATAGCAGCAAGTTAGGATGAAGTCCCAAGTGATGCACTTCATGGATATATTATGAGAGTACTCATTATAATAGCATTTGGCCTCTTATAAGGCCTCTTATAAGCCTAAAGTGCTCGGTCGCCACAGTTTAAGTGAGTATGAACATAAGTGAATATCTCTCATAATACAAGGATACTATCCCATTGTGCAGTAGAGTCTTGCTCTTGCTAATCTCTGTCTCTAATGCATGCTAGTGAGTGTGTGTGAGTGATGTGAGGTGAGGTGAGAGGAGGGATGAGTACACGTAGTGCAACGCAGCGGTGTGACAAACGCTCACTGAACGATGGAATTGCTTCTTAAGGAGTTGTAGAGCTTGGAGACCTCAAGGGTTATGAGCTCAGCCATTGGAAAGATCCTCATGATAGTTGCGGTTCACTAGGTAATCTCTTGTTGGATATATTTTCAAGGAAGCTCGTATCTCCTAAACCATGAATCCGTTGAAAATACTCTAGTGCTCGTCCGGGAAGTTAGCATCAAGCTCTTCAAAATTGGTCTTGAGGGACCGAGGGCTAAATTCATCGTTTTGGCCTCCGATCACCAGCCTCAAAATTCGACCCGAAAATCGAGGCAAAAACGGCCCTAAACACTAAAAATCACCCAAAACAACGTGAAAATGATTATGGACCATATTCGAACTACTTTTTGAGGATCTAAACAACAAAATCATGAAAAACTCAAAGAGACAAAGTTGTAGTACTCCAAAAATACTACAACTCTCTCATACAATTTTTTCCCAAATTCCTTTTGGAACACCTTCAAAAATGGGCTGCGAAACAGGAAAAATCTTCCTTGAAAAAAATTTTGTCTTCCTCTTTCATGTAGGAAAATAGGTTTTGAGACCTCCTCTTCCATGTAAGATGCTATCATCATGCACTTTTTTCAGAAAAATATCTCAGAGGTCGTTCACGTGCATATAGCATCTAGGCTAATTTGGGCAAACGGACACTCATTTGACCCAACGAAGGGTCGCTAGGCCTCTTAAGGTTGTAAATGGGCTGTAACAAGCTATCATAAATCCTAAAAGGGGGGAAAAAAAGAGTGCTTGCTCATTAAGGAGCAATTAGCAGCGCCGTTAGACATTGCAATGACAATAGAGGGACTACGTGGGCCGACACCCTCACTAAACCCAATGGCTGGCATCTTCAAGCCATTGAGATCAATGCCCTAAATTCACCTCCCAATACCATTGGCCATGCCACGACAACAAGCGTGTCATCAGGTTTTACACCCCCTTCACTTCAATCCCATCGGGCTTTGGTCCTTTACCTAACATTCCCACAAATCCTATAGGTACCAACCCTTTGCAACCCCTAGATGCCCACACCTTGGATATATTTACTAATCTAGGACTAGTTGCCTAAGAACTAAGTGATTTCCTACCCACAAAAAGAGCACTCACACACGACCTCAGTGACTCATACAAAAACACGACCGTACCAGATTTCAAAAATCATGGGCAAATATGATGGAACAATTGATCATGTTGAATTCATTAAAATGTTTGAACAGAGATGTGAAGCCTTTGGAAAGCCCAACTGCCTCCACCAAGGTACATGCATTGAAACTATACTTAGTGGGAAAGTCTAGCCGATGGCTCATCACATTGATGCCTGTGATCAAGACGAACTTCAGGACTTTGAGAACAGCCTTTATCCAGGCTTCTCAAGACAAGGTGATCGGTGGAGTGCAGCAGCAAGAGAACTCTATTCAATTAAGCGTAAACCAAACGAAACCGTTAGAAGATTTATCCTTCAGATAAAACTCTTAGACTCATGATGTGAGACATGGGAAAAATTAAACGATTCTCAATTGAAGACAAGTTTTTGATGGGCTTAAAGAATAATAGCTTATACAACTTGATCATTGTATCCAACCTAGAAACATTTGATCAATGTTTTAAAGAAGTAATATGTTTAGATGATAACATGATGTAAGATGATCACGTTATGAGATGTTCCTCATCTAAACCAAGTGAAGAAATGGCTAAAGAAAATTTGATCTCAGAATTGTCATTCCCTAAATTCTATGTAGCTTTGCTTAAAAACTTACAATCGACACTCTAGGAGAAGATGAGCTACTCCAAAACCAAACATCCTTAATGCCTCTCTAAGTGATGAGCCCAGTGCAATTACTATGACCATCCCAATCCCCATTATGCATACAAAGAGCCTATTTTTATGTACTCCATATATTGCAAAACCTTTGGTCATAACACATCCCGATGTCCCAATACATCTACAATTAACTCAAAACCTCCATCTCCTGTGCACCAAATAGAAATAGTCCAAAGGGTAGAAAACACTCAAGAAGTAGTTCAACAAACACTTTAGTGTTTCTATTGTCATGGACCTCATAAAGTGGCAGACTGCACAATTTGCAATACTTCCATGTCCATAGTCACTGACACTTTGCAACCCATGTGTGAACGATATGTCATTGATCACATGTTCCAAGATTGCCTAAGGCGAGTTGCTTCAATGCAACTTGTTTCACGAATACAACTCTTAACTTCTTAAGTGTACAAAACGGCCATGGTACCCTTGAATGTACTTACACGTTTACAAGCCAAGGAACGAGAGACAATCAAAAAGAATGCAAAAGTAAACACTTCGAAATGGGTAGAAGAAAATGTTTTAAAACATGAATCAAAAGAAAAAACAAAATCTTCTAAACCCAAGAAGGACAAGGGGCAGTAAACTATCAAAACCAAAGCTGAAATAAAGGATAGGGAAAAAGAGCATGTGGAGGACAGAACCCCAAAAGAGCCAAAAGCTACACATGATACACAAGCATCCACCTCAAAGGCTACCACACAAACCACAGCACCCATATGTGCGACACAAAATAAAAAAGCCCGAAAGAAAATTCGTTCTCATCACATGGGTAACATAATGGAAACCTGACGATTCAAAGAAACTCAAAAGATGAAATAAGTTCTAGTACGTCTCGCTAAGTGAGGATGAAACAAGTTCTGATTCAGCACTAGGTGCACCTCATAGACCAATCAAGAGATTAGAACCCGCCCAACCATCCCAAATTGAAAATCATGATCACATGACATATGCGGAATGTAAAAAGCAAGCTCATGAGAGCATGCTTAGCATGGCTGAGTATCATATAGGATCACCGGTTGTGACTGAACCTCATAATGCCAATCCTAAAGAAGCAACCAAAATACAAGAACCCGAAGAGTATTGCTTCCCCTTTCAAGAGGGAGATGTACTCTCTATAGAAGAGTCAATAGAGGCAAATTGCACGAATTATGCACATGAGGAATTCGATGAGTCCCTTACGAAATTAAAGCAATCTCTGAAATACTCATGATAAAGCTAGCATAGCATCAGCACTTGCACCTTTTGTTTTGAGATGTCAAGCTCAACATGAGCTAACACTCACGAGGCGCCTGCATGACTGTTCGACATTTATATCACTGATGACGGGTTTGGTAACTAGCATCGACATATCTTTGCCAAAGATTCTATAACTCGACTACACCAACTAGTCCACATCTACCCACTCCACCTAGCATGTTCACATTATGGACCGTTCTTTATCTTCTTTGTAGACCTCTTTTGTTATGTAAAGAAGAAGAAGAATTTTCAGCCTCTCACCTTGTGTGTTCTCTTCTAGGGTTTGTGTGAGTGTGTGTGTGCTTGCAAGAGCTCAAGCTCTCTTCTCCCCTGCATCTTTTCATAGTATCAGAGTCTGGTTCATGCTAAGGGTTGAGTAGTAAGCAAGAGAAGCACAGGAAGTAGTACCTTTACAAGCAAACCCTCTTCTCCATTCACAAGGAAGAAAGGCCTCTCTCCACAACATCACAAGCAAGGCAATATCAAGGTAATTCATATCCTTATTTTCTTTGTTTTCTTTAATCTATGCATTTAAAAGTAAACTAATTGAGAGTTACCTCAACATGCTTGCTTGTTCTCTTGGGTTTTCCTTATACATATGTCTTCTCTCTCTCTTGTATGCATGTCTATTTAACTAGTTTTATTAATAGTTATTAAATAAAAACTTCACTAATATTTTTATTTTTGTGGCTAGGTTAAGGCAATCTTCTCCAAACTCCCTCAACTGCATATAAGCTTCTAAGCCCTTGACCAAACTTCCTATTTTTACACCTTCGGTATGCCGGGGATCATTTCTTGTGTTTTTTGCCTCTAGTATAAAAACATGAGTGTAATGCATAAGCCTATGAGCTTAAGCATGCATAAAGCCTATGATGCATAGAACATACTTATGCCTAATTCATTAATGTATTATGTATTATGCATTAAGCTTAAGTTATTCATTAATGCATTATGCATAAGCTTAATGCATGATGCATAATGCATTAATGTATCATGTCTATGACACTACCTAGCCTAATGAGCATCTATGTAACCATGTAGCTATATATATGTGTGTGAGCCACCTCTATAATCAACTATGGATTTTATGTACCTAAGAATTCATCTAGCCACATCCAAGTGTGGCTTCCTGGGGATATACATAAGTCTAATAGCATAGCTGAAGTTTGGCCTAGTAATGGTCATGTAGATCAAGCTACCCATTATGCGCTTGTGGGGTCCTCCAAAATCTCACGTGCATCTATGGAAAGCTTTGTGTCCTACTCCAATGCCACTAAAATAGGCATATAGTTTGTCACACCATACTTAGACAACATGTCCAAGCCATACTACCTTTGTAAACAACAAAATTCCATGAGGTGATCCCACCACCTCTATACCCAAGAAATATTGCAGCTCATCCAAATCCTTCATCTCGATCTTCTACTTCAAAAGCCTCCTGACATCATGTATATCAACATCGCTATCACCAATGTGATAATCAAGTCATCCACATAAATGACTAATAGCATGATCCCTGTATCTGTCTTTTTCACATACAATGAAAACTTTGCATTGGGATATCTGAAATCCAATGGTAATAAGAGACTTCCCGATCTTGTTTGGCCATGCTCTAGGTGCCTGCATCAATCTATTCAAGGCTTTGCATAACATGCACACAAAATCTAGGTGTGTATCACTCTCATAACCCAATGGTTGCAACATGTATACTTCGTCTTACAAATCACCATTCAAGAAGGCATTCTTTACATCTATCTTGTGTGTAAAGATGCTACTACTACACCTATAGCAATGATAGCTCTCATGATTTTCATTCTTGCAACCAAGCTAAATGTTTTCTCATAGTCAATGCCATAGGTCTATGCATAACCCTTGACAACCAATATTGCCTTACACTTGCTCACTCATCCATCTGAGTTATGCTTGACCTTATACATCCACTTACATCCAATTGCCTTCTTTTTCTTAGGCAAGGTCACTACTAACGCCCATGTTTCATTTACATCCAATACTACCATCTTCTCATTTGGCATCTTTCCATTTTTATTTCCAAGTGTGTTCAAAACAAGTGAGCTCAAACTCCTATATTGATTGAGCCATGTAAGCATAATGATGGTCTATATGTCCATCATATCATCTCAACGTGTCAATCAGTAGTATATCTAACCCTCACAGATGTGCATGCACCTCAATCACTACCAAGTGTCCTCAAAACATACATGGTTCTCCTTACACCAGGAGTAACCACTAATGGAATGCTAAGCTCCTCATTAAGGCTCGGCTCAGAGCCACTAGAGTCACCATCCACGTATGAGTGACATGTGATGCATCGGATTGATCTACATTTTCCTTCCCTTTACGTGATACATGTGTATCTACATCCTTCCTCAGCTTGCCTGAACTAACATTGAATCTATGTAGTTCCATTAAGCACCTGAGATTGCTACTCTACATCTGGGATAGTATCATTAATTCTTACATCTATATCTTTAGTTTCTACACACTAACTACTCATCTCATCAAAGATAACATCTTTTCTTACTCACATCTCATCAAAGATAACATCTCTGCTTACTCACATCTCACGAGTGGTAGGGTTATAACATATTTACCTTTCTACTCCAAAGCATAACTAATAAAGATGTATTTTTCTACCTTTAGATCTAACTTTATTCTCACTTCACCCGGGAACATCCACATATGTAATACATCCAAACACTTTCAAGTGAGATACATCTGGTTTTATGCCTATAAACTTCTACTCATGCATCATACCATGAAAAACCTATAGTGGGGGTCTTGTTCATAATGTAAACAATAGTTATTGTTGCTGCTTCTACCTAAAAATAATCTAGCATATTCTTTTTAGACATCAATGCACATGCCACTTTTGTAATGTGCCTAATTTTCCTTTCTACCACAATAGTATTCTACTGGAGTGTATCTACATGTGAACTTTCTCTTGATTCCTTGCTTTCTTAAGAAATTATTGAACTCATTGGAGAAATACTCTCTCCCACCATCTAATCTTAGGCATTTGATCTACATACCTTTTTCCTTCTTGACCAAGGCTTTAAATCTATGAAAGGGAGCAAATACCTCACTTTTTGTTAGACGATGGAGATGGAGACCCTCTCTCTAATAGACATGATGAGATGAAAGAACATGAGAGTCTCTTTCTATTAATGAAATAATTACATATATATAGGCATAAAAGCCTTGCTTTTCCTAAAATAAGGAAACCCTAACTTGAGCCCCACACTACAACTAAACTCAAAACGTGAAGGATCTCTGCGGGCTGCTCTCTTGCAGCTGATTGATCAATTCTGCTCTGATACCACTATTAGACGATGGAGATGGAGACCCTCTCTCTAATAGACATGATGAGATGAAAGAACGTGAGAGTCTCTTTCTATTAATGAAATAATTACATATATATAGGCATGAAAGCCTTGCTTTTCCTAAAATTAGGAAACCCTAACTTGAGCCCCACACTACAACTAAACTAGAGCTCATTCACATGCATGTATAGATTGCACAATACTCAACACTTTTCTCCTTCAAGAATAAACCCACTTTTTCCTAGTGTGATCATCTATGAATGTACTATAATACTTGTAACTTGCAATCATTACAGTCTTGATCCGTCCCCATTCATATGAGTGTATAACATCCAATGGCCTTACACTAACGTGCTTTTCATGTGGAAACACATATTTGGTATGCTTACCAAGCTAGCATGCTTCACATACTTTATGTATACCATCAATGTGAAGTACATATTATGTGCAGTTAACTAATTGAAATTATAAAGTACATCTCTACCAAGTACTTCATTTTGCCATCTTGCATAGATAATGACACTTTATCAACATACGCAATCGCATGTACAGTATCCTCAACAACTATTTCTACATATCTTGGTTTTCCATTTTCTACATATCTCTAAACCACTCACCATGAATGGTCATGTGGTTTGAGGCACCATAATTCACATGCCAAACATCTCCAAATCTTATCACATCATCTATTATGGAACTAAGCGTATGCTACATCACAAACACTTGCTCACTTCTGTCATCACCACCCTATTTCCTTGATCATGCATAGTTGCCTTGCTGCTCTACAACTTTTCACTTTTGATATCATTCTGATTTTTATAGCAATTCTTTGCCATGTGCTTTGGTTTTCCATAATAATAGTTATCTATGCTATTTGCACTTTGATTTCTTTACCAACCACCATGCTAAGCATGCTCTCTTGAGCTTGGCTTTTGTGTTACACATGTCATATGATCATGATTTTAAATTTAGGGTGGTTTGGTGGGTCCTAGTTTCTTGATTGGTCTATGCGTTGTAGTAGTGAGTGTCAAATCAGAACTTGTTTCATCCTCACTAAGTGACGTACTAGAACTTGTTTCATCTTCTAACTTTCTTTGGATCATCAGGTTTTCATTATGTTTGCCCATGCGACGAGATCGAATCTTCTTTTGGGCTTTTGTATCATGTGTTGCACATATGGGTTTTGTGGTTTGTGTGGTAGCCCTTGAGGTGGATGCTTCTGCATCATGTGTAGCTTTTGCCTCTTTTGGGGTTATGTCCTCCACAGGCTCTTTATCCCTGTCCTTTATTTTAGCTTTGGTTTGGATAGTTTATTGTCCCTTGTTTTATCTTTTACATTCTTTTTTACTATTTCTTGTGCCTTGCCTTGCAATCATGTAAGCACATTCAAGGGTACCGTGGACAATTGCCCATTTTGTACACTTAAGATGTTTAGAGTTGTATTCTGTGAGATAGGTTATAGTGAAGCAACTCGCCTTGGGTAATCTTGGAACATGTGCTCGATGCCACAGCGTTCACATAGGGGTTGCAAGGTGTCAATGATTGTAGGCATGGAAGTATTCCAAACTATGCAATCGGCCACCTTGTGCGGTCCACGACAATAGAAACATTGAAGTGTTCGATTAACTGCTTCCTAAGCAGTTTCTACCCTTTCGATTGTTTCTGCTTGATGGAAGATGGAGGTTTTGAGTTATTTATATATCAATTGGGTCGTTGGATATTGTCATGACCAAAGGATTCACAATATATGTAGTACAGAAAAACACGTGCCTTGTATGCACAATGGGGATTGGGATGGTCGTGGTGGTGATTGCACTGAACACAAGGCATTTCGTTCCTCACTTGTAGAGGCATTAAGGATGTTTGGCCTTAAAGGATTTTATCCTCTCTTAGAGATGTCGATTGAAAGCTTTCAAGCAAGCTTGCATAGAATTCGAGGAATGACAATTCCGAGATCGATCATTCTTTAGCCATTGCTTCACTTGGTTTAGATGAGGAACATCTTCATAACATGATCATCTTCCATCATGTTATCATCTAAATGTATTGCTTCTTTACAACATTGATCAAATGTTTCTGGATTGGATACAATGATCAAGTTGTGTAAGGTGTTATTCTTGAAGCCCATCATGAAACATCTCTTCAATTGAGAATCGTTTAATTTTTTCTGGGCATTTTTCCAAAAAGGTAAGTGTTTGGGGGGGGGATATTTTTTGAATTTTAAATTAAGGAGATATGGGCATTTTTCTAAAAAGGTAAGTGGGAATCAAAAAAGTCAACCTTTTTTATGACACTCCCTTACACCCTTCATGACACTCCCTTACACCCTTCATAAATGACCCCCAAAATGGATAATTTGACAACTCATGGGCATCTACTCATTAAATGCTCATTAGCCTTAATGAGTTATGTAAAAATAATAATTAAGAATTAATCAAAGATTAATCCTTTCACTAATCTTTTCCTCTTTTACATTAATCGAGGACTCTAATTAACTCCACTAATCTCTAATTAATTCACACAATTAAGCACATCATTGGATAGAGCAAGGGAATGCTAAGCTATGTGCATCAACAAATGTGTAAATTAATCTAAAATAGAAGATTAATTAGAATCTTAATTTTGGTCTCTTCTTTTAAGGTAAAATTAAGCAAAAGAGAGTCAAATTCCTCCAATTGATGAAGAAAGTGATGTAATAAGGTGTTTTGAAGCATGTACATGCTCTCAAAACACTCATAAACACTAATTTTAACTACTGATCAATTTAGACTCCAATTAACACATTTTCTAAATTTTTTACCTCTTGAACAAGATTAATCACCCTTAATGATAAAAACCAATCCATTAAGAGAAATTAGTCGAATTCAAGGGTTTTTTATGGTTTTTAGAATTTTTTTAAAGGATTATGCTACTCCTAATGCTTGCCAATACTCTAATGCAAACAATTGCAAACAAAAAAATACACAAATTAAGTTAAAATTAATGATTTTAGTTCTATGTTTAACTCCTCTAGAGACCTAACATTCACTAAAAATTGCATTCTATTGCATTGTTTAATGCAATGAATGCAAACTAAGACTAATAAAAACTCTGTGCAAGCCCTAAGAACATTAAAAACCACATTAACAAACAACAAAAACAACAAATTAAGCTAAAAATTAAGCAAAAAAACATTCTTTACAAAACAAAAAAAAGAGCTATTTCTCACAGAATCACACACAAATCTCCATCAAATCCACGTATTTTTCATGGAAAACCATTAATCAAGATAATGAGCAATGGGTAATACGTAGATTAGAGGAAAAACGATGGAAAAAGCCAAAGGATGGCTCCTCGGCAACGGTGCCAAAAATGTTATGGCTCACCCTAACCCCCCTTGAAACATATCCAACAAGAGATTACCTGGTAAACTGCAACTATCGTGAGGATCTTTCTAATGGCCGAGCTCGTAACCCTTGAGGTCTCCAAGCTCTACAACTCCTTGAGAAGTAATTCCACTGCACCTCTCGTAAGGAAGTTTCATGGCAGCCCCCTTCCATGTTGGAGGGTGTGTAGAGAAGTTGTAGTCTCTCAACAACAGCAATGTCAATACTGGAAGTAAAGCCGGACAATTGAAGAGTACCATCAGGCTTTTGCCCTTCTCCTTAAATATTCCCCTCAATTGGATGAAGAGCAGCTGCTAGATTCATTCGAGGAATGAACGAGCCATTGGATACTTAAGTCAAGAATGCCAAACCTATTTCAATGGCCAAAGCAGTAAGAATGGCAAAGGATTTTGCCAAAGCCTTTTTGTTCAGCATGTTCAACTCTTTGATCATTCACCCACGAACTTCAGAACTTCATGCCGATTTTTTAGGCTTCTTAGCCGCTTTATCCCTAGAGATAGAATTATAGCACCTCTTTTTGTAATAATGAATCGCGTGTACCATGGCATGTCTCCTTTACAGTTTTGCTTCTTTATGCAAATACGATTGAGGCAGTGATTTTGGGAGCCATGATGCTCTATGTATATATCGAAAACTTTTGATAATAAATGATGTTTTACAAAAAAATTCTAAATTTTTTTCATGATTTTGAAAATGGTTGATGAAATTATCAGGGTAAATCTTGCTGTAAGTTGTATGATGAAATAATTATATGTTTAAATATAAAGCTCAAAAATTAAATAATCATAAAGCTATTGTCAAAGTTAAGCTGATAAAAATCTCGTTTTGTCAGAGTCATGAGACGCGCAGCCCGTGCAAGGCAACCGGATCCTCTAATTGATGAGACAAGGAGTTAGATCCGGATGTTCGCAAAGCCCTGCACAGATCACAGCCTGGTCCCTTCAAGGGTGAAGGGGAACATGTAGGTGAAGTTATAGAAAAGTGGATTGAGGCCATGGAGGAATACTTTGATGTAACAGGCTACAATGAGAGAAGCAAGATGCCTCTCGCTAGGTTAAAGATTGTGGAAACAGCCAGGGTTGCGTGGAGGAATCACTGCGAGACAAACCGTCTCGACCGAAATACCCAAACCTGGACCGATCTCAAGGCTTACCTCTCAGAAAGAGTTTTGTCCCCCAGGCTTTCTTGAAACTAAGATGAATGAGTTCTTGGAACTAAAGCTCCTTTTACCTTGAATGCTCCTTGAGTGCTAGGTCTCATCGTGATCCAGTTTGACTTCTTGAACCACTAAGAGATCCAGCTACCATCATCATCCTTCATGTTGAAAAGCTCCACACTTTCAATGCTGCAGATGTGTTTTTTCCTAGAGCTCATATACAAAGGGAAAATAAAAAATTATTACCATTTCAATGGACTCAACAATCTAAATAACAAAAATAAAACTTTAAAGAAATATTGTACACCTTGCACTCCGTTTTCCTTGTAGTTGAGTTGACAAATAACCCTGTAAGTTTTCACAAATGACATCATGGTGGCCAAGAAGGTTAACAAACAAAAAAAATTACAAAGATATCATGATTAGCAAACATAGCTCAACGAAGTTTACCAAATACTATTAAGATGGAAACATAGCTTAACAAAGTTTACTGGACTATAAAGATGGAAGAAAAAAGAGGCTGAGAGAAGAAGAAGAAGATGGGAATGGAGACCTCAAGTATTGGCAACGTGAGGACCCCACCACTTATACATAATAAAATATGTCTTCCCACCACGAATGGTAATGATGTCTACACATATTGGGTAGAAAGTCCCACCTAGGGACATTATATGCAATGGCCTCTAGTGTTTTCATCTTACATTTGCCAAAAAATCATTACACCAAGAAAGGCATATAATTCCTCCTATGCGTGTCCCTTCATGATTCTCACAAGTAAGAGGTGATTGGTGGTAGATACGTATAACACATATACCACACACTAACCTCTTACTCCTTGATCATGAAGCAACCAACCTCTATACCTTTGGACTGACTCCATCATTTCTAGAGTAATTCTTGGTTCACCCCATTTTCTAAGTTTTCAAACAAATTTTTGGTTTCAATTGGAAAAAGCACCCATTTATTAGGGTCCACCTTGCCACCTACTTTCGAGTGGTGGCAAATCTAATTTCTACTTCAACGAGATCCATAGGCATAGCCTAAACCCCATCCAATCCCCTCAAAAAGAGAAAAGAGAGAGAGAGAGAGAGAGAGAGAGAGAGAGAGAGAGAGAGAGAAGAAGAAGAAGAAGAAGAAGAAGAAGAAGAAGAAGAACTGTGTGTGTGTGTGTGTGTGTGTGTGTGTGTGTGTGTGTGTGTGTGTGTGTGTGAGAGAGAGAGAGAGAGAGAGAGAACAAGAAAAGAATCTAAAAAGAGAGACACACACATAGAGAGAGAGAGAGAGAGAGAGAGAGAGAGAGAGAACAAGAAAAGAATCTAAAAAGAGAGACACACACATAGAGAAAGAGAGAGGGCAAGAGAATGCATGAAAACCTCCCCCAAGAAAAGAAATGAGCACAAGAAGAGCTGGCTACAACTAAAGCCGATAAAAGCCTAAGAATCAACTAGCAAGGAAGCAATTGAGATAGAGCTAGCAAGGCCCTAGTTTTGTGAATAAGTGTGTCAAAAGCAACCTCTAACATGGATTTCTAAGAAGGCCATATTTGGAAAATGCAGAGATAGAAGGAGATAAAGGGATGGAGACTTGGGAAGGAGGGTAATACTAAAGGGATGGAGACTTGGGAAGGAGGGTAATACTAATTACATAAAAAGGTTCTCTAAACACTAGCCTTTTAGATACATCTCAGGATGGAGGAGCCATGGTGGGTAAAAACTTGGTCCATGGTACAACCCATCACCTTGATTATTCGTGTGATTAGATCACCACTAATAAAGGCACTCCATCATAGCCAAACACTACTCCTGCATATTCACTAAGGGCCTAACTACATACAAAATCTCTTAAAAAGTTGCATGTACATAATGCGGATACCCGTCCACTTCTACGCATGCACATTTCATCTACACACGCAAGTTTCCATATTTCTTCTATGCATGTGTGTTCCCTCTTGTGCATGCACATTTTCACATTTCATCTACACACATGCACATTTGCTCCTATGCACACACGTTTCATCTGCACATGCACGTTTACTCCTACATACGCATGTTCCATGCATCACACATACATTTAGACCTATGAATGTATGTATGCCGCTTTATGCATGCACATTACCAAGAATGGTCTACAAATGTATGTACCCAACTTTGTATGTACGTTCCCAGGAAAAACGCTACATAAACAAGGCCTTCCCTCTTATTCTTGTAAATTTTACCCAAAATCCTCCCAACCTCTCAGCCCTCTGTCGTCTTCCCCCACTGTTATCATGGTAGCTACTATGAACAGGGCATCTAAGACCTCCTTGGACACAGTGCTACTCACATCCACCAAAAGAGGAAGGCCAAAAAGCTCCCCAAACTCTTGGAGTATAAGGTGGTAGGCCATCGACTTCTCTCCACTGGGCCTTACATGATTACCCCAGCCAAGGTCCTCACACCATGCTAAGTAACCTCGAGTGGATAGACAGGTACAACTGGTGCAACCTCTCCCTCCTCACCTATCTCGAGCAGGGTTTGCCAACCAGTGAGCTTGGCCAACCACTTCCATCACAAGCTCCACACATTTGCATAAACCCAATTGCTGGCAAGTTCGGAGTGGCCATGGTCCACTACACTACTAGGGGTGGGAAGAGCTCCCTAAACCATATAGTCACCAGGGTTTGGCCAACCCAGTGCAAGCATCTTCTCCAGAGTGCCCCATTGGCTCCCTCCCTTGTAGACTCCCCTCAACCCAAGACACAAAGGATACATCAGAAAATAGCTTCCATCGATGCATTTGCCAAATTTTTGGATACAAACCTAAACTCAGTCGTAGGTGGCAGCCTAGGGCAAGTGGCACCAGGGACCTGAAGAGCACATTTAATCTAGTGGTCCCTCCTATAGATCATTCCCTATGGCTAAGGAAGTTCCAAGAAGTGCAAAGCACGCATTTCATTTTTAGAACAATGAATTCTCCAATTCACAACAAGACGCTCCATATTACTGAAACACAGGTGGATCTAGGAAGGCCATCTCATTTCAGCCCAAAAGCTTCTCTAGGGAAATCTTCAACTCTCAGGGCCACCTCTCAGACTTCCTTGTAGCCTTTACCTCCATGATCTGTAACCTTATTGGGCACATGACATAATTCATGGCTAGAGAAAAGGAGCAAGTGGATGCAACCTAGCAAGCACTCCTCCCGGTACATGCCAACATTGCCGAGTTGAAAACTCGGAAGAATGTTGCAAATCGCACTAAATGACAAGCTGCAGAGGTTATGCAAATGGAAGTAGAGGGAGCCATAGCAATGAGGGCACAAACACAAGAGGAACTCACCCACGCTACCATTGCACTATAAAGGGTCGAGACAATGGCACAAAACAGGCAACTGCTCATGGATTCAGTCAACAACAAGATGTCTAAGAGCAATGCAAAACTTCAGGGGGGCCATCAAAGTAAAAGATCCAAGCATTGCTTAGCTAGGACAATAGATTATAGAAATAACAACCAAGCCATAACAAGAGTACGTCGCCCCAAAAAAACAGAGAAGAAGGTCGACATCCTAATGGATGCGGCCCACCACCAACCTTCCAAACCTCACCACCCCCCCTCCTCTGGCCTCCTCTAGATACAGCACCAAAGCCTCTAGCTCAACCTCCTCCAACACAACTTCAACAATGAGATCACCACCTCCACCTTTGACACAATCCTCTCCAAGGTGCCATCGTACAATTCCCACACCACACTCGCCATGCTCTTTTTCCAAAACACAATCTCCTTCACAAAGCCCTCCACCATCTTCCGTTTCCCTCAACATGTCCTTTGGCTCAACCTTCAATCCTAGTGCTCAATCCTTAACTTCTCTAACCACCTAGATGAGGGGGACTATATTGATATTCTTGTTCCTGAAGAGCTCTACCCCTACCAAGCCTCCATAGACCTGATTAGCAGGGCCATCTAGTGGATACACACACATGGCTAGCATGTAGTGGATAAAGCATACAACCATCTCACCATCGAGACTGCCACTGTTTATAAGCCCGTCGACATCCTAGTTTTGTATCATAAGATTTAGAAGCAACTACCAGCAAAACACCACTTGTTCGTGCATGTGGCCTATCCCCAAGACATCTTGAATGATGAATATAGGGAGGCCCACAAATTTTATAGATCCATGAAGCTAACACTAACTATAAAGGAAAAGGAAGAAGACACAACTGACACTACCAAGGACAAGGATGATGATGATATGTCCGACAGCAAGGACATGTCAAAGGAGGACCACCCAATAGGATCAGGGGCTGGTGGCCCAAGTGAGGCTCCTTAAGGCCCTTCCCCATCAAGCCCCTCATCAGCTGACTCCATATGTGTTAATCCAATTCTAGGATTAACAAGAGCCGCCATTATCTTACATCAAGGAGTCACGGTAGACACACCAAAGGGTCATACATTCAAGATATGAAGTAATAGTGTCCAAAGCTACAACTTGGATGGGCGTCTGTAATAGTGTGACAGAGTATTTGTGGCGATTCTTCAAGAGCGTGTGGTAGCAAGTTAGGAGGATGAAGTCCTAAGTGATGTACCTCATGGATGTATTATGAGAGTCCTAAGTGATGTACTTCATTAGACGTCTTATGAGCCTAAAGTGTCCAGCCGGCCATAGTTTAAGTGAGTGTGAACACTTATGGCCATGTATATAAGTGAATTTCTCTCATAATACAACATACTCTCCCATTATGTAATTAAGTATTGCTCTTACTAATCCTTTTACTAATCTATCTCCCTAATACATGCTAGTGATGAGTGAGTGTGAGTGAAGTGAGGTGAGAGGAGGGACGAGGACCCGTAGTAGTGCAACACGGTAGTGTGACAACGCTCGCGGGGGACACGGTGGAATTGCTTCTCAAAGATTTGTAGAGCTTGGAGACCTCAAGGGTTATGAGCTCGGCCATTAGAAAGATCCTCATGATGACAGTTGCGGTTCACCAGGTAATCTCTTTTGGATGTGTTTCAAGGAGGGTTAGGGTAAGCCATAACATTTTTGGCACCATTGCTAGGGAGCCATCCCTTGGCTTTTTTCATCGTTTTGCATCTAACCTACGCATAACCCATTGCCCATTATCTTTATTAATGGTTTCCCATGAAAAATATGTGGATTTGTATGAGATTTGGTGTAGGATAGCTCTCTTTTTTATTTTTGAAAAGAATGCTTATTGCTTAATTTTTAGATTAATTTATTGTTTTTGTTGTTTCTTTTGTGGTTTTTCATGTTGTTAGGGCTTGCACATATTTTGTATTAGGCTTAGTTTGAATCCATTGCATCAAACAAACCAAGAGAATGCAAATTTTAGTGAATGTTAGCCCTCTTTAGTGTTAAACATAAAACTAAGATCATTAATTTTAGTTTAATTGTGTATTTGTTGTTGAAATTGTTTAGAATACAGTGTTAGCAAGCATTAGGAGTAGTTAATCTTTTAAAAAATTTCTTAAAACCATTAAAAAAATCTTTGAATTTGATTAATTTCTCTTAATGGACTGATTTTTGTCACTAAGGGTGATTAATCTTGTTCAAGAGGCCAAAATTTTAGAAAATGTCTTAATTGGAGTCTAAATGGATCATATGAGTAGTCGAAATTAGTGTTTTTGAGTGTTTTGAGAGGACATATAGATGCATCAAAACACCTAATCACATCAATTGGAGAAATTTGGCTCTCTTTGCTTAATTTTGCCTTAAAAGAGGAGACCGTAATTAAGAATCTAATTAATTTCCTATTTTAGATTAATTTACACAATTGTTGATGCACAAAGATTAGCATTCCCTTACTATATCCAATGATGTGCTCAATTGTGTGAATTAATTAGGGATTAGTCGTTAATTAGAGTCTTTGATTAGTGTAAAAGAGAAAAAGATTAGTGAAAGAATTAATCTTGAATTAATCCTTAATCACTTTTTTACATAACTCATTAAGGCTAATGAGCATTCAATGAGTAGATGCTCATGAGTTATCAAAATTATCCATTTTGGGAGTCATTTATGAGGGGTGTAAGGAGTGTCATTAAAAGGTTAACTTTTTTGATTCCCACTTACCTTTTTGATTCCCACTTACCTTTTTGGGAAAATGCCTTTCCTTTTAAAATTTAAAAAATATTCCCCTCCCAAAAAGGAAAATTCGTATTTCCCACTAGACACTCAAAAATAAAAAAGTAAAAAAATCTAGCCGTAAAAAAAATTCCGACATAAAAATTTCGACCGTGAAAAAAATTCAACGTGAAAATTCCGGCCATGAAAAAAAAATCCAGCATGAATATTCCGACCGTGAACAAAATTTCGGTCGTGGAAAAAATTCATGCGTGAGAATTTCGACTGTGAACAAAATTCTGACCATGAAACAAAATTCCGGCATAACAAAATTCTGGCGTGAAAATTCCGGTTGTAAAAAAATTTCGACGTGAAAATTTTGGCCGTGAAAAAGTTTAGCCATGAACGAAATTCTAGGCATGAAAAAAAAAATTACCATGAAAATTATGGTCGTGAACGAAATTCCGACCGTGAAAAGTCATACATAAAAAAATCAAAAAATAAAAAAATCAAAAATTATAAAACTCGTAAAGTCAATTAATGTGAAAAGGGCTCATCAAAAAGCTGACATCGAGCTCTTCGACTTTGGACTTGGTCATCCGAAGTCAAATCGACCATTTTAGCCTCCAATTAGCAGCCTCAAAATTTGACCCAAAAATTGAGGCAAAAAAACAGCCCAAAACCACCAAAAATTGTAAAAAACAGCACGAAAACGATGACGAGCCACATATTCATGCTAATTTTTGAGGGTCTAAACGACAAAAATCACAGACGACTCAAGGAAACAAAGTTATAGTACTCCAAAAATACTACAACTCTCATATAGAGTTTTTCAAAATTCCTTTTGGAACACCCTCAAAAACGTACTGCAAAATAGAGAAAAATTTCTCAAAAAAAATTTCATCTTGAGACAATGATGGAAAATAGGTTTTAGG
This sequence comes from Cibotium barometz, assembly GCF_041138505.1. Classification (NCBI taxonomy): domain Eukaryota; kingdom Viridiplantae; phylum Streptophyta; class Polypodiopsida; order Cyatheales; family Cibotiaceae; genus Cibotium; species Cibotium barometz. The sequence continues at coordinate 8,012,033 of NC_141074.1, forward strand.
ACCTCCTTTTCCATCTGGGAAGTTCCTAACATATGCTTTTTCTAGAAAAATATCTCTAAGAGGTCGTTCACGTGCGTATAGCGCCTCAGCTAATTAGGGCAAACGGACAACCGTTTGATCCAACGAAGAGTATGCCAAGCCTCTTGAGGCTGTAACAGGCTATGGGAAAGTATAAAAAGCCCCAAAAAATAACTGTGATTGCTCATTAAGGAGCATTTAGGCACTCTGACATGTCCACGATAGAGGGATTGCCAAGGATCACACAAGGACTAAACCCAATGGCTGACATCTTCGAGCCATTGAGATCTATGCCACAAATTCACCTCCCAATACCATTGGCCATGCCTATAACAAGCATGTCATCACATTTTACACCCCCTATCACTTCAATCCCACCGGGCTTTAGTCCCTTGCCTAACATACTCGCAAATCCTATAAGTACCAACCCTTTCCTGGATGCCTCCACCTTGGACATACTAACTAGTCTAGGAAGGGGGGTGGCCCAAGTACTCAGTGAGTCTCTTCCAACAAGAGCACTCATATACAGTCTCAGTGATTCATACAAAAATACGCCATACAAATTTCTAAAATTATGGGCAAATATGGACGAAACAACAGACCCTATTCAATTCATTCAAATGTTTGAGCAGAGATGTGAAGCCTTTGGAAATCCCAACTGCCCCACTAAGGTACATGCATTGAACTTATGCTTAGAGAGAAAAGTTAGCCAATGGTTCATCGCATTCATGCCGGCAATCAAGACTAACTTTAAAACCTTGAAATCAGCCTTTATACATGGCTTTTCCAGACAAGGTGATCGGTGGAGTGCAGTAACAGAACTCTATTCAATTGAGCATCAACCAAATGAATCCATTAGAGATTTTATCCTTAGGATAAAACTCTTGGACTGACATTGTGAGTCATGGGAAAAATTAAACACTGTTCAATTGAAGAGATGTTTCATGATGGGCTTGAAGAATAACCGCTTACACAACTTAATCATTGTATCCAATCCAGAAACATTCGAGCAATGTTGCAAAGAAGTAATACGTTTAGATGATAACATGCTAGAAGATGATCATGCTACGAGGCGTTCCTCATCTAAACCAAGTGAAGCAATGGCAAAAGAAAGATCGATCTCAGAATTGACATTCCCAGAATTTTATGCAGCCTTGCTTAAAACCTTACAGACAGCCAACATCTCTAAGAAAGGATGAAAACCGTTAAAACCTTCCAGCTAACATCTTAAAGAAAGGATGAAAATCCTTAAAACCAGACATCTCTAAGAAAGGATGAAAACCCTTAAAACCAAACATCCTTAATGCCTTTAAAAGTGAGGAACGAAATGCCTTGTGTTGAATGCAATCACTACGACCATCCCAATTCTCATTATACATACAAGGCACCTATTCTTCTATAGTGCATATATTGTAAAACCTTTGACCATAATACTAAAAAATGTCCCGCTTCATCCACAATGTACTCAAAACCTCCATCTCCTATGCACCAAAGAGAAACAATCCAAAGGGTAGAAACTACTCAGGAAGGAATTAATCGGACACTTCAGTATTTCTATTGTCGTGGACCTCACAAGGTGGCAGACTACACAGTTTGGAATACTTCCATGCCCATAGTCACTAAAACCTTACGATCAATGTATGAATGATGTGGCATTGATCACATGTTCCAAGATTACCCAAGATAAGTTGCTTCAATGCAACTTGGCTCACAAAATACAACTCTTAACATCTTAAGTGTACAAAATGGGAAATTGTCCACGGTGCCCTTGAATGTGCTTACAAGCCAAGGCACGACAAACAGACAAAAGGAACGCAAAAGACAATACCTCAACATGGGTAGAAGAACATGCTTCAAAACAGAACCCAAAAGAAGGAGAAAAACCTTGAATGGGAAATTGTCCACGGTGCCCTTGAATGTGCTTACAAGCCAAGGCACGAGAAACAGACAAAAGGAACACAAAAGACAATACCTCAACATGGGTAGAAGAACATGCTTCAAAACACAACCCAAAAGAAGGAGAAAAACCTTGAATGGAAAATTATCCATGGTGTCCTTGAATGTGCTTACACGCTTACAAGCCAAGGCACGAGAAACAGACAAAAGGAATGCAAAAGACAATACCTCAACATGGGTAGAAGAACATGCTTCAAAACAGAACCCAAAAGAAGGAGAAAAAACTTCTAAAACCAAGAAAAACAAAGGACAACAAACTATCGAAACCAAGGTCGAATTAAAAGACAAGGAAAAGAAGTCTGTAGAGGACATAAACCCAAAAAGTAACATAAACATGAAAGAGCCAAAAGCTATACATGATGTAGAAGCATCCACCTCAAAGCCCACCACACAAACCTTGACACCCATATGTGCAACACAGAATACAAAAACCCAAAAGAAAATTTGATCTCGTCGCATGGGTAAACATAATGAAAAATTGACAAACCAAAGAAAGTCAAAGAATGAAACAAGTTCTAGTACATCACTAAGTGAGGATGAAACAAGTTCTTACTCTTCGCTTAGTGCACCACATAGACCAATCAAGAAACTAGAACCCACCCAACCACCCCAAATGGATAATAATGATCACATGACATATGTGGAACGCAAAAAGCAAGCTTAGAAGAGCATGCTTAGCTTGGTTGAATGTCTTACAGGGTCACCGGTTGTGAGCCTCATAATGCCAATCCTAAAACAGCAACCAAAATACAAAGCCTAGAGGAGTACTGCTTCCCCTTTCAAGAGGAGGACATACTCTCTACATATAAGAGTCATTTGGAACACATTGTACGAACTATACGCTTGAGAAAGCACGTGAGAAATTCGATAATTCCCTTATAAGATTAAAACAATCTCTCAAAACCTCATTTGGAGGAATGATCTCTCTCAATTATAAAGCCAGCATCACATCAGTAATTGCACCTTTAAGGGCTCAACCTGAGTTATACAAGGACATAACGAACTCCATAAAACATGACTATGAAGATTCGCAAGTTTCCAAACAGCCCTCATTAAGAATTGTCAAAGGGTCATGTGCCAATATACGGATTGGGTACTCTTGAAAAAGTTGAGACCCAAACATAGAATGAAAGTGAATGGGAATATGAAATAGAAACAGGATCTGAAGCTGTAACAATAACCAAAACACCCATTGTTCCTTTGGAAGATTCTATCATGGTATGGTTGGATTTCCCTACATGCAATGACGTTAAGCACAAACGCGCATTGATTAATCCTCAAGCTAGTCATAACATCGTGACAATAGACACTTGGGTGTCATTGGGACAACCTAAACTCATCCCTACAAGCAATAGTCTTGCAAAAAGGAACCAATGGACAAAACATTGAAGTTCTAGGTTACTTTAGATACACTACTCGATGGTGATATGGAATTTAGATTTTCATGTTACCCTAGACTCTCTTGAGTATGATGTCATCTTTGGTGGAACTTTGATAAGTGAATCGTTGTATTTACTAGATGAATCCATGCAAACAGTCACCTTGAACACTCCTGCAAATTAATGCAAAATTGCTATTTATGGGAGGAAAGACCTTGCAAGAGCGGGAACTTCTAACATATCTTACTGAAAAGATCCCTACGATTCTTGTTGGATTGAAAATTACCAAAAAAATCACCACAGCTCAAGTAAAGCTTTGTCCAACACGAGAACACGACCCTCGAGCTATGGGATTTGTTAGGTCAACCAACACTCACGACACATCCTGCAAGGATTACCTTTACATAAGACTTGAACATGCCATGTTTGGGGTACTTTGAACATACAATGTATATTGAAACAAACCCCCTTACTTGCAAGTTTTTTGTGGTTGAGTATGTGTTGGAAGTAGATTTAATCTTGGGGCATAAATGGACTGTTGCTGCCCAAGCACCACTATGCTTTGCTAGCGATAGAGTCATCATGATGGTCAACCAACAAAAAGTTGACAATACCATACTGCAAGGAAGAGGATCCAACTTTAATGGATATCTATGATGCTGAACGCAAAAGGATACAAGCCTCTTCCACAAAAGTCCCTCTACACAATAACCTACCATCTGCGTCAAACGACTGACTTCAATAAAGCATCTACTCCTTCAACCCCACCCTCATCTATGATGTCCGATGCCAAGACCTTGCAATCAACATCTATTCCTGAAGAAGTTCCCACAGCCAAATCATCTATCTCTAACAAGGAACTGAAAGGAAAGACCCCGGAGCCTATGCATCTTCATCGACAAACCTCACCAAAGGAGACAACCACATACTCAAAGGCCTCGTCATCGACAACCACTCCACAAGAGACTCTAGCCTCATCATCATCAACAATGCCCATGAGTCTCAAACCTGCAGCCTCAGCGCCAACCAAAGTCAAGGAGGGCCCAACACCTTCCACATCAACCCAAAAGAAAACTCCACCACGACAACCACAATCAAGGTATCTTAATAATATCAAAATGTGGGTAGAAAAGCAGCTACTTGTAGCTCAAGGCTACTATGAAGGTGCCAATCAAATTTGGGTGCCTCGACAGTCAAAGCCTCTTTCCCAACGCAGCACTCTGAGGCCAAGGAAAAAGAAAAGTACTCCACAACACAGTCCATAAAAGCCTATGCGAGTTCCTCAAAGAACTCCACCAATGCAACAAGTGTGGGTACCAAAAACACTGCTGCATGCACAAGGGTACTACCAAATAAATACCAAAGCTTGGGTCCCCAAGCGTATCACAAACTCCCCTTAGCTTTTACAAAGAAGAAAGCCTCAACACCAAGCACATCGGCCCCCACCAATTTACAGTGTTCATCAAAGATGGGTGCCTGTGCATGTACAACAACAAGGATACTATGATGGTAATTCCATCATATGGGTGCCAAAATCGAACAATGTGAAGAAAACCTCACCACCGAATTCAACCCCAACAACTTCACCTAAAGTTTGATAAGAATGGAGGCCCAAGCAATGACCAGCAAATCACTCAACAACTCTCATGCATTCAACACCAACACAAGAGCTTGTGTGTTCAACCAAATAATCAGCAGTCTTCCCTACTGCCTCGATAACATTTGAGCAACAAATTCCAGAATCAATACCCACATCTACAAACGGAAACTTATGAGCACATCAAGGATAAAATAACAATGCTCTTGTCACCCCTCTAGATGTGAGAAATAAGTGCATAAGAAGCGGTTGCTTGCAAGTCATGACCTAGATGACAAAAAAAAACTATCGAGATCAAAACTTACAACTTCACGAGGTCGAAACATGCAAATTCACAGAATTCCATCTCACGAAATTACAATTCACAGAGTTCCATCTCACGACTTAAGAACCTACACTTTCACAATTTAATCCTCATCACGGATTAAGCCATCTCACGCATTAACCTTTTCCAATAATCTTCAATAGCCATTATATATCTGTTAGCTTATTACTTACTATTCTTTTGGCTAAATTAACGTAGCAGCTGCTCCATTAGTATATATCCATACTCATGCACTGGAGAACATTTGCACCAAAGCCTCACCATCAACAACTTCCAGGTACATCCCTGGATGGGGGAGCCATGGTGGGCGAAAGCCTAGTCAATTGTACAACCCATCGCCTAGAAATTTCCTTCAAATTACAAACCTCTCCAAACGACGCCACCATCTTCACAAATCAATGATCTTCAATCCTTAGTGAATATATTTATATTAGCCTCGCAAGTCGACGTAATTCTTTCAATCCTCACCAACAAGTGGCTACTTCAACACATAGTAGTTCAATAAAAGTCTATATGACTCAATTCTTATACTTCATGTAAATCTGCTTCATAAGGCAACTTAAATATACATAAAAACATAAAAAGCACATGGGCAGAAGAAGACAGGAATAGGTCCTTCTCAACAACATTTGACAAGAATCCTTCCACACAAAGGGACATCATCAAAGGCCAAATTCTTCAAATGATGAATGTCGCTTTAATGAATCAAATGAGGAACTGAGAATCACCATCTCGTTCAGATGATTCTTTAAATGATGAATGTCGCTTCAATGAACTGAGAATCACCATCTCGTTCAGATGATTAAGCCTACGTTCCTCCGGATTCTTCCCTCTCTTCTCGCCTATTATTAACACCTCTTAATGTCCCTACTACTAACAAAAATCAAATGTAACCTTGTCGATGATTGCCAAAAACATATTTATTGGCTCATCGTTTTCATTTTGGTGGAGTTTCCAAAATGAAATGCATTTGATGAAGGTCTCAAAGGCATGTCCTTTGATATCAGAGCAAGGGCCCAACTCTTTGCCAGATACTCGGCTACTACAAGCGAGTATAGTGGATGTAAAGTTGGCAAATGCTCACAACAATAAAAAATATCCTAGAAAGACTTCCACTGAACCACCCAATACAAGAAGTCCTGTTTCGACTTTTATTGGAACTTCAAAGGTTTCTACCACTATCCTCCCCTACTTATTCCAAGGATGGAACTGTGATTAGGGAGGGGGTATGTTAACTAGATTAGATAACATTACTCTGAACGTACGACAACACCTTTGAGCTATATTTTTTGTATTACGCATGCAATGCACTTCAAGTAAAATGATTATGGAAAATCTCCAAGCTTTTTACAACATGTGTAATGCAAAAAGATAGTCCAAACCAAGCTTACGGCTTGTGTAATGTAGGTAATATATACTTAGACTAGGGAATTAGCCTAGACTAGCTTATTGTTGGGACCCCAAACATTATTTAGATGGCCAAGTATTATACGTTTGAATCTTGTACATAAGACAATTTGACTAATGAGAAAAAAACATAATCCCATTCTCACAATTAAGTTTGAGTCTCTTGCTCTTGTGATTGAAGTTGCTTGTATACTTTCTCTTCTTCTTTATTGCATACATGCTTAGGGATTACGTGGGTGAGTAATGATGTTGATGCATGTTCTCTTCCCCATCTCCCCTTCTCGCTTATGCTTTCACTCACCATGGCATTGAAGTAGAGGTTAAGCTTTCCATAGCTCTCTCTCTCTCTCTCTCTCTCTATTTGCTCCCTACCCAATTCCAAGGCTCGTTTGTAGTGACAACAAAGGAGGCAAGGTTGAAGACCCTAGCTCTCCACCACAAGAGAGAGTTACTCTAGTAAGAGTGGCTAGATATGCAAACCGATAAGACCCTTGCATTCTTTCTCTCCTCCATTTCTTACAAGGCTCAAGTGTTCTCAAATCGGTGTGAACAATCTTTGCTATTTTAAGAAGTGCCACTTCATTACATATGATCACTAGTTTCTATGTAGGAGCTTATAAATATGCACAATGTGTAAGCATCCCCTCTTCCTCATTCAATCATATATGAATATATTAAGCTAACAAGTTTATATTCTCAATTGTAGTGCACAAGGGGGCTATTTGTAATCGTTCGATGCAGCCCCGGGGAATTCACTTTCCATAGAAAGGGGACATCACCTGCGTGCATGAAACTCATGAAAACCCCCTATTTAAGTTTCTGTAAAAAATAAGCTATACCCCTTTCTAAGCATATGAGTCCCAATTATGAAATTCAAGTACACCCTATTTAAGGTTTAACAAACAAATAGCAGATATTGATGTTTACATGTTACAGGTTGCAACCCATGTAAGTAGCATGGATATCTACATCTACTCTGCAAAAATTGTTCCATGTGTGGTTAGCTTAAAAGAGTAGGAAACTAATCAAGTTTTGAAACTACAACACTAGATCACATATTGTAAACAACAAGAAGAAACGATACCCTTACTTTCATTCTCCCCTGCTCCCTTATCCCCCCCCCCCCCCTCTGGGTACCATAAATCCCCCTCACCCCCTAAAGCTTAAGCCCCCCCTTCCAAAAAAACCCCCTCCCTTACACTCACATGATACCATAAGATATGGCTTGTGAATCCCCTGGGGATGTAGTTCATATTGATACACTTAATAAAGGGGTGAAGTCTTTCCATGAATATATGTTGCAAGGTTGATGCACAATAGATGTCATGTGGTTATAAGAAGGAGGTTGATGCACTATAGATGCCATGTGATGGAGTGACCACATCTAGATAATGGCAACCTTTTATGAAGTCAATAGGTAATGTAGAGGGGAAACAACCTAAGGTGGTGGTTTTCTAATTGCCTTGAAACCCTTCATCAACTAATGAGAGACATAATCCTTGCATGGCACTATAGATGCCATGTGATGGAGTGACCACATCTAGATAATGGCAACCTTTTATGAAGTCAATAGGTAATGTAGAGGGGAAACAACATAAGGTGGTGGTTTTCTAATTACCTTGAAACCCTTCATCAACTAATGAGAGACATAATCCTTACATGGCATGAGACCATATCGATCTCCTCTTTTGGCAAAAAATACATCCCTTAGGGCACATATCCACGTATATTGGCTTTATCATGTGTAATTTTCTAAGAACTTTCCATGTCACTACTACCCACAAATACCAAGTTCCACACTCGAGGTACGACGATGCCATAGGATTGAACCTACCTTTTTAAGCAACCAATAAGCTTTAGCTAAGTATACATATAATCTCTTATACAAGGCATAGTTGGAAAGTCCACATGATAGCATTATCATTAACTTGATAATGCTAATGATATCATTATCTTTAGCATCACTGCCACTTCTATCATAGTACCACTAAGGCCATCTACACATACCGGTGTTATCATTCTAGCTACAAGAGGCGATGTGAAACTATTGTAGGGAGAGGGGTTACCTACATATACCTAAATACTAGGCTCTTGCATTAATGTAATGTAGAAAGGGCCAGACAAATGGGATGCAACTGAGTAGATCTGACTCGCCCAAAAACCTGCTCATATAATGCATAGATGCCCCATGTCATATCTGCTGGTATGCCAAGAGACTGTAGGCACTGAAAGAGCCTCTCTTGTGGTACTGTGTCAAATGCCTTGCAGAAATCTACAAAGCAGCAATAGAGCTTTCTCTTCCTCACTCTGGCCTGATCAATCATACATCTCAAAGTGAATACATGGTCAGTGGTAGAGAAAGCTCTCCTAAAGCCTGCCTGCCCTGATGAGCGTAAACCTGCTCACTCAGCATATAAGCTAAGCTCTTGCTCCAAGACTGCACCATAGAGTTTGGCCAACACGTGGCCAACCATAACCGTCTTGTAGTTGCTCGGATCAAGCATATCCCCTGTTTTGTGGATCGGCACAATGGTGTGCATCGCCCACTTTGCAGGCAAACCCTCTGCTAGTGCCCTGTTAAACAGGTGTGGAAGAAAAGGAGTCAAAGAATCTACTACATATATGAGATGCTCACCCTATAGGCCCATATGGTCGGCGGCCCATCCATGCTGTAGGCGGCGGCGGATAGCGTCCTTTACCATCGAGTGGGTAAAGAAGCTAGCTATATGGTAGGTCGAGGCTCCTGTGGGTGAGGTATAGGTGGCTGCTGTGGGGCGTGGTATAGGCCCTCTATATATGTGTGCCATGTCTGTGGGTCCGCAATGGGTGTTGGTGTCCGGGGCTCTTTGAAGTGCCACCATGAGATAGGGCTATCTCTACTCATGAAGAAATGGAAGATCTCTAGCTCCTGTATCTCTGCGAAGGCCCGCCTTTTGCGGCTCCTGTATCTCCTCATCTCTAACTCCTGTATCTCTGCAAAGGCCTGCCTTTTGCGGCGAGTAAGTCTCCTCATCTCTCTCCTCGACTCCTGCTCTGTGATGGCTCCCAAGGCTCTCTGTATGCGGAGCCGTGAGAGTAGGGCTTTGCACTCGTCACATCATACCATCTGTTCTGGGGCATAGTCCCAGATCTTGCAGGCTCTCCTGAGTGGACACGATGTGGGAAGCTTTGTAATGCAGCTGTGTGTAGAAGTGATGCCAGCTGGGCTGTGATGGTATCCATAGGTGCTAGGGGATCCATGAGTAGGAGCCCATCCTCTACTCTGCCAGTGTATATGTATGCCATGTCATGTGTGAAGTAGATGGTAGTGAGGGGCGTGGGTATGTGGGGGGATGGTGATACTAGTGATCCAGCTAGTGAAAATGCCAAGTATGTATGATCTGCCCCAATAGGACGAGGTGGGATGGAGAATGAGGTGACAAGCTGTGATGCCTCCAAAGACCCCATAATGTAGTCTACCACCGTGCCTCCGGTGGTCCGTGTATGACCCCCATGTGGGAAGCATGTCAGCCCTCCTGACCCCGGCCACTGTAGCATCCCGTTATAAAAAATAACGAGACGATGCCTGGCTCCCAACTCTAGTAAGTGGTCCCCATAATGTCCTCTGTCTGGTCTAGTGTCCTCTGATGCCCAACTAGCCCCTATCTCCTCTGGATCCACAGGGTGGAGGATCTCCATGTCATCATAGTCATACACCTCACACTGTCTGTTCTGTGTGTAGGCATTGAAGTCACCCGTAAGAAATACTTCCCCTAGTGTAGGAATAATGCATAATCTCCTCTGAGACAGACAAGTGTATGACGAGGCTCCTGTCTCCTCCTCCTGTGGCATGTCCTCTGTAATGACATGGGAGGATCATGATGGGGAAAGTAACATAAGGCTATGTATATAACCCTGTCTTGTGAGAGCTGTAAGCTGATCCACATGTATCTGGCCTCTGGATCCTGTGCTACCACTCTCAGTCTCCCCTGTAGCTCCCGTCTGAATAGAACTACTACTCCCCTTGACCCTCTCGAGGTACCCTGACGTGTGGTCCTCCTATATGCTGGCTCCCACTGGAATCCCTCTACTCCAGGTAGCCCTCTCTCTGGGCTCTGAGTGTCTCTGTCAGAAGTATGAGTGTCTCTGTCAGTAGACGGGCCAGCATAGCGCCAGCAGGGCAGCAAGGCGGAGGGGCTAGCGGTAGTAGCGAACAGCAGGCGCGAACAGAGAGACGAAAAGAGAGAGATGGCGGGGTGTGCTGGGCACAACACGCGAGGCAAAACAAGGGGTGATGGGCAGCGGGCTCACAGTGCGAGCGGAGGGGCTAGCGGGCGGCAATAGCAAACAACGGGCGGCAGTAGCAAACGGCAGTAGCGAACAGCGGGCGCACAGTGTGAGCGGAGGGGTAGGCGGGCATAGAGAGAAGCGAAGCGAAGAGAGAGACGACACATAGAGAGAAATGGGTGCAGAGAGAAAAGCGAAGAGAGAGAGGGAGGGTGGGAAAAATGCGGGCGCAGAGAGAGAGAGAGAGAGAGAGAGAGAGAGAGAGAGAGAGAGAGAGAGAGAGAGAGAGAGAGAGAGAGAGAGAGAGAGAGAGAGAGAGAGAGAGAGAGAGAGAGAGAGATGACCGTTCATAACATTAGAAAAATGATATATTCTAGATTAATATCTTAGTTGCACGTTTTAAGGTGCATACATCAACATTGGGCCAAGATTCCATCTCTTGCTATCCTAGAGGTCCACAAGTCTTCCCATGTGTGTTGGGTCCCCTTGGAGACTAAGGCCATGTTCTTGATAGTATTGTACAAAGCCTGGACCCACAGAGCGAAGGAAGTATGGAAGGCAACCAAAGTTCCTGCACTCCACTTGTTACTATGGGGTAGACACACTGATCCAAAAGCTCCCTACTCGGAGAGTAGACTCTGTAAATGGAAACATGCCTCCCCCTTCTACCCCATATGTTCAATGGAAAAAGAAATCACCTTGCACCTCTTCTTACATTGCCCCCTGGCCCTGGAAGACTATGGAGGAAAGTGGCTGCTGGCTTTGACAAGCAAACACTTAAGACACATTTCAATGGAAGAATGCCCTTTTTAGAGAATCAATCCTAATGTGGCCTTGGATTAGAGCTTTAGTTATCTCTATCATCTAGAAACTCGCAATCGTTTAGTGTTCGGAAGGATCAACTATGTGCAAGTGGACAAATTGGGAGGCCCCAATTCAGTCTCTTCACATGTCCCTCAAGTCTAAAGATGCTGAACTCTTACCTTCATGCACCCTTCTGCTAGCCTCTTGAACGACACAAAACTATTTTTTTTTTTTGGGTTCATGTAGGTTTTGTAGTTCTAGAAGCTTTGGAGGAGAGCTTTAAAAGCCTTACTCCCCCTACATTTTCAAGCCTGGCCAATAGTTACACGAAGAGAGAGAGAGAGAGAGAGAGAGAGAGAGAGAGAGAGAGAGAGAGAGAGAGAGAGAGAGAGAGAGAGAGAGAGAGAGAGAGATTTTATTAACGTCTTCCAAAAGACCGAACTCGACCTATGAGACAAATCAGAGTACCTGTATGGGGTATCCTCTGTCATCCCAACAAAATGAAAAAGTACTGAATAAAAAAGCTGAATCTGGGTGTGCAGGGGATGGAGCTCTACTACTAGGAGAATGCAAAGCTATATGCATGGAGTATACAATCATGATATGCAACCTAGCTAGCTCCATCCTGTACCATACTGGGGGTATAAAATGGTATACATCAGTGAAGGGGGTGTCCACAGCTCCCTGAAGAACATGCCTGGGTGTGCTCTGAAGCGAGCCAGTCGCTCTGCACCCTCTCTGTGAAACTGAGCTCTGATCTCTGTCATCTCTCTCTGGTATAGGCGTGGTGTTCGAAAGCCAGGTGTCCTCTGTCTCCTGCGGGCTCTAAGTGTCTCTGCTCTCTGGAGAGTAATTCCCTGCCGGTAGGGGCTGGGAGGGGGATGGATCTCTGAAAAAATGTAGTAATCTGTGTCTGTCGCCCCCCCCCCCCCCTCTGGAGCTGTCTGAGCCTGTAATAATGTCTCTCTGTGGCGCTGTATGTCTAGAATGTATCTCCGTAGTATGCGTTGGTCTGCTGCCTCAAAGATCTGGCGTAGGGAATGTGGCTCTCTGAATAAAATGGGATATCTCTCTCTGATGGCTGTATATGCTCTACATCTGCATACATAATGCTCCTCACTCTCCACCTCCTCTCTGCACAATTTGCATACCCTCTCCTCTCGGGGGATCCGTGCTGCTCTGCCAGTCTCAATCTCCAATCGGTGTGATGAAACTCTGAGCTGACCAATAGCCACTCGGGAGCCGTGTGGTAAAAAGCCCTCCATGTATCTAGGCCTCTCTATAAATCCATCATCAGTGATACTCATGAAGTGATCTCTGTAGTATAGCATCTTTGGTGGAAGAGGCTGTGTAGGCGATATCCATGTCTCTCGTGTATAGAGCTGCCATAGATCCTGTCTCAATACTCTGTTCCTCTCACTACGAGAGAGACGGATATGTGGTGCATCCTCGTCATACTGGAATGGTGGTAGATGATCCATGTCTAGGCCATGCTGTGAGAACCAATGTGTGACCTGTGCATACCATGATCCTCTGTCTCCTGCCTCAGCCAACTGTCTAGATGCCTCAAAAGCTCTGTATGATAATCTGTCCTGTGGCATCTCTCTGAATCTGTCTAGCAGGCATATAGTCTGAAATATGGCCTCTACCATCATAGGAGGCGCAGCAAACTCTGCTCGGATAATGTCATGAGGTACTGACAGTTTGCTGCGTATCATGCATGCCATCATGAGGGCATGTGGTCTCTCTATCTGTGTCCACCAATGGGTAGCAAGGCCTGGCGCCCATACTGCTGCTCCATACATCAATGCCGGTGTGACTAATGTGTCAAATAGCCACCCCTTCGTCCGGGGCTCCTGAAAATGCGCCTGGTGGCACTGTCTCTCTAGCATAGCCAATGCCGCATATCCCCGTGTCAATCTAGCTCTGGCTGCTGAACCCATGGTGAAGCGTGTGGCTGCTGCAGAGAAGGTAACCCCTAGGTACACGTATGATGTCACCACCTCCACCTGGCATCCTGCGAGAGTGAATGTCAGAGCTGACTCCTGCCCTGTCTCGATGTCGTGAGAGAGAGAGAGAGAGAGAGAGAGAGAGAGAGAGAGAGAGAGAGAGAGAGAGAGAGAGAGAGAGAGAGAGAGAGAGAGGACCATTCGTAATGTAAAAAAAACGCTAAGAAAGAGAGACATCGACCATTCATAACGTTAAAAAAAGTAGAAGCCATATCTTAGTTGCACGTTTTAATTAATATGAACTCTAGAGTGAATAAGGCACATACGTGAACATTGATTGGGTCAATATTCCATCTCATGCTAGAAAAAAAAGCAGAAGCCATATCTTAGTTGCACGCTTTAATTAATATGAACGTTAGAGTGAATAAGGCACATAGGTGAACATTTATTGGGCCGATATTCCATCTCCTGCTATCCCAGAGGTCTTCCCACATATGGATTCCCTTGGAGACTGAGACCAGGTTCTTGATAGTATCGCACAAAGCCTAGACTTGGAGAGCCAAGGAAGTCTGGAATACAACCAACGTTACCTGTTACTGTGAGACACTGTTCCAAACGCTCCTTACTCAGGATAGGCTATGTAAATGGAAAAATGTCCCCCCCTTATGCCCGATATGTTCAATGGAAAAAGAAACCACCTTGCACCTCTTCTGGCACTGCCCCTTGGCCCTCGAAGGTTATGGAGGGAAGTGGCCACTTGGCACTCAAGATGCCTTTCCCTCGTGGGGGGACACAAAGAGAATCAATCTTGCTATGACCTCAAGGTGGCATTGGATTAGAGCTTTAATTATCTCTATCGTTTGGGAACTTCATAATGGTTTGGTGTTCCGAAGGATCACCCCTGCGCAAGCAGACAAATTGGGAGCCCCAGGCCCCCATTGCTCAAGCCCGCTTCAAGTCTCTTCACATGCCCCTTAAAGTCTAAAGACGCTTAGCCCGCTTCAAGTCTCTTCACATGCCCCTTTAAGTCTAAGGATGCTGAGCTGTTACCGCTATGTACCCTTTTCTGCTGATGTGACTGGAAATATCTCCTTTTCGTAATAATATATCAATGTCCTCGCCCCCCAAAATAAAAAATTGGGTGTATCACATAATGCATGTATTTCCCTCCAAAAGACCTTTGCTTTGCCCCCCCTCTCTTCTAACTGGCAGATGGAGCAGGATGACGATGCAGAGATCGCCCGCAGGCACTTCGAGCAGGACGACGATGAAGAGATCGCCCGCAGGCACTTCACTCTCCACCTGGACAAAGCTCTATCAAGTCCCGTAAGTATCAATGGCTTTGCACGCTTACACGCAGCGCCCCCCCCTCCACACACACACACACACACAGTGAGAGAGAGATTAAAACCCTTCCCTGCTCTCATGGCAGATTGACAAGGCTGTATGGAATCCCGAGAAAGATTTGCTGGCCATGGTCACCAAAGATCAGCAGCTCATCATGCACCGCTTCAATTGGCAGCGACTCTGGGCTGTCTCTCCAGGTGCCCATTAATTGTTAAGAATTTGAAACCATTTTAGTAGAACGTTTGTAGGTAAATAAAAGAAAAGGATTTGTGGAAAAGTTTCTTTGAAGGAAAAATAATTTAGCCCCAAGGCTTCTCTCATTTTCTAAAACATATGAACTTTCAATGCTGAGTGCTAATAAGAAATCTTACCAAGTTCAAGCTCCTTGTTCCTACTTTCTCATCATTAGTGATGTGAAGCTTCTATGCAAGAGGGCAGCTACTTTATTTGATCCGAAGGGCTGTCGCTTAACATTTTTAAAGAGAGTGAAGTTGGAAATACAGTCGTCTGACTAATTCGGCTGGGCAAACATTCTCAAGCCAATTTGAGGTGGGCTTGTAGGTAGTGGCAAGTGGAGAAACACAGGGTGGCTTCGAATCTGCTAAAGCTATCAAGCTTCAAGCGACCTCCCAACTGTGGAGTCAATGGGACCGATCTACAAGCAGCATCATACAAGGCACAGTCTGGCGGAGGGGTCTGGATTCCGCAAGGTCCTCTCTTGATATGAGACAAGCAATTTTCGGAGCATTGGAAGAAGTTGTAACCATTGGTGTACACAAAAGAGTGGCAATACCTGAGGTATGGAGGGGCCTCTGATTGGTTTATGTCAGTTCTGTGCATATGGGACAATTGGGGGACTGCACCAGGATTGCCATTCATGGGCAGTGTCCACTGTGACCTTTCACCCAAAACAAGGGTGCAACCTAGGAGGCCTTTGAAGGCTTTACATGCCCCATTAGAAGAGGCTGGTTCTCTATTCTATCTTGACCAATGCATATACCCACTAGCCCCTAAGTGTCGCCTCGCCTCATCTCATCATTAACCGTGCCTTTTTACATAGTGGGCTGTCTTTTTTAATTCTCATCTTAAGTGGCTCTAAGTGACTATTGAAAAACCAATTCAAGCCTGTATCATGCTCTGATGACAAAGAGGAGGAGAACACTTGATACCTGCCCTTGTGTGTCAGCTGTACCGGAGAGCATGGCAGCTGAAATGCATCAGGATATGGCAAAGGGACTACAAGCGCATCAAAACATGATTTATTTGTCCAATCAACTGGCCGACCAGCAGTCAGCCAGTTCTCCATAAAGTGAAAAGAACTATAAATAGCACAGGAGGCTCCTTGAAAGATTCATTCAACCCTCTAGGGATTGGGTCATTAGGAGTCCCATAGGGGGACAGAATTTTGGGTGTTGATCACCTTTTCTTCAAGGCAGCCTATGGCTGTAGACAAGTACCCTTTTGTACTATAGTAATATATTGAATTTCCAGCACATCTCTCTCTCTCTCTCTCTCTACTCTCTCTCTATATCTGCGTTTTGCATCATATGGTTTCTAGGAGTGTTTAGGGCTGAAAGAAGACCCCCAGAGCTTCCGCATGTTACATTGGTATCAGAGCATCAGGCTCAGCAAAGCTAAACATTGAATAAGTCCCATAAGATGGTGTACAAGTCCAAGGTACAGGAAAGTACACGGATACGAAGCCCAAGGCAAGGAACACAGAATCGGGAAGAGCTCCCAGGAGGTTTGTTGGTTTTGTTCCACAAAGCCAAAGGGGATGGCAGTCCTGTGAGCCAGATAGGTTCTCGGGCAACGGTCCCAAGGGAGGTTTATCCTCCAAGGGTGATATGAGAGTGCCAGACTCATTTCTCAGGAATGAAGACCAAGACGGTGTTCAGAGTCAGGGCAGGAATGGATTGTGGACTTGATGGAACCAGATGCATAGATCTTAGTCTGTGACAGAGTAGTTTGGAGACCGGGCCGGGCTTTCAGAGAAAAGGGTTGCCCGGGATGGATGGATGATAGAGGGACTTCGGGAAAAAGTATGGGATGATGAGAGTCATCCAAGACAGGTTGGAAGCCCGTCATCAAGTTTAGCAGAGGGGGATATCATGTGCATGATCAATGCCATGGACAATCTTCAGACGCTGATCTAGAAGAGGCAGCCAGATAAAGACTATGAACCAGATAGGATCAGAGATTGGAGCACAGGTGCTTTGGGTAGTGTGGAGCAAGGCTTGGGGAAAACAAGAAGAGGATGCTGTCGGCTTCCTGGAAAGGGGGTACTGTTGGCTGGACACAGGCTCTGTCGGCTGTACCAGAGAGCATGGCGGCTGAAACGCATCAGGATATGGCAAAGGGACTACAAGCGCATCAAAACATGATTTATTTGTCCAATCAACTGGCCGACCAGCAGTCGGCCAGTTCTCCATAAAGTCAAAAGAACTATAAATAGCACAAGAGGCTCCTTGAAAGATTCATTCAACCCTCTAGGGATTGGGTCATTAGGAGTCCCATAGGGGGACATAATTTTGGGTGTTATCACCTTTTCTTCAAGGCAGCCTATGGCTGTAGACAAGTACCTTTTTGTACTATAGTAATATACTGAATTTCTAGCACATCTCTCTCTCTCTCTCTCTCTCTCTACTCTCTCTCTATATCTGCGTTTTGCATCAGATGGTTTCCAGGAGTGTTTAGGGCTGAAAGAAGACCCCCAGAGCTTCCGCATGTTACAACCACTACAAGTTGTCAATGAAAAGCATCCAAAAATTCTTGCCAGATGACTGGCTTTGGTTGTAGATCTTGCCACCAGATAAAAGCTTTTTGCTTTAAAAACAACAGAACGTGGGAGATTCTGCGGCCATCTGGCTCGTTGATCAATCAAAGTATGTGGTCCACCAGTTCAACCAGCTGTCCAAAAATGTCTCTTTGCATTCCTTTTTCTCCCCGAAAAAAGGTATTCCTTGGTAGTGGAAGCTAGAGGAGCCACTGCTTGCTGTTGCACTTGGGGATGAGCTTGTCTACCCAAGGCCTGCTGAACCAATGTCTCAAGGTTAACAAGACCAGTATTCAAATGGTTCATACCTTCTGTGATCTAGTGCTTGATTCGGATTAGTTTGCGGTGATGCGGAGGCTTGGTTTTGAGGTTGAGTGTTGGTAGGATATTGTTTTCCAGCTCCATGGGTAAAGACATTGAGAGAAAAGCTTGTAGGGTGAATGAGAAGTGTATGGCGAGGCAAATCTTGTGTGCTGAAATTGCCAGTGGAGGAGGAATTGCTGACCAGCCCTGAGTACTCGTCTTGTAGAGAAGGCTAAGCCCCTTTTTAAATAGGGCACTGGGGAGAAAAAGTAAAGGGCCGAGTTTTAGTTAAAAAAAAAGCATCCACTTTTTATAACTACGAAAAAGCTGCCCCCATACTTTACTTTACATAAGGCGCCCTTCTTTTTTAGCTTTCTTGCCAAAAGGTTGAGCCCCCTCCCGAACACGCTTTTTCAAACAAAAAAAAACCCTCTGATATCAACACGGGTCCTCTATTATAGGTGGGGTCACACATCCATGCGCCCCCCCTGCTGGTCTGAACATGCAAGCTGCTCCACACTTTTTCTGGAGTGCTTTTCATTGCGCCCACAGCCTCTCCTGGCATGCTTTTTTCACCTTATAACTGGCCGCTTTTCCAGCTGCTGGTGCCTGCCTTTTGTGCACCTACTCTTCTGGCGAGCCGGAAGCACGTACTGTCTGCCCCTCTTCCGGCCGACTTCTGCAGAGGTGTGGACGAGCTTGTGGGCGTGTTGCTTCAGGGCTGCCATGGGACTGTACATGGCCAGCCTAAGGGCTGTACCTTTGCCCTCAAGCTTGTAGGAGAGACAGAATTTCAGGAGCACCACGGCCTGCTGTCCAGCCTGCACACCTTGTTCTTTTTCTCCTATCCCTTGGTCCTTGCACATCCACACAAAGAAATCCTCTTCCTTGCCTCTCTACTCATCCAAGCAGAAGAGACTCAAGGCTTTACCTTCCATCATACCACATTGGTGTACTATCTGTACCACTTACTTTCTTGGCACGCATACCCTCAAAACGCCAGAATCCATAGGGTTCTTAAACCTGTCCGGTCTACTCCGAAACCACTGTAAGGTCTCACATACACAAACCCTAGGACCTTCTAATATAGAATTCACAAAGAATCAAGGCATAGGTTCACCTCCTCCCAGTCATCGAGTCCATCCAGACTCACCCCTGAGCTGGAGGCCATAGCTACATCCTCGGCCTTGCTCTTGACAGAGTAAGACTATGCATCCCATACCACCTAGCCACACCCTAAGGGTGTCCTCGCACCGAGCAGTCTCGATGGGCCATTTGCTACGAGTCTGACTTGATGATTGTATCCCATACCACCTAGCCACACCCCGAGGGTGTCCTTGTGTAGAGGAGTCCCGGTGGGCCATGCGCTACGAGTTTGACTTGACGATCGTATCTCACAACTAAGCCTAGGGCTTGCTTATATAGACCTCGGGCCAAAACTTTATCCTGGGCCTAATAATAGCTAGTGTAATATGCGGAAGCTTCGGAGAAAGATCGGTAACTTCAAAACTCAGAAATCAACACTCTTTTCGCGACGGAAATTAACGCACAAACTGAAAGGAGATGTGCAGAAAATAGAGAGAGAAGGGGGGAGATGGAGAGGACATAGTATTGGGTCCCAATTACCCTCTGTAGGGCCCCCACCACGGATGGTGTATTTGCTTTATTAGAATGATGTAAATCTGAAAACAAATACAGAAATCTTGACCTTTTCTTGGTTGGGAAATCCCTGCCCTTGACCTTTAGAAGTCCACCCCTTTGCTTAGCAATCTCCTTGGCTTGTCTGGCCCTTGATTGGCTTGAGCTCTTGGTGAAAGCTGAGATGAATGATGGGATTATGGCTTCCACTATTTATACTCCTCCTCAGGAGCAGTCGGCCAGCTGAAAAACAGGCTATGTCCCACGACTGGTGAAAATTCAGCAATAAATGCTGAATAAAATCCCAAAAAATACTGTCTTTTTTTCCTAACAGGTTGAAAGTGATGCGCCTGCTTCTGATTGGCTGGACACAACTTTTGTCCACAATCCCAAGGCTGGGCATCCTGTATGGGCTGCCCCATACATGCCCTACAGCCGTTTAAAGGCTGTATGCTCCTGAAAATAGCATTATCTTTGCCCTAGGGCTGTCCCACAGCCCTTCCATGGCTGGTGGGTCCAGCCTGGGCCTTCTTGGCCCTCATGGGGATGGTTTCACACCATTCCCATGCCCATACTAAGCTCTGGAGTAGCCCTATGGGCTGGCCCCTTGTCCTAAACATAATCTACTCAGTGATCTCGCATCCGGTACCATACCAGATACACAGAACCACTGACATCATTCTAGAGGGAGACTCACAGCGCGGACTGGCACTGTTTCATGTGCAGGACAGTGCACACCTGACCTTGGACTCATGTGCAGGACAATGCACACTTGACCTTGGACAATTGAGATGGATCCCTGGCTGACTCGTCCCGGACTGGGCTCACATGGGACTAGTTCACCATCCTAAGTCTTGCACCTGCTGTATAGAAATGTCTACGTGGCATCCAAGTGCGGGATGCATGTGACATCCCCTTCTGCTTAACTTGACGGAAGCTGCATAGCCTCTAAATAATCCGTCAATAATGCCGGATAGTCTTCGAAGAACTCTTTGTCGAGCCATACCGCTTCATGGGTTCCTCGGTCTTGAAATTTCGTGAGGAACTGTCGTAGTCTTCGGCCTGAGCCATGCTTGAAACGGTGCAGAAGGATTTATTCTGGAACCATTACTTCTACTTCATCAATAATGTCTGGTTCCGCTTCGTCTTTGACCTCTGAAGGGGGTGGACCTGCATATGGCTTTAACCAACTGACATGAAATACATCGTGCATAGTCTAACTCGGAGGTAGCTTTAACTGCATAGACACCTCATTAATCTTTTTCTGGATGGGAAATGGTCCGAAGCTCTTGAAAGACAACTTTGGGCATCGGTTGCCCACCTGCTTCAATCTTTGCTTCATAATCTGAAGATACACCCAATCCCCTTCCGAAAACTTCATATCCCTTCGGTCTTTATTGGCCTGTCGAGTGTAGGCCTCTTGCGCTTTAGCCAATCTGTCTTTTACTGACTCTAGGATCTCCTGGTAAGACTCCGTCACTCTGTTCGCCTCTGGTACTGAAGACGAAGTCCTAGTTAACAACGACTGGAAAGGTCTTCCAAACGCTGCCTCATATGGAGTCCTGCCAATAGCTGAAGAAAAAGAGTCATTCAAAATAGCTTGAACTAAAGGCAAAAACGATTCCCACTTACCTTGTTGATTGTGGACATAACACTTCAGCACATCAAAGGCCAACTGGTTGTATATCTCTGTCTGGCCATCTGTCCATGGGTGGCATGCACTGGAAAAATAAAACTTAGTACCAAAATTATCAAACAATGCCCTCCAAAAATGACTGGTAAACTTGGCATCTCGGTCTGACACTATGGTTCTAGGAATCCCGCCAATCGGATACCAATGCCGAATGAATAATTGGGCAACATCCTCGACGGTCACATTGGCCCTGCAAGGAATAAGCGTAACAAATTTGCTAGCTCAGGTAGGTACCTCCTTGGAAGTGATAGCTCTATTAATGGGGATGGTTTCACACCATTCCCATGCCCATACTAAGCTCCGGAGCAGCCCTATGGGTTGGCCCCTTGTCCTGAACATAATCTACTCAGTGATCTGGCATCCGGTACCATACCAGATACACAGAACCACTGACATTATTCTAGAGGGAGACTCACAGCGCGGACTGGCACTGTTTCATGTGCAGGACAGTGCACACCTGACCTTGGACTCATGTGCAGGACAATGCACACCTGACATCGGACGACTGAGATGGATCCCTGGCTGACTCGTCCCGTGGCTGACTCGTCCCGGACTGGGCTCACATGGGACCAGTTCACCATCCTAGGTCTTGCACCTTCTGTATAGAAATGTCTACGTGGCATCCAAGTGCGGGATGCACGTGATAGCTAGTAACCCTATTATTGACTATAAGTGTAACCTCCCCTTATAAGCCCCAACCTCAGTGGGGTTATCTCTTCTAACATGCGGAAGCTCGGTGGAAGAATCGGTAACTTCACCTTGGCTGTGGCACTCCCCTTGGCTGGCCCTTGGACAGTGGACTGCAGCACCCCTTGTGAATAATGAGATACTAGACTGGGTCTATGCCTTGCCTATTTATAGGCCTTGAATATGTTGGTCGGCTGGCTCTTACAGGGGTTGGCCAGTTCTGAAAATCCCCAAGACTTGGTATACTGCAAATAAATGCTTTTCAGAATAAATGCTTTTCAGTGTTTTGACACTAGCTAATATGTTGGCTGCCTTGCGTTGTTTGTCGAGGCTGCTCCTGGCTGCTGGGCAGCACCTAGGCCCTGGCCCCCTGGTTGGGCTGGCCTCTAGGGCCTGTCGGTTGCCTAGCCAAGCCCCGTGGGCTGGCCGCGGCAGCTTGCCCAGCCCTTCCTTGGGCTGGTGGGCAAAGCCTAGGGCCTTCCATAGGTCCCTTGGGGTGGCACAATCCTACCCCTTGCCCAATCAAGGGATATCATCCCTTTTTTGGGGTAGCCCTAAGGCTGGCCCCATCCTACATGCAAATTACATGCTTCCTGCAGATTGTTGGTGTCTGGTTGCAAACCCAACACTTAGGACATCTGACATCATTCCAGAGGGAGACTCACCATACGGACTGGCATTGCTTCATGTGCACACCTGACCTTGGACGCTTACCCAACACTCTGAACATCTGACATCGTTCCAGTACGGACTGGCAGTGCTTCATGTGCAGGACAATGCACACCTGACCTTGGATGCTTAAGAGTGGAACCCTAGCTGACTCATCTCGGACTAGGCTCACATGGGATCAATTTCCACTCCAGGTCATGCACTGTCTATTTAGATATGTCCACGTGGCATCCAAGTGCGGGATGCACGTGACATCCCCTTCTGCTTAACTTGAGAGAAGCTGCATAGTCTCCAAACAGTTTGTCAATAAAGCCGGATAGTCTTCGAAGAAGTCTTTGTCAAGCCAAATTGCTTCGTGAGTCCCTTGGTCTTGAAACTTTGTGATGAGGGGTTAGCCAATTGCCCAACCACTATATTGGTGGGATTCCTTTATAAAAATTAGGTTATGTTTTGCTCGGGTATCGAGGAAAAGAGTTTCCAGGCCCCCTAGCCGACGTTTCAAGCAAAATTCAAGTTAGTCATACCACTTACACACCCAATATGAAATTGCCATTTTAACAGATTCGGCTGTCTTTAAAACAATATTTTAATGAAATCATAGTATTACTGATCATAATCCTCCAAAATATTGAGTCCATTGTTTTACAAAACATATCATCCGAACTCTCCGTTGAAAACCAGCTAGTCAACCAACGAGATCCAATATCAAAATTCCATTCACAAAAGTCATCTGTATCTTCCTCGATGTATGCATGGGTTTCCTAGCAACTGCGAGCCTGTGCATCACCTGGTCAGAACCCTGTAGGATCCTACTTAGGCATCCTAGCACTTCACTCAGGAATCGCTTCGTCGGTCCTTGCCCATCGTATCGGAAGGGCACCATTTTAACCATACCGAGAAGGCTGGTCAAGACCTCGGCAGGCTTTGTCACGAGCGACGTCCCTCGACGACTCTCTGCTAGCTGTTGCAATGAGTCTCTCCTTAGTTAAACACATATCAAATGCTTTCTCCAGCATTTTGGCATAAAATAGTCCTTTAAAGAAAACAAAGGTTCTATGCAAGTAAAATTCTCAGTTTGAGATTGGTTCCACAAAACCCTTTTCCCTTAATCCAGATTTTCTTAACTGTCTTTGTCTTCAGCTTGAGCCATGCTTGAAGCGGTGCATAAGGATCTACTCTAGAACCATCACTTCAGCTTCGTCAACTATGTTTGGTTCCGCTTCGTCTTTAACTTTTGAAGGGATTGGACCTGGATATGGTTTCAACCAACTGACATGGAACACATCGTGCATAGTCCAGCTCAGAGGTGGCTTCAACTTCATTGACACCTAGTTGGGACAGGAAAAGGTTCGAAGCTCCTGAACGATATCTTTGGGCATCGCTTGCCCACGTGTTTTAGCCTTTGCTTCATAATCCGAAGATAAATCCAATCTCCTTCTGAGAACTTCACATGCCTTCGGTCTTTATTGGCCTGTCGAGTGTAGGCCTCTTGCGCTTTAGCCAACCTGTCTTTAACTGATTCCAGAATCTCTTGGTAAGACTCTGTCAGTTCGCTTCAGGTACTGAAGATGAGGTTCTGGTCAATAGCGACTGGAATGGTTTTCTAGATGCTGCTTCATTTTGACTCGTGCCAATAGTCGAAGAAAATGAATCATTCAAAATGGCTTAAATGAAAGGCAAATATGATTCTCACTTATCTTGTTGATCTTTAAATGAAAGGCAAATATGACTCGTATCTTGCTGATCGTGGACATAACACTCCAGCACATCAAAGGCCAACTGGTTGTAGATTTTTGTTTGGTCATCAGTCTGTGGATGAAACGCATTGGAAAAGTTTAGTTTAGTACCAAAATTATCAAACAATGCCTTCCAAAAATGATTGGTAAACTTGGCATCTCGATTTGACACTATGGTCCTAGGAATCTCGCCAATCGGGTACCAATGCTGAATGAACAAATGGGCAACATCTTCGGTGGTCACATTGGGCCTGCATGGAATAAGCATAACAAATTTGCTAAATCTATCAACAATAGTTAAGCACTGACTATTATACTTACTCGGACTAGGTGGTAGATTTGTGACAAAGTCCATCGATATATCTTGGAAAGGCCCTTCGAGAATGGGTAAAGGTTGTAACAACCCTATCTTCTTGCCACGCGGAGCTTTCGCTTTTTGACAAACGTCACAGCGTTGCATATGAGTGAATGTCATGTGCACACCCATCAGGTGTACAGGTGGCATGGCATCATTAAGCATCCATAAACATTAAGTAGGACATTCAAGCATTAATCCAAATATTCACAGCATGAGCATCAGTGTTTGGGGCTTGTATAGCACCAACAGCAGTTATCAAGCATCTAGAGCATACATCTCATCAAGTCGGGGCTGTTTGGACCAGCCGACAGCAGTCTTCATCAGCCGACAGCAGTCTTCATCAGCCGATAGCATTTTAGGCATTGTTTAAAGCAATTTATGTAGTTGTGAGCAGTTAGGGATCTGGCCGACAGCAGCAAGGCTGGCCGATCAGCATCATCTCAGCATATAAATAGTAGCGCATCAGATGCAGTGCAACATCTCCCTCATCTCATCATCGCTTGGTGGTCTTCAGTCCAAGACCCTAAGAGAGTGAGGAGTTTAGCATCCCGCATTCAGTATTCAGCATACAGCCAGCATATTCAGCACCTAGTTCATCATCTCCTACCTCCTACATAGAGGGAAGCCGACATCGAAGGGTGGACCTCAGCATTGGAGCAAGCCAGCATATTCAGCACCTAGTTCATCATCTCCTACCTCCTACATAGAGGGAAGCCGACATCGAAGGGCGGACCTCAGCATTGGAGCAAGGAACAGTCATTCTCCATTAGCATTCAGCATATCTCTCTCATTTTGAGAAGGATATTCAGCATAGATCTCATCTGTTACCATTGCATATAATATAGCTGCATTGCATTGCATTGACACTATTTGTCTTATCTCTTAAGCATCATTAAGTGAAGTTTTAGTTAGCCTAAGGTTGTGATTACTACAGTCAATCCCTCACATGTCACAGTGAACACATCTCGTCTCATTCTTGGCCAATAATATTGCCTTTCTAACTTCTCCAGAGTCGAATTCATGCCCCGTTGACCACTAGTGATGGGATTGTGGAGAAGAGCTGCCCTGAATGACTTCATGACACAAAGTCAGCCTTTGTAGGAAAGCCAGTCATCTCGTATCAAAAAGTGGCATGGTCCTGTGGCATCCAATGCCTTCTCCCACTGTGTATCGAATTCATCGGAATCTGTGTACGTGTGCTTCATGTCATCTAGTTCTGTACCAACAAGGTCGAGTCTAGTGTTCTGAATCAAGGTCATTGTTTTCTTTCTGCTCAAAGCATTGGCCACTAGGTTGCCTTTCCTAGTGCAAGGTACTCGATCATACCACCAAATTGCTAGAAGATTTGACTCCAACGGTGCTGACATTGACTCCATTGTGCACTTGGCATTGTCTGAATCCAGTGTAATACATGATGGTCAGTGCGAACCTCAAATTCTCGGCCATAAAGAAAATGCTTCCAATGTTTCAGGGCTCTAGGAGTTTCCGATCGTAGATCGAGTTATTCTTTTTTGTGGGAAGTAACTTATGGAACATGTAAGCAACCTATGGGACATGTAAGCTATTGGATGACCATTTTGTTGTAACACAGTTCCAATCACGATGTTACTTGCATCGATGATTACTTGGAACGACTTGTCCCACGAGACAAGTGCTAGACAAGGAGCTTTTGACAAAGCCACTTTGAGGTTCTTGAATGTCTCCAATGCTCGTGGAGTCATTCGGATCCGCTGCCTTTTGGTCTTGACACCCTTAAGCAGATCGATGAGATCTATTGAGAGATCAGAGAATCTGTCTCTGTGGGTGGAGTATGCTTGGCATATGCCCACAAAGGATTTGATGTTGTATGTGGTTTGTGGTATCTTTCAATTGATTATCTCGGCCATCTTAGCCAGATCAAGTTGGATGCCCTCAGCACTGATTATGTATCCAAGGTAGTGAACTTCGAACAGATAAAATTCTGACTACTTCTCATTGACATAGAGTTCGTTGCTTTTGAGTAACTTCAAGACTTTCTCCACATCAATGCCATGGTGCTCAACCATAGCTGAAATTACTAGTATGTCGTTCAAAAATACGAAAACACACTTTCCAATTAATTCCCTGAAGATCTGCATCATCATGTGGTTGAATATGGCTTGGGCGTTTGTCAAGCCAAAAAGCATGACCACAAATTCATAGTGAGCCGGTTCCGCACGAAAGGCTGTCTTGGGGATGTCTCCCTCAACAATCCTAACCTAGTGGTATCCACTCTTCAAATCCAGTTTCGAGAACACCTTGGTCCCATTCAGCCTCTCGACAATGTAATCTATTCGAGGCATCGGGAACTATCCTTGATAATTAACTTATTGAGTGCACGATAATCGACACACAATCGGGAAGATCCATCTTTCTTCTTGACGAATAGAATCAGACTGCAAATGGCAACACACTAGGGCGTATCAAGCTAGATTGCAACAGTTCTTGTAGTTGGCGGTCCAACTCCGATTCCATTGCCTTGGACAGGTGGTATGGAAACTTGCTTGGGGGCTCCGAGCCTAGGGGAGGAGGTCTATCTTGTGGTCCTCTTGTCTAGATGAGGGGAGGTGGGGAGGGAGATTCTAGAAGAAAAATCTTTTGGAACTTTTCATGGAGAGCTTGGTACTTCTTTGAAGCATGGGCCACCGTCTGGGCAGTCTGGATATAAATCATTGCACATCGTGCGTCTTTTTTGATTTCTCGTTTAGCTTACAAGTGGCTTATGAGAGGAAAGTTTGGGATTCCTGGCTCACATTTAATGGTCATTGGGGCTTTGGACACATTCTGAGAAATCTGAAAAGTGTGCCTGTCCCTATCAATGTCTGTCTGGAATTTGTGAAACCATTGAATATCCAAAATTATGTCTACTCTTACAAGAGGGACAACCATAAAGACTCGCACAAACTCCATGTCCTTGAGCTTCAAACTTGGTGCTCATCTTCATTCCTATGCTAAAACCCTCAACCCTCTTGTCTACTGAAGTTAGCAGGAAACGGGCGCGCCAAGTGGTTTGTTCCTGTTAGAAGTCATCTCCTGTCTATATTTATACACCAGGGCCTCTGTTGTGGGTGTGCCCGCCCTGTATAAGGTGTTTTATCATTTTTCCTCACTCCGCGTATTTTTTCCTATTTTTCCCATTTTTTCTAGTGGTGGGGAGGGATGCCAGAGGTTGGCAGGAGCACTTCAGGACTGGCCGACTGTCCCACCTGCAGTCCTGTGGTTGGCCGACTGCACAGATGATGCGTGGGCTTTTGGACTGGTGGCCGACTGGATACACACAGTCATGGACATTTTCTGTGTTGGCCGACTGTACATGCAGTCGTGGAGGCCTTTAGTGCTAGTCGACTGCTCTCATAAGGGCATATAAATAGGCCCCTTGCCCCTACCACTTCCTCATTCAGTTTTCTCGGGATCTTGTGTATAGAGAAGAGTTTACACAACTATCTCTCTGTGTTTCTTGTGCTGTCTGTTTTCTGCATTCTACTTGCTCTTGTCTACCCAAGTTTGGTTATCATTTCTGTTGCATATTCTGACATGGCATCAGAGCCCTAGGCTCGTGATAGATCTTGGGAGTTTTTCTGAGCAAGAGGGGGAGCGTTAGGCTGCTGATTGGTGGACTGTTTTGGACTGTTTGGGAAGAGAAGGTGCAAGAGGAAGGCGGGCTAAGGTGCTGGACAGCCACTTGCAGGTATTCAAATTTTTTTTTTCCCACCCACCCACCCTTTCAGGTTACTCCCCGCGATGGCAGATTTACTAGAGATGGCTGAGAAGCACGTGAAGATTCCGACTCTCCCCACGTTCCCAGTGGATCGTCAATTGGACGGGTCCAATTACGGCATCTAGAAGGTCATGATGGAGTCGGTGCTGGAGTCATATGACCTTGCTGATTTTATCATCATTGGAGTTCCATGGCCGGAAGCAGAGGAAGGGGAGTTATTGTCGACGAGGAAGGACCGCGAGGCACAGGCGCACATGTGGGATCGTGTCAACGCCAGGGTCCGGTCATTTATTTTCCTCAACTGCACACCACAAGTGATCAATCATGTGAAGCACATGACGCTGGCGAGAGGCATTTGGGAGCACTTGGCTTCTTTGTATAACAGGGTATCACCCATGAAACGGATCTCCTTGGAAGTGCAGATGCGGGTTATGAACCCTGCAAAGTCCTCGACGATGTGGGACACATCAACAAGCTGCAGGCCCTTCAACAGGAAGTCCTACAAGCTGGGAAAGAGATATCATCTGAAGATATGGCCATCACTTTGCTTTTCCATTTGCCGGCTCAGTATTCTGCTTTCTATTCCTCGTTGATTACGAGTGGCAGGCTCAGCACCATAACCTGGGAGGAGCTTGTGCCAATGGTCTTGGACCAAGAGGAACGTTTCACGAACCCTCCTCACAGCGGAGGTTCGGAGGCCTTAACTGGCCAACGGTCGAAAGGCCGGAATAACAATAAGGGCAAAGGGAAGGCTTCACCGGAGAAGTCTTATGAGAAGAAGCCTGATTCAAAACGAGAGAAGCTGAAGGCCGAAAGATCTTGTAATGATTGTGGCGAGAAAGGCCACTATTGGAGGAAGTGCCCTAAGCGGACAGGGAAGAGTGCTGATTCCTCAGCCTCAGTTGCAAAGACTCCGGCATTTGTGCACTTAGAGATGGTGGACTCCGATGTTTCATCATCTTCGAGTGAGGAGGCAGTTGGCTTCACCGCGAAGGATACCCGGGAATGGATTCTTGACAGTGGTGTTTCCAGGCACATGACTCCATCGCGTGACTTCTTTCTGGATCTGAAACGGCAGTCAGGTCGCATCTTTATTGGCGATAACTCCACTATTCCGATACATAGTGAGGGCCGGATGGAGATTATTCCCGACGGCAAGGGGGGCAAGCATGCTTCCCGTGTCCTTTATGTCCATACTTTGGGTTTTCATCTTCTGTCAGTGCATGAGGTATGCAAGACTGGCTTTCGGGTGGAATTTGAGGAACATTCAGTTGCTCTAAGGGACTGTGAGACTGGCCAGGTTGTTTGGGAAGGCGGTGTGGAGAATGGTATCTACAAGCTCTCTGCACTCTCCTCATTGACAGGTTCTCAGGTCGGAGATTTGTGGCACTTTCGTTTTGGCCACTTAAATGTGGATGCTTTGAGGCGAGCTTTCCGGGACCAGATGGTGGTTGGCTTGCCAGATGTTGGTAGTAGGCAAGGGCGTTGCAGTTCTTGCATACGTGGTAAGCAGCACAGGGAATCCTTTCCGAAGCAGGCTTCTAGGCGGGCTTCGAAACCATTGGAGTTGATTCACACTGACTCGTGTGGACCTCAGCAGATACCATCTTTGGGAGGATCTCTCTACTTTATGCTGCTTGTTGATGATTGTACCAGATTCACGTGGGTCTACTTTCTTTCCCAGAAGGACCAAGCTTTTGCACGGTTCAAGGATTGGCACGTGATGGTGGAGAAAGAGTCTGGATTTCAGGTTAAGACTCTTAGGGCTGATAAAGGAGGTGAATTCTCCTCAACTGTATTTCTCAGATTTTGTGCAGATCATGGCATCAAAAGGGAACTGGCCAATACTGGATCGCCTTCGGAGAATGGAGTTGTTGAACGCAAGAACAGGACTGTGGTGGAGATGGCGAGGACCATGCTGGAGCATCGTGATCTTCCTCGTCCACTTTGGGGAGAGGCTGTGGCAACGGCTGTCCATACCCTCAACCGATCTCCGACGACTTCAGTACCCCATATGACTCCATTTGAGGCATACTTTGGCAGGAAACCTGATGTCTCGCACTTCCGTGTCTTTGGGAGTGACGCGTATGTACATATTCCGAAGAAGCAGAGGGAGAAGCTTGACTCCAAGTCCCGCAAGCTTGTATTTGTGGGGAATAACTCTCTTTCCAAGGGATACAGGCTGTATGATCCAGACAGGAACGAGATTGTTGTCAGCCGGGATGTGGTCTTTGACGAGCATGTTCCAGCATCCACTATCGAGGAGCCGCCACTTCTTGGAGATCCAGAGGAGTCTGATGATGATTCCCATACTATCATTCCAGTTGCTCCACCTCAGTCATCACAGGAGGTAGAGCCCGCAGCTGGAGTAGAGCCACCGCGACCATAGGAGGCTCCACGATCTGTTCGAGTACCTAGGTGGTTGTTAGACACCCTTCGGGAGTCAGGTGTCACGGAGGCACCCTCCGAGTGGACCACAGAGGACGGCCCTCGAAGATTACAAAGAGTCCGAGATAAAAGCAACACAGCGGAGCTTCTTCAGGTGAATTATGCTTTGATGTCTCGTATCATGCGGGACAAAGAGCCCACTTCCGTAAAGGAAGCCCTTTCACAGGATACTTGGAGGAAAGCCATGTAGGTGAAACTTGATGCCATCGAGAAGAGCAACACTTGGGAGTTGGTACCGAGGCCGTTGAAGCAGTCAGTCATTGGTGTTAAATGGGTCTTTAAGGCCAAATATGCGTTTGATGGGTCGGTGGACAAACACAAAGCCAGACTTGTGGCTAAAGGTTATGCTCAGCGGCCAGGCATCGACTACGAGGATACCTTTGCACCGACAGCACGGATGACCACGATTCGGACCGTTCTTGCCCTTGCTTCTTCTCAGAGGTGGCCCGTATATCAAATGGATGTAAAATCTGCGTTCCTTAATGGTGACCTGCAGGAGGAGGTATACGTTGAGCAGCCTCCAGGCTTTATTGTTCCACGATCTGAAGGGATGGTTTACAGGTTACGTAAGGCCTTGTATGGTCTTAAGCAAGCTCCTAGGGCTTGGAATCAGAAGATTGATTCTTTCTTTATTCGGACTGGATTTCAGAGATCGGTTGCAGATCTGAACCTGTATCTCTTTCGGGAACGCGGCATGGTCACGCTTATCATCCTTTATGTGGATGATCTCATTCTCACCGGCGGTCATGTGGAGCACATTGGAGTGACGAAGGCTGCCTTGTCAAAGGAGTTTGAGATGACCGATTTAGGCTTACTCCACTTCTTTTTGGGATTGGAGATCTGGCAGACCCGGAGGGGGTTTTTCGTCTCTCAGCAGTGGTATGTTCATGAGTTGCTTGAGGCCTTTGGGATGGAGAACTGCAAGCCTATTACCTCGCCGATGGACCCGAACACAAAGTTAACCGTTACTGATCCTTGTGAGCCAGTTGATGCCTCGCAGTATCGGAAGTTGGTTGGTTCATTGATCTGGTTGCTGAACACCAGATTGGACTTGAGCTTCTCCGTGGGGCTGTTGAGCTCTTTTATGCAGATGCCATTGAAGTCTCATTGGGACGTAGGATTGCGGATCTTGCGGTATCTGCAGAGTACGAAGGATCTAGGTCTCTTTTACACAGGAGGGAATGGAGTCAGGCTCCAAGGTTGGAGTGACTCAGATTGGGGAGGAGATCCAGACACGAGGAGATCTACTTCAGGATACAGTTTTACCCTCGGCTCAGGAGCAGTTTCTTGGAGAAGCAAGAGGCAGCCAACTATTGCCCTTTCTTCGACAGAGGCAGAGTACCGGGCTACTTGTGGTGCTGCTTGTGAGGTTGTATGGCTGCGGAGGCTGCTTGGCGAGATTGGGTTTCCACAGAGGGAGCCCACAGTTATCCAGTGCGATAACCAGAGTTGTATAGCTATTGCTCAGAACCCGGTTTTCCATGCCCGGACCAAGCATATAGAGATACAATATCACTTTGTACGTGAGAAGATCTTGGCTGGTGACATCTTGCTACTTTATTGTTCGATGGAGGACAATACGGCGGACCTCTTCACGAAGTCTCTACCTCAGGCTACGCTCAGGCGGCACTCCAGCTCCCTTGGGTTGGTTTCACAGCCAGGAGCTGAGAGGGGGTGTTAGAAGTCATCTCCTGTCTATATTTATACACCAGGGCCTCTGTTGTGGGTGTGCCCGCCCTGTATAAGGTGTTTTATCATTTTTCCTCACTCCCCGTATTTTTTCCTATTTTTTTCCGTTTTTTCTAGTGGTGGGGAGGGATGCCAGAGGTTGGCAGGAGCACTTCAGGACTGGCCAACTGTCCCAACTGCAGTCCTGTGGCTGGCCGACTGCACACAGATGATGCGTGGGCTTCTGGACTGCTGGCCGACTGGATACACACAGTCGTGGACATTTTCTGTGCTGGCCGACTGTACATGCAGTCGTGGAGGCCTTCAGTGCTGGCCGACTGCTCTCATAGGGGCATATAAATAGGCCCCTTGCCCCCACCACTTCCTCATTCAGTTTTCTCGGGATCTTGTGTATAGAGAAGAGTTTACACACCTATCTCTCTGTGTTTCTTGTGCTGTCTATTTTTTGCATTCTACTTGCTCTTGTCTACCCAAGTTTGGTTATCATTTTCGTTGCATATTCTGACAGTTCCGTGACTACATCCTTTGTGTTGCCGCTGTCAAACAAGATGACGACTCATTGGCCACCTATGTAGCCAAAGGTCTCGAGGAATTCGTTGCGTTCATACTCGTGGTCTTGGGTGCTCTTCTGCTTATCTTCGAGCTCTCGGTTAACGATTGCACCAACCGAAGAACTGGGATCCGAAGAACTAGGGACAGTCGCTGGGCTCACCATGGAAGCCAGAGGCTGGGGTGGTCGTCTGCGGAGTGGTAGTCTTCTTTGGACAATCCTTAGAAGTGTGTCCTTTTGTGTGACAAAAGAAACACCTATCTTCCTTATTATATTGAGCTGTCTCTACTACACTCAGTTTCCTACCTGTCTTGCTTGCTTGAGCTTTTTGATTTGGAGTAAGCTTGGGCACATTGGTCGAGTTTCTGGAGCTAGAGGCTCCCATGCTCTGTCTTGGGAAAGACTCCGTTTGGTTCTGGCGTTTTTTCCGTGAGGCGGGTGCCTTGGGAGTGGAAGGTTGGAAAGTATTGGGGTTTCCGCCATTGTACATCATTTTAGCACTCTGCGCAAGCGAGAGTGCATCCTCCAAGGTGGCTGGCCGAAACATATGTACTTTCCACTGGATTTGCATGTCAAGGCCATAAAGGAATTGCTTTCTTGTCCTTGTCAGAGATGCCCAATTGCAAACAGAAGTTCAAAATTTTATTAGCAAACTGCAAGGTTGGTTGCACGTTTTGACGCGCCCCCGTGAACTCGTCTTTGAGTCGCTCAAGATAATGGGGCGATCAAAACCGCTGCTTAAGATCGAGGACAAACTCGTCCTAGACATAAGCTGCCATACCTAATCTGGTGTGGGCATGAGCCCATTGGGTCTACCATGGAATGGCCTCACCTTCCAAATACCAACTAGCAAGATCACTCTATCAGTATCATTCTTTCTAATTGTAGCAAAATAAGCTTCAAATTAATGCAACCAAGAATAAAGGGTTGTGGGGTTGAGTTTACCATTATACTTACTAAAGTTCATCCTCTTGGGAGGATGACTTGAGGAAGCCGTTGGTGTTGCTCTTGCATCTAAGGCCGCAAGAAATCTTTCATACCCCACGCGTCGCCTGGCGTCTTCTTGTGCAGCAACATGGGATGTTGCCGCACGGTCTTCTATCAATCGAATCTCCATTGCTTGCATCTCCAACTTAAGGCTTGAACTCGGATGCGGTCGTAACCCTTTAGAAAGGTTATCCGATAGAGGATTTGCTATTGGGATGTGGGAAACAGAAGGAGAGAGAGGAGGAAACAGGGAAAAAGGGGTTGGAAAACGGGTTCTTTCTTTTAGGGCAAAGATTTGCACCTTCTACTCTTCCAATTTGGTCTCGCATCATCGTCTGGAACATGTCGTGCACACTCATGTTTGCTTCCCTTGAAGGATTGTTTGGTGTGCTTTGTTCCAAAGTTCTTTGTTCTCTCTCTTTGTCGAAGCTCACTAGAGTGGGAAAACACACTTCCTTTTAGGAATGCAATCTGACCATCCACTATGTGTGTGGGAGGCTCTCCGGAGGCTGAAAACCAACCGTCCTTCAAGGGATAAGAGTCACACCGAAAGGGGTTGTAACGCGCGGAAGCTCTGGGGTCTTCTTTTAGCCCTAAACACCACTGAAAACTTGCCGATGCAAAAATGCAGACAAAAGAGAGAGTAGAGAGAGATATGGCTGGAAATTTAGTATATTTCATATAGTACAAAAAGGTACTTTTCTACAGCCCTAGGCTGCCTCATACAAAAGGTGATAAACACCAAAATCTAGTCCTACTCTAAGGACCCTAAGGACCCATCCCATAAAGGAATGAATGAATACAATGAGGAGCAAAACTTGCTTTTTATAGTCTCTTGGACTTCATGGAGAGCTGGCCGACTGGACCATATATCCATCAAAAGTGATGCGCGTGTAGCTGCCGTGGTTTTGATTCAGTCGACAGCCTATTTGTCTCAGTCGACAGCTCTTGCTCTACTCTGGTACAGTTGACAGGAATCCAAGTCCTTCTCTAAGTCCACACTACTACCAAAACAGCACTGTGTGCTTCAACTTCTGGTTCTTATACTCTTTTTCTAGCTGCCTCTTTTGGACCAGCATCTGAGAATGTCCATGGCATTTTATGCACATGACATCCCCCTCTGCTAAACTTGATGACAGGATTCCAACCTGTTCTTGGATGACTGTCATCATCCCACTCTATTCCCGGAGTTCCTCTGTCATCCATCCAACTCTGGCAACCCTTTTCACTGAAAACTCGGCCCGGTCTCCAAAACCACTTTGACTTTGAATAATATCTATGCATCTTTTCCCTCCAGTCCCCAATCCATTCCTGCCTTGACTTTGAACACTGTCTTGGTCTGCATTCTTGAGAAATGAGTCTGGCACTCTCACATCACCCCTTGGAGGATAATCCTCCCTTGGGACCGTTGCCCAAGAACCTATCTGGCTCACAGGACTGCCATCCCCTCTGGCTTTGTGAAACACCACCAACAAACCTCTTGGAAGCTCTTTCCGATTTTGTGTTCCTTGCCTTGGGCTTTGTATCCGTGTACTTTCCTGTACCTTGGACTTGTACACCATCATATGGGACTGAATCAGTGTTTAGTTTTGTTGAGCCTGATGCTTTGATACCAATGTAACGCGCGGAAGCTGTTGGTCATGTCCACTCCCGGCTAGTTCAGTTGTGAACCCAGCTTACTCACGGGCACTTTTTCCCTGTGACTGGACACAGGTTTTTTCCCGTGTTAACACACTTATGTGTGTTCGGCACTTTGCCCTAGGCCTTTTAGTACTCACTTGTACTTTCATTTCATATCATTATTGAGTACATCTTTTCCAGCACTCACGTTTTTTTGTGTTTGAGGTTGTGTGTGTGTGTGTGTGTGTGTGTGTGTGTGTGTGTGTGTGCAGGCTAGCTTCTCTCCTACCCAACATTGGTATCAGAGCATGGTTAGGGTTTGCTCCCTGCTACCCGTTAGAGCTTGAGCCTATTGCACACATCAGGGCATTAGGGTTTTGTTGCATGAAGGTTAGGGTTAGAGTTTAGCCTTCAGCCGCCTTGCAGCCACCCTGCGGCCGCCCTTAGCCGCCTCTGCACGTCGTCGTCGCTCTGTCCGTATGCCATACTGTACCACCTTGCCGCCGCCCTCAGTTGCACTACGCCGTCGTCGTCGATTGTACCTGCGTCACCGTCGCCATCGCCCGACTGTACCGCCTCTGCCCAGCACCGCCCTATACCTTGCGTCGTCGCCTTGTCCCAGATCTGACGCTGTTGTCGCCCCTGTGCACCGTTGCCCTTGCCCGCGTCGCCCCAAATCTGGCGTCGTCTACCTGTGTGCCGTCGCCCCTGCCTGTGCCGCCCCAGATCTGGCGCCCCCTGTCCAGATTTGATGTTGTCGTGTGCCGCCGCCGTTGTCTACGCCTGTACCTGCCTCGACGCCATCCCCGCCGCTTGAGCCTACCGCCTTGAGCGTCGTCGCCTTTGCCGTCGCTCTCACGGGCAGCTGTTGCTTGCGTCGCCGTCTCCTCCTTGTACCGTGCCCCGTACAGCCTCCCTGTACCGTCGTACGATCGTACCTGCACTTGTATCGTACGATTGCACTTGTGTACTTGCTCTGCATTGCCCAAAGCAACTTCAGATTCACCTTGAGATCTACCCAAAATTGGCAAGGTTTGAGGGATTTGCGATTTTCTGACTTGAAATTGCACATTTTGCCTGTTAAAAATTGGGGCTTTTCACCATTGAGCCTGCAATTGCAACATTGGCACACATTGGCATTGATTTCAGCAGGTTTGGTGCATAATTGCACTAGAAATTTGGGGATTTTACAAAAATTGACTCGATTTTGCAAAAATTGGTACTATTTTGCAAAAATTGGCACTATTTGTAGGTAATTTTGGGTATTACAGGCACATTTGGTTGGCATTGGGGCATTTGTCCCAAATTTTTGGATATTACAGGCACATTTGGTTGGCATTGGTGCATTTCCCCCAAATTTTTGGGTATTATAGGCACATTTGGTTGGCATTGGGGCATTTCCCCCAAACTTTTGGGTATTACAGGCACATTTGGTTCGCATTGGGGCATTTCCCTCAATTTTTGGGCATTGTAGCACTTGGTACAGGTGACAAACGCATTAGCAAATTTATAGGTGCAGATCCAGTTTAGATGTGGTCTAATTGGTTGCCTAAAAATTAGGGCTTTTCTACATTGAGCTCCATTTTTGGAGCATTCGACCAATTTACATTTGATCTGCTAGGATTTGAGCATTTGCAACTCTTACAGGTGTCAGCTGATTGTGTTTTTCACGGCACATGTATACATTTGTGGTTTGCTGTAGTATATGTATGCCATTGTGGACACTTTGACAGATTTGCATCATCGTGCAGAACACTTGCAGTTTTGGAACATGCATATGTATTTCTCGTGGTGAAGGGAGTTCCCTTTCAGTCCATTGGTTATCTTGCTATTTATCTCCTGCATTCTTACGGTTTTGCTGGACATTGCATACTCGTGGTGACTTGTGACAGATTTGCTGTCCTATCATGGCCAATAGTAATAATGACCTCTTTGGAATGCTATCTCAAGAGGACAAGCTCAATGGGGACAACTACCCTATGTGGGCTTATATGATGCGTCATGTTTTGGTTGCCAAAAATGTATGGTTGTATGTGGATGGCATTGAGGAGCGTCCTCTTGCACCTGCTCCAGCGAAAGGTGAAGTGATTTCCGCTCATCCTTCTGCAGGTCCACCTCCTCGTCTTCCTCCTACTCAGCAGCAGCGTACTTGGGATGCTAGGGATGCTCAGGTCCATGCATTGATTGCTCTCTCGTGGCGCAGGCATATCATTCCGCACATTCGTTCTTGCACCACTGCAAAGGGTGCTTGGGATACCTTGGCAGCGTATTTAGGTCGCAATGAGGCTCGTGTAGCTTACCTTCGGGGCAAGCTTGAGATTGACCGCATGCTTGAAGATGACTCTATCGATCAGTACCTTACGCATGTGAAGGACCTACGAGAGCAGCTCATTAACATTGATGAGGTCTTGACAGATAGCTATCTTGTTTAGACAGTTTTGCGCAACTTGCCTGACTCTTATCAGACATTGGCACCACTTTGCGGTTGTTGGCTGGCAATGCACCTAATGCGGTCACTTTTGACAACCTTGTGACACTCTTGCTCAGAGAAGAGCAATCTCGTTCCAACAGGAACAACATGATGTCTGCTGAGTCAGCAATGGCTGCTCCTTTTCGTGGGAATAGATCTGGGCCTAAACCTAGCCCATCGAATCCTCCCAAGACAGAGGACAAGCCTGAAAAGAAAAAGCGTTGTAACTATTGCAGTAAAACAAGGCACACCATAGAGGAATGCAGGAAGCATATTGAGAGTGAAAAAAAGAAGAAGCTGGCATCTTCTTCCATAGGTGCAGATCAGGCCAATTTGGCTACACATGTGTCAGCCTTGACACTTACATCTTCATTGCCTGTAGAGATGTCTTCTGATGCCATTACTTTTGATGACTATGCTTTATAGTCTGTACTCCATGGTATGCATTGTTTGGCAGATGCATTTCAGGGGGGGATTCTATTTGCCCACATGCAGTTGGTGATGCCTCATGGTCACTTATGCTTGTTGACCCTTATGCTGGTCTATGCTAGACGCTTTCTCTCATGTGATGTCTACTGGAGAATCGAGATGCCTTTTATGTTGTTTTCCCTTGCAGCGGGATTGTTTCTACAGTGTTGACATTGTCACTTTCTCACATGTGATGTTTACTGGGAGTGCCTTTTACACACTTGGCCAGTGTTGGCTTGCTCTCATGGTTTTGACATGTCACATGTATATTATTCATTGTGGGATTATGTATCTTTACACTTGCCATACATGCCACTGATCATGGCATCGCTGAGAGTTTACCTATCCTCTCATAGCATTGGTTGATGCCTGCCTCGAGCCCCCACTTTTTCTCCCCATTTTCAGCTTTTCCCATTGCTGAATTTTTACTTTTATCAGCCCTACCATTGCTGATTTTTTCCTCATCGGATCGTCCATTGATGAGTATCACTTCTGCAGCTTACACTGCATGTCTCACAGGCATGACTTTTGGATCCTGTTGCCTTTACACGTGTATATCTGCTACCTCTTCTTATGCTTATCACTGGTGCACTTACAGAGCATTGATGTGGATTACATGCAGTTCTTGGCATTTGGTACTTGTCTTCAGGGGGGTATTATGCGATGCCTCTTGATTTGATGCAGTTGATGTCCACATAATCTTTGCCATGCATTTCTGGTGATGCCTTTATGTACTACTGTGCTCTAGCATTAGCACTATGACATTAGGGATTCTCCTTTTCCCCATCATATAGTGCTTGCTTTTTCCATTGGCACTGCAGTTCACTCTTACTGTGGAGCATAGTGCAGGGCAGCATTCACAGCTTTATCACCCTGTTGCTACTCGTTCACACCATTCACTTGAGGGGGGTTTGTTGGTCATGTCCACTCCCGGCTAATTCAGGTGTGAACCCAGCTTACTCACGAGCACTTTTATTGGACATAGGTTTTTTCCCGGTGTGAATACACTTACGTGTGTTGGGCACTTTGCCCTAGGTCTTTTAGTACTCACTTGTACTTTCATTTCATATCATTATTGAGTACATCTTTTCCAGCACTCACGTTTCAATGTGCTTGAGGTTGTGTGTGTGTGTGTGTGTGTGTGTGTGTAGGCTAGCTTCCCTCCTACCCAACAGAAGCAACGCAGACATGAAGAGAGAGTAGAGAGAGAGATATGTTGGAAATTCAGTATATTCTGATGGTACAAAAAGGTACCTACAAATCTACAGCCCTTGGCTGTTTTCTTGAAAAGGTGAGCATCACCAAAACAGTCCCTAACTATGACCCATCCCATAAAGGAATGAATGAATACAATGAGGAGCAAAACTTGCTATTTATAGTCTCTTGGACTTCATGGAGAGCTGGCCGACTGGACCATATATCCATCAAAAGTGATGCGCCTGTAGCCGCCGTGGTTCTGGTTCAGCCGACAGCCTATTTGTCTCAGCCGACAGCTCTTGCTTTGCTATGGTACATCTGATAGGGATCCAAGTCCTTCTCCAAGTTCACACTACTGCCAAAACAACACCGTGTGCTCCAACTTCTGGTTCTTATACTCTTTTTTTGGCTGCCTCTTGTGGACCAGCATCTGAGAATGTCCATGGCATTTTATGCACATGACAGGGGTGGTCCTCCCGAGTCTAGAAACCAACCACACGAGTGAGAAAAAAATTATTTCTTTTTTTCTGGTTTTCTGGCTTAATCTTCACACTTGAAGAAGGCTCTGATACCAATCTAACATGCGGAAGCTCGGTGGAAGAATCAATAACTTCAATGTTAAAAAATCAGCAATCGTTTGCGACGAAGATAACGCACAACATAGAGAGAGATGTGCACAAAGAGAGAGAGAGAGAGAGAGAGAGAGAGAGAGAGAGAGAGAGAGAAATGAAATGATATATTAACGTCTCTAAGAGGCGATAGTGGCCTATGAGATCAAAACTGAGAGTACATCTAAAGTTGGTGTCTCATCAAAGAGAACAACTAAATGAGACTAAAAAGTACAATAAACTGATTGTCCTATAGTTATAGGAACAGAAGTGTAAGACTTCGAGATGATACCGAGTAGAAAATATTGGAAAATACTGAAAAATGTATATCAGGTAGATCCATGTATGTTGATTAGTTGAAGTGTTGCCCTCTCCTTAGATCAAGTATCTTCACCGTGGGGCTGTCTAGAATGGAGAGGTCGTAGAAGCAAGGTAGGCGCCTCCGATGCCGAGCAATAATGGCTCTGATCTGGCGATGGTGAGGATGCCGTGGTTAGGATCTTGGTGGGCGTGGCCGACGAGCACGACATAAGATAACTGCTCTATCAGTGGTGACTCCCTGGGAGCGTGGTCAGCGCCCTAATGGCCCAATGGAGGAGGTATTAGGAGGTGTGTGGGCTGGGTTGTTGGTGCTGGTGCCGAAGAAATTTGTCAGGGTCCTTTGTCTAGGTACATCATGGCTCGGCCTCCTGTCTGCCAAGAGGGTCTCTCTGTGTCTCTTGAGCTCAAGTAGAAACAATCCCAGGCATCTTTGATCCTCAAACTCCATGACCCTGCGTAATGGCCCAAACCCCTCTCGGAAGAGGCAGTGATATCTCCCTCGGATCTCATAATAGACTGTACATCGGCAAATGTAGTGTTCCTCTGTCTCTACCTCCTGGTAGCATAGCTGACAAATGCGGTCATCCAAGATCTGATGCAAAAATCGCCCTGTCTCAATCCGCAGCTGGTGTGATGAGGTCCAGATCTATCCAATGGCACAACGTATCCCATGTGATAGGCGTACATCCATGTACGTCGGGCGGGTGATAAAATCATCCGGTGAGGTGTAGAAAATGGCTCTTGTAATGAGCCATTTTCGTGCCCAAGGGCTTAAGGGGGCTAGTCCATGTCCTCTCTGTGTCCACTCTGATGATATCCATCCTGATCACGCGGTTTTGCTCTTAGCGGGTGAGATCCAAATCTTCTCTTGAAGCCACCCTGT
Source organism: Cibotium barometz (assembly GCF_041138505.1). Taxonomy (NCBI): domain Eukaryota; kingdom Viridiplantae; phylum Streptophyta; class Polypodiopsida; order Cyatheales; family Cibotiaceae; genus Cibotium; species Cibotium barometz. Next base: position 8,053,918 of record NC_141074.1, read on the forward strand.
CCATGTGCTCGATGACCATGCCTCTTTGCCCATCGGCTCAGCTCCGACTCCAATATAGAGCCATATAATTTGGCCAAGTAATGACCAATCATGATCGTCTTGTAGTTGCCTGGTACCATGGGGTCCCCACTCTTAAAGAGTGGTACAATGATATGCTCCGTCCAGCTTGTCGGGAAACCCTCACAAATGGCACGATTAAACACATGTACGATGAGCGGAGTCAAAGTGTCTCGTGCACATGGGAAGTGCTCTCCAACTAGCCCATCATGATCTTGTGCCTTTCCATTCTGTAACCTTTCTATCGCATCTAGCACCATCCGCATAGTAAAAAAGGTGCTGCTAGCCGGTCTAGCTCCCAGTGGAGGGGGGGTGGGGGGCTGTCTAGGTGCATCATATAGCTCTCTAGCATAAGTATGCCATGCCTCAGGTGCAGTAATCGGAGTACCAGGCTCTCTCTCCTGAAACATCTTCCATGCCCTCTTGCTGTCCTTCCCCAGGAAGAGTTGGTAGATCTCCTCCTCTACTTTAGCCAGATAGGCTCGTTTCTTCCTCCGCACAAGGCGTTGAAAGATCATCCTAGCATGTCTATGCGTGTGAGACCCAATGGCAATCTCACGCTGTAGCTGTGCTCGTGTCTCACGACACTCATCATCATACCAACTGTTCTGTGGGGGTGGGTGGAAGGGATAATAGTGCAGGGAAACGCATATGAGTTTGATGCATGTAGTACACCTGCCAATCCTCTCGTGATCTCGTCCAGAGGGCTATGCGGGTCTAAAGCGAACAAGCCATCAGATACTACATCTCGATAAACCCCAACTGTCTCATGTGTAAACTGATATCTCGTGTACCTAGGTAGATGAGTGGCTGGCCCATCTCTCGGGGATCTACTATTAGTGTGAAACTCAGGTATGCATGATCGGCTGCTATGCCAATGGGCATAATGGAAATCGTGAAACCTCGCACATCAGGTATCAATGAAGGAGATCCCATCAAGTAGTCCACTGTGCTCGCTCCCCCTTTAGAGTTCCACAGTGTGAGAGCATCTAATCCTTGCCATCTCAATAAGCCATTGTATATGACCAACCCATGTGCACTCCCGAGTGTGAGAAAATACCTGCCATAATGTGTAATCTCCCCCTCATCCTGTGCTGATCTGTGCAACCCTACATCCTCTGCCGTGATCTCCCGGTACATAGCCTCTTGAGTATCATACAACTCTGTCTGCTCTGTGCCTGTATGTGCATTGAAGTCTCCCAATAGTAATATGTCTCCCATGCTGGCAAACCTCATGATATCATCATATAGTGGTATATAGGGCGACTCTCCTGATGGTGCAAACCTGGAGTGGTGGGCTGGGGGAAAGTAGCATACCGCCACATATAGCTCGCGGAGCCCCTCTCTGCATATTCGGACCCACATGTACCTCTTATCTGCAGCTCTATGTACCACATGTATTTTGTCACGAAGCTCCTCCCTATAAAGTATCGCCACTCCTCCAGATCCTCTGGTTCCTCCCACTGTGCGTGGTTGAGGGCGGAAAACTGATTCCCATCTATAACCCCGGACGTCAGGAAGCCTCTTGTTTGTGCACTGATGGGTCTCCGTATACATAGCAATATCACTGTGTCTAAAAGTATCCTCAAAGTATCTTGCATCTGTTCTAAGGGCTCCGTTGCAATTCCACACCGTGAATCGCAAGGTCTCATAGGCCGCGCACTGTCAAGCGGGCCTCCTCTCCGTAATGATGACTCGGCCATCTCTGTATACCGCCCATTTTCCCTCTTTCCTTGCCTCAAGCACACGCGGCATGTGTTCCTTCCGGTGTGCTATCTGTGCCGGTTTAAGGTCCTCATCCAAATAAATCTTTTCCCCCTGAAGGGCCATCCTTTTGGAGAGGAAGGCCTTCTTCTTCTCCAAGTCACCAAACCTGATGATCAATATCTTCGCCTTGGTTTCATCTCTGCCTACTCGCCATGCTCTGGTAATGGATACATCAGTGGCTCCAATTTTTGTTGCAAGAGCTTTTGCATCCTCTTGGGGATTTCCCTTATCTTCCCACCCAACTACACGTACATGTAAGGCACGCGCTCGTCTCTTGGCTTCCTCTTCCAATGTAGCATTCATCACCTCTACTTTATTGACTGGTGTATCCTTTTGTTTTTTTACTACTTCAATCCATGGGTTGACTTCCTCAATTTGTTTCTTTGTGGCACTGGCAATTTCAGCCCATGAATGCATTTCCTTCTCACTTGCAGCCACTTTTGCCTTACATGATTCCAAAGTGTTTTGCATTTTTGTGATGTCTTTTTCGCGGTCAGCCATACATGTCTTCAAAGTGCCTTCGTACGATGCAACTGTTGTGCCAATCTCTTGGAGCATGTCATCCTTCCATTTCTGCATCTCTTTTTTCATTTCCGTGTGCATCAAGGCTTGGGCTAATTCCATCTCAACCTGTACTTGGGCTTGCATTTCTCCCTTCAATTGGACATATATCTCTACTTCAGCGTTTCGTATATCACTTTCCTTTGGGCATGCATCTGCTCGGTCCATTCCTTTTCAAGCTCTTGTCACATGGTGTTCATCTCTGTCCTTGAAGCTGTAGCTCCTCATAAAGGGCCTCATCTCGTCGGGCCATCTTCGTAATCCTTTCTGAGCCAGGGGACATGATTCCTTCCCTTAGTCTTCTGCGGTAGGCATTTGGTGCCTTCGTGGGGGTGTGAAAGGTTGTCTCACCATCTTGTTCCCCCTCTACGGGTTGAGACATGTTTTCCCCTACTAGTTACTGCCTTGGGGGACCTGAGCAAGGGTGGGTGGGAAAAGAGAGCAGAACTGAGAACTGGCAATGCTGTGTTGTTGTAGCAGCAAGTGGAAATTCTGCACAGGACAGCAACAGGTGAAGAGGCGCAGCCAGGCAGTAGGTAAGAAGACGGCGCAGTTGCTGGGCAGAGGCGACACAGTAAAAAGTGGGGGACGGTGCTGCTGGATAGAGCAAGGGCTGCACAGGATTGAAGGCGGCACTGTAGGTGGTGCTGCAGGGCCGAAGGTGGTACTGTAGGGCTGAAGGCTACGTTGCAGGGCTTAAGGCGGCGCTGCAGGGTATACAGGTGAAGAAGCGCAGCCGACTGAGGAGGGCGCTACCTAGAGAGAGAGAGAGAGAGAGAGAGAGAGAGAGAGAGAGAGAGAGAGAGAGAGAGAGAGATTAACGTCTACGAGAGGCCAAAGTCGGCCTATGAGACAAAAAATACAACTGTGTTCTTCCGGTCATTAGGAAAAGAAAGAAAAGAAAAAGTGTGCATGTGTTTGGATACAACTGTGAATCATCATGGATTGGTGGAGCCCATATACAAACAATATAAAGGGGGATGGGGATGTGGATGGAGTGCTAAGGCAAGATGCATCTCTATATGCTGAAGGGGTAGTACAAGCATGCTATGCAAATCTATGTCTAACTCCATCCAGTGCCATAAGAGAGAGAGAAATGAAATGAAATGAAATGTTATATTAACGTCTTCAAAAGGCCATAATGACCTATGAGACCAAAAGTTACATCATGGTGGATCTGATACAATGTCTGGATAAAAAAACCCAGAAAATGAAAAAATAAAGATGATACTACTGGCACCTAAAAAATGAAACTGGAACTGGAAGGTACACTATGGAGGTACCTCCATCTCATAATATGTGCCGCATCGGACACTGGCGGATCTCCTCAATATCCTGTGTGGTCAGCACCCTGACTGGGTGTCTCGCATGCCTCGCAAGAATAATCCGAATCTGCCGCTGCAACATCCGTCTATGCTGGGATGCCCTCCTCCGTGGTCGTGGGCGTCTGGACCACCCAAGCTCAATCGCACGAGAGAGAGAGAAATGAAATGTTATATTAACGTCTTCAAAAGGCCATAATGACCTATGAGACCAAAAAGTTACATCATGGTGGATCTGATAAAATGTCTGGATAAAAATCCAGAAAATGAAAAATAAAGATGATACTACTGGCACCTAGAAAATGAAACTGGAACTGGAAGGTAAACAGAAACCCTTATAGGGTGTGAATATAGTGAGAGAGAGAGAGAGAGAGAGAGAGAGAGAGAGAGAGAGAGAGAGAGAGAGAGAGAGAGAGAGAGACCTACCTGAACAGTGAAATCGGGTACATGAGTAGTGAGCACAAAATTCCCGAGGGCCAGGTGACGTTTCGCGTAGGTGAACCATGACATTTCGTGCAGTTGCTTTGCGCAGGTGAACCCAGTCCTTAATATAAATGAAATTCATCATGTGAATACATCTTTCTAAACTTTACTTCACAAAATTTTGATAAAAATAATTTCTTTTTTGTTAGCTTTAAACAAAGCTTTGATACCAACTGTGAGACCCCTACCCACTACAATCTATTAGAATGCTACACAAGGTAGAGTATCCTACTCGGGGCCTCGTCTACATCTATCCGAGCAAGAGACTATCCGGTGACTCTTCCGTAAGACAAAACCCAAAAACATTTCTTGCTGGAAAGACATGGGCGATTCCTCCAAGGAAAAATCTAACACAAACTATCTAAGATGGTCTTTTAGTCTACTTGTCTTCAAGTCCAGACTGTGTCATATGGTTGAGTGACTCACACCTGAGGCTCAAAGGAGAAGAAGGTGGACTGTTCTACACACTGTTAGAATGCTGAAAACACATATGAATGCTGTGTTACCTTCACCAGATGACTGCTGAATGTGTGGATGATGCACAGAAGGCTGGACACTGATGCAAACAACTGTTTCAGGGCTGGAAACTGCTGTAGACTGAACCGTCAGGGCTGGCTCGGGCATTGTGAGGCATGTACACATCCATGTATCCAAGTCTCTGTATGAATCCATCCGCTGAGATACGCATAAACTGATCTCTGTAGTATAGCATCTTCGGCGGTAGAGGCTGATTGGGTGTAATCCAAGTCTCTTGAGTGTATCGCTGCCATAAATCCTGCCGAAGGACTCTGTTCCTCTCACTGTGAGAGAGCTGGATGTGTGGTGCATGTATATCATACTGGAAAGGTGGCAGGTGATCTATGTCAAGACCATGCTGAGTGAGCCACTGTATCATCTGTGAATACCCTGATCTCCTATCTCCACTCTCTGCGAGCTACCTGGACGCCTCAAAAGCTCTATGTGAGAGTCGATCTGATGGTATATCTCTGATTCTCTGTATGAAGCAGATCGTCTGGAAGAGGGCCTCTACTAGCATAGGAGGTGAAGCAAACTCCGTCCGGACAATGTCATGTGGGACGGAGGGTTTGCTGCGGATCATCCGTGAGAGCATGAGAATCTGAGGCCTCTCTATCTGAGACCATGTGGAGGTGGCGAGCCCAGGTGCCCATACTGCTGCAGCATACATCAAAGCAGGGGTGACTAGTGTGTCAAACAACCACCCCTTCGTGCGGGGCTCTTGGAAGTGTGCCTGGTGACACTGTCTCTCTAGCATGGCCAGAGCTGCATACCCTCATGTGAGTCTATCCCTGGCTGCCTGTGCCATAGTAAATCTTCTTGGCGGAGTCGTAAATGTAATCCCCAGGTACACATATGAGTCTACCACCTCTACGTGTCCTCCTGCTAGTGTGAAGATGGCTTGTCGTCGAACCGGCTTGAGGTGTGGAAAATCATGGTCTTGGTTTTCCCAAGGTTCATTGTAAGCCCCCTCTGTGTGCAGAAGTCATCGAATGCATGGAGATGGTGCTGTAGTCCCATCCGCGACTTAGAGACCAGAATAATATCATCTGCATATAGCATAATGTGGACTGTGGTACCTGAGATGTCTACCCCGTCCCCACCATCGTGACCAATGAAGTCAGCCACCTCATTGATGTATAGCCCAAATAGTGTAGGAGAGAGTGGGCATCCTTGCTTCACACCTATGGTGCTAGCAATAACATCAGATAGCCCCCCGGGCATCGTATGCGCCCGAAGACCTGCTCATATAAAGCATAGATGCCCCAAACCATCTCTGATGGGATCCCCAATGACTGTAGGCGCTGGAAGAGTCTCTCTCGTGGCATCGTGTCAAATGCTTTGCGGAAATCCACAAAGCAGCAGTATAATCTCTTCTCCCGCGCCCTAGCCTGGTCAATCAGACATCTCAGAGTGAATATATGGTCAATAGTGGAGAAAGCTCGTCGGAATCCAGCCTGCCCTGGTGCTCACAGTCCCTCCTTCTCTGCATATGAGCTCAACTCTGCCTCAAGCACTGCGCCATAAAGTTTGGCCAATGTATGACCAATCATGATAGTCTTGTAGTTGCTGGGGTCTAGCATGTCTCCCGCTTTGTGGAGAGGCACGATGGTGTGCATAGTCCACTCAGCTGGTAGGCCCTCCTCTAGTGCCCTATTAAAGAGGTGAGCAACAAAGGGTCCCAGTGTGTCAGCTGCATAAATAAGATGCTCACTCTGTATACCTGTGTGGTCAGCTGATCTCCCATGCTGTAACCGGCGGATAGCTCTCTCTACCATCGAGGCGGTAAAGAAAGTAGAGGTGGTAGGGCGGGATTCCTGTGGCTGTGGTATGGGCGGCTGTTGAGGGATATGGTAGAGGCTCTTTGCATGTGTGTGCCATGTGTGTGGATCCTCAATCGGGGTACGAGGGCGAGGCTCTCATCCTGCGCCATGCAGTGGCTGCATCTCTGCTCATGAGTAGGTGGTATATATCCTAGTACTGTGCCTCCTCATATGCACGCCTCTTACGGCGTGTGAGGATCCTCATTTGTCAGCTCGCCTGTCTCTGTGTAATGGTCCCCAGTGCTCTCTGGGCACGGAGGTGTCCATATAGCTCTCTGCACGGAGGTGTCCATATAGCTCTCTGCACTCATCATCATACCACCGATTCTAGGGCATGCTCCCAGATCTATCTGTGTGTGCAATGTGTGTATGATGGGGGAAGCTGCGGGTGGCGGCCGTATGTAGTAGAGAAGACAGCTGGGTGGTGAGTGTGTCTAGAGGTGACAGGGGATCCATTTGGAATAGCCCGTCATATACATGATGCTCATATATGTCTGCCAAGTCATTGGTGAAGTAGAAAGTTGTATGCGATGGCTGTGTGGGCTGTGTGGGTGCTGGTGTGGAGCTCGCCAGTGACAGTAAGAGGTACGTGTGATCCGCACCAATAGGACGGGGGGGATGGTGAAAGATGTCACTGCCTGTGGGGTCTCCATGGACCCCATGATGTAGTTCATTGTGCTACCCCCCCCCCCCCCCCAAGATCGTGGAAAGCATGTTAGTGCTCCTGAATCCTGCCACTGGCTCATCCCGTTATAAATAACGAGATGGTGTCGCGCTCCCAGCTCAAGTAAGTGATGACCATATCTGGTGTTACCCGGCCCCATGTCCTCTGACACCGTGCAAGCTCCCGTGTCCTCCACCTCTAGTGTGTGCATCACCTCGGGGTGCTCGAAATCATAAATGTCGCACTGTCGGCTCTGTGTCCGTGCATTGAAGTCCCCCATAAGGAGGACTTCCCCCAGGTTGGAGTAGTGTATGATCTCATCTAAAAGGGCTGCATATGGTGACTCTTCCAATGGCCCTGTGTCCTCCTCCCCGCCTTTACTCTCATTCTCTGCTGTCATGGCATATCTCGATCCTCTAGGAGAGAAGTAGCATAGAGCAATGTATAACACCCTATCTATTGAGAGTTGCAGTCTAATCCACATGTATCTAGCCTCCTGGTCACGTGCTACCACCTGTAGGCGCTCTTGTAGCTCTCGCTTGAAGAGTACCGCTATACCTTAAGATCCTCTCGATGTGCTTTGCCTTGTGGTCCCCCTATATGTAAACTCCCACTGATAGCCCTCTACTTTGGGTAGCCCCCTCTCTGGGCTCTGGTGCGTCTCTGTAAGTAGTATGATGTCCCGTCCCTCCATGACCTCCTCCATCCTCCCAGGATGTGTCCAAAGTGCTCCATTGCAGTTCCAAATTGCTGTGTGTATCTGTGAATCTGGATCCTCCATAGCCGATGTCCCATAGGCCGCCTGGCGCTAATCGGTGGCCTTGCCATCGATGATGACACGGCCATGGCGATAGAATGCTCTCTTGCCCTCTTTCCGGGCTTGTAGGACTCTCGGCATGCATGTTTTCCTGTGTTCTATCTGCATCCTTGTAAGGTCGTCATCCAAATAGATGGGACCTCCCTGTAATCCTCGTAGAATCACCCTCTTCCTCATGAAGGTGACCCTCTCTGTCTCTCCTGCAAACTGTAGGATGAGTGCTCGCTTGCGTGTTGAGTCTTTCCCGGCTCTCCATGCTTTGGTGAAGGGGAGGGGGTCCTCTTCCCTGTAGCCGAGCTTCGTGCATAGAAGCTGTCCATCTTTCTCGGGAGTGGAGTCGGGTGTCTACCCTCGTGTGAGTCTATCCTTGGCTGCCTGTGCCATAGTAAATCTTCCTGGCAGAGTCGTAAATGTAATCCCCAAGTACACATATGAGTCTACCACCTCTACTTGTCCTCCTGCTACTAGTGTGAAGATGGCCCGTCGGCCCTGAGGTGTGGGAAATCATAGCCTTGGTTTTCCCAAGGTTCACTGTAAGCCCCCTCTGTGTGCAGAAGTCATCAAGTGCATGGAGATGGTGCTGTAGTCCCATCCGCGACTCACAGACCAGAATAATATCATCTGCATATAGCATAATGTAGACTGTGGTACCTGAGATGTCTACCCCGTCCCCACCACCGTGACCAATGAAGTCAGCCACCTCATCGATGTATAGCCCAAATAGTGTAGGAGAGAGTGGGCATCCTTGCTTCACACCTATGGTGCTAGCAATAACATCAGATAGCCCCCCGGGGCATCGTATGCACCCAAGGACTTGCTCATATATATATATATATATATATATATATATATAGAGAGAGAGAGAGAGAGAGAGAGAGAGAGAGAGAGAGAGAGAGAGAGAAGTGGACACAATATTGGGTCCGGAATACCCTCTGTAGGGCCCCCACCACGAATGGTGTATTTGCTTTATTAGAATGATTCAAATTCTGCAAATAACATCTAGTTCTTGACCTGCACTCTTCACCTTGGCTGTAGCACTCCCCTTGGCTGTCCTGGCCCTTGGACTGCAGCAACCCCTTGTGAATAATGAGATACTAGATTGGATCTATGCCTTGCCTATTTATAGGTCTTGAATATGCTGGTTGGCTGGCTCTTACAGGGGTCGGCCAGTTCTGAAAATCCCCACAACCTGGTGTACTGCAAATAAATTCTTTTCAGCGTTTTCACACTAGCTGATATGCTGGCCGCCTTCTTGCACTGTGTGTCCAGGCTGTGCGTGGCTGCTGGGCAGCACCTAGGCGCTGGCTGACTGGCTGGGCTGGCCTCTAGGGCCCATTGGCTGCCTGGCCAAGCCCCTTGGACTGGCCGACAGCCTGCCCAGCCCTTCATTGAGCTGGTGGGCAAAGCCTAGGGCCTTCCATAGGCCCCTTGGGGTGGCACAATCCTACCCCTTGCCCAATCAAGCGATATCATCCCTTTTCTGGGGTAGCCCGAAGGGCTGGCCCGTCCTACATGCAAACTACATGCTTCCTACACATGCCTGGTGTCTGGTTGCAAACCTAACACTCAAAACATCTGACATCCTTTCAGAGGGAGACTCACATTATGTCTGGCACTACTTCACGTGCAAGACAATGCACACGTGACCTTGGACGCTTAGAGTGGAACCTTGGTTGACTCGTCCCGGACTAGGCTCACATGGGACTAGTTTCCACTCCAGGTCCTACACCTTCTGTTTAGACATGTCCACGTGGCATTGAAGTGCGGGATTCACGTGACATCTCTCGATCCTTGGTTAACCTAACCTTGATTAACTTGCGGACGAAACATACCCCCTTCCTCCTCTTCGTCTTGGATCTTTCTCTCTTCTTCTTCTTCTCCCTTCTCGTCTTCTTCTTCTCCTTTTTGCCTTCTAGGCCTAAGCAATTGCCAAAATTTCAAGCAATTTTGCGAGATAATTAAGCAATAGCTTACAGTGTCTTGCCACAAATAACAATGATGGTACCCATTTCCATCCATAGGCATGTAACTTTGAGTACCAAGTGTGTCGCTTGCAAGTATTGTGGTGATACCTTGCAAGGTAGAGTAGCACTTGTGTATATGCATCCGACGGTGCAACATCAGATGCACGAGTTGGTAGTCCTTTGGCTTCACTCTTCATTGCTGTGGATGGAGCACCTTCGGGTGTTGCTACCAAAGATTCTTGTCACATGGGTGAGTCATTATCACATCTTCCTATTTATGAGCCACGTGTTTCTCTGTCTTCAAACAAGTGGCTCCCCCAAATCTATAAAAAGACGAGGGATAAGGAGCCTTTGTGTGGGCCAAGCACCTTAGACCTTTGAAGCATGGTGTGCTTTGAGGCTAAAGTAAGAGGCACCGATTACTTCTAGTGATGCAATCTTCCCTTCAACATTGCTTGTGTGTTGCGTATCATAAGTTCTCTTATGCATTGGTAGCCGCAACAGCATTAGAAGCTATCAGCTTGCATCTCATCAACTCTGAGTCTTTGAGGCGCACACTTTCAAGTCAACCGAAACCAAAGTGAGTTGATGGGATTGAAGGCATGTTGGCAGTGGTATGGTTGCTCCATTGTCTCTTATGGATGGAGTGACATTGCGACCCACTTGCATTGTATGGATAGGTTGGGCATCAGGAGCCAAGCCAATGGCATTGCAGGTAGCAACGTTGGCGAACATGCCAAATAGGAAAGCTTGGACCAGCCAAGCAAGCCAAGAAGGTTGAATTGGGTAGCGGATCTAAGGGCGCCCAAGTGGGAAATCACAACATCAATGTTAAGGCTTAATTAAGTGCATTTGAGCCAACAAACATCTCATGATTGTGCATAAGCTTATTAATAGAGGGTCTAGCCTATAATTAGAACCAAGTTCTACACCCACTATTGGGCATTGATGACATTAGTGGGGATGTCGTAGTATCTAGTCTATACTATGCATGATGGAGTTGATGCTTTATTTTCTTGTGGATGATTACCATGAGGTTATAAATTGCACTTTCTTATAAGGTGAATTTGGGCATGTTCTTGGATTCATCTAGGTGTGTGTGTGTATATATATATATATATATATATAATTAGACCCTGAGCTTTCTCATTCAACAACAATTAGTTTGTGGGGTTCTATTCAAGCAATTGAGTGGCCAAGTCCTCACCTGTGCATTGGAAGTTGGAGCCAAACAAGACAACTCAATGATTTCCATCAACTTGGGCTTTCATGTGAACGCACATCTTTTGTAACTTCGAGACAACCATTTGTACTTTTATTTGTTGTATATTTAGGCTTGGGTTCTGGGGGTTAATATAAGTTATGGTTGATCACTCATGTATGATGGTGCTTATGCAACTCTTCCGTTCTTCTTCTTTGTCTGTTAGCACTTTTGTAGCTCAAGTAGGCATGGTAGGAAGAACATCTTCCTCGGGCCCAATGGGAATGCTGCCCTTCCTCAGCATTGAAGTCCACTTGTAAGAAACCTTCCCCAGCATCTTTGAAGTCGAGGTGCAAAGTCGGAGGGCAACGGTGCAAGTACCCAATCACGGGTCTGGAGATGGGATGGATGTGACCTGAAGATTTTGGCAATGAGGGTCGTTTTGGTGTCTTTTTCAACCTCCACAAAGAGGGTCACAAGCTTGGCTTTTGTAGAAATAATGGTTTGCGGGGGAGGGGGACAGAGAGCTTAGCCACGATGCTAATCAGAGCTAAAAAAAGGCTGACTTAAACACTATAAAAAACTTTTTGACGCGGAGGCTAAACGGGAAAAGAAAGGGGAAGGCCAAAAACCAAGGCCGGGCAGCTGGCCAGGGTAGGGCAGCAAGAAGAAGAAGCGGGCAGGGGGGAGGAGGTGCAGCAAGGGGAGGTGGGCAGAAGAGGCTGAAGCTGGAGTGCACAGATCGGGGGGGGGGTGAAGCAGGGCGACAAAGGGGAGCTACAGTTTTTTAAGTTAAGTTTTTAGGTGTTTAGGACTTCTCTTCTTTTTTATTGTTTTTTGATATCAACTGGACGGTCTTCTTAAGATCCTAATGTCTTCATACACCGTTTTCTGCAGAGAAAAGAGTGACATCTATTTGTTGGCGCCCAGATGGAAAGGCTGTGGCTGTTGGACATGAGGATGGAACGATCTCTCTTCATGATGTGGAGGTCATTTTACTTTTCTTGAATCTCTGTTGCCAGCCTAATTTGATAACCCCTTCCCTAATAGTGCCTGGATGTCCGGTTTCCTAGGCTGTCAAGTAGGGTGGGATAAATTCTTTTCAACTAATCCAAGCATGATCTCCCTAGCTGAGTTTTTTGTCTTTAGATTTTTGACTTTCTTTGCAATCTTGAATGATGTGTGATTGTTCTTTTACAGAATACATTCCCTTAGCTCTTCCTGCTCTTAAGTATTGATGTTATTGGGTTTTTTGCAGAATGGTAATGTTTTTCGGCAGACATTAACCCATCAGTGCTCGGTAGAGTGCCTAACCTGGGTTGAGGAAAGGCATTGTGCTCGGGTACAGGATTTCTTCATTTATTTATTTTTCCTTCTCTTCGTGTCTAAGAAAAATTCTAATAAAAACCACACGATTTCTCGAGATAATTTTAGCAAGTAAGATGTTTGATGAAAGTAGTTTGTTGGTTTAGTGGTAGTTGGAGCATTATTTTAGTTCAAACTTAAGTATATGACAAGTTTAAGTTATACGTAGGCTTCCAAACATGATAGTTCCTAGAGCCAAATATTCTGATGAAGACAGCTTTGTGGCCAGTGGACCCAAAGTGAGCCAAAGTTCTACTGGAGTCATAGATGGGTTTGGTGGAACTGTAGGGGGGCCTCTGTTAAGGTCTTACCCCACACCTTGTCAATGAAGCAGCACACACGGCCCCTTTCTTTATAGCTTCCATTGTCTCTTTCCGTCTATGCTCGGGCACGCTGCACAGTGAAGGGACATGCAGCTATCTTGCGTACTGGTATGCTGGGTTTAAATTCTCCGGTTACTTGTATTGCAACCTTGAGCTTAGTCCTGGAAAGAGCTCAATACGGCACCTATTTCTACACTTGACCATGACATGCTACTAATGCTTGCAAGTACATTCTATATTTTCCTCAGTTCGAACATTGAGAGGATTATTACAGTCTGGCTATAATGGTAGGGTCTCTAATATTAATTTATGTTTTTCTCGTACCCTAGTCATAGAAGCAGGAAACGGAAGAAATGGCACCTTTCTGGGCTTGAAACAGCCAAATGAGGGTGAGTGTGGGCGATGGTGCTGGCTGTTTCATGTTTTTTTTTAAAACTCGGGTAGGGCTCGGCTCATATCCTGGTAGAAAATACCTAATAGCCTTAGTTTATCAGGTTTTGGTCAAAAGATAAGGTTTGATGCATATAAAAGCATGTACTTGGGTGGTTTTAATAACATTGAGCATCATTTGAGCTGTGCAATCTTTTCTCTTGTTTGCTATCACATCTCTATCTCTCTCTCTCTCCCTCTTACTTTCTCTATATCTTTGTGCACCAACTTATCATGGGTTGAACCTCCATCTCTCTTTTGCATGTGCTCCATCCTGGCACCATCAATTCTAACACTTAGTAGCCGTACTAAGGCTACTAAGCCTTAGTAAAAGCCACGTCAACCCAATAACAACCAGCGACCAGCCCCATGTCAATGGGCCCACGTTGCGTTCTGAAACGGCTCCACATCCAGCCCTGACCTGCGCGCAGTCTACACTCTACCCTATATTTTAGAGTGTAGAGTCTACACTCTAGTCTCTTTTTGTTTCTCTGGAACGTTAAGTTTGTGTTTGGTTTAATGACATATCTTTCATTGTTATCAAGCCCTTTGCTAGTAACGCACTGCCTGATTTCTGTTATGATTCAGTCAGAGCACTTTGTCAACATATAAGCTTAAAAAACTCTAAAATTTTAAATTTATGAACCTTGTTGCACCTATTGAGTTAGTATTGTTTTGTTTTGATGTAGGGTGGTGTTGACGATTTGTTTTTTTATGAGGATCGCACTCCTCGGTTCTTTCCACCACCTCCAAAACTGCCTGTGATGCCGGGAACAGCACCTGCTTTTGACATCTCCGGTGCTGTTGGCTCAGTGGATGATCAGCACTCTGGAGTAGATTCCAAAACAACTATGAAATCTTCTCACCAGCGGATCAACATACTTTGCAGTGGTGACAGAAATGGCATCATCTGTTTAAATGTTTTTGGTGTCTTTCTTATCGGGAGAGTGGTAAATATCTTGGCTTCAGAAACTACTGAATGCTGTTTTTAACCTATTATTTTCTCATGATTTAAATTCATTTTTTTTGCAGGAACTTGGTGAACTAAACATCAAACCATTCAAAATTGAGGGAAAAAACACCACTGAATGCATCTATAGACTTCTTGATGCTTTTGTTTTGAAGGTGATCATAGGTCTTAGCTTGTTTCTCTCTCAATATCGTGACTCTTATGTTTGTGGAAATCTTATCATTACAAACTGTGAGCAGGTTTCTCTTTCAGAAGACCTGCGGCAAATGTCTGTGTTATGTAGCGGGCAGCTTGTTCCAAGCTGTTTGCAAGAAGAGAGAGTAAACAAAGAGAAGGCTTCAGGATTATTTTGCATGCAGATAAATAGTGCACTTGTTGGACGCAGGTTAGCATGTCGCTTTTGTGCACTCACTTTGTATGTGTTGTGAGAATTTGTAGGATTTTCTGGACTTGCATGAGAGCTCTTTATAATGTCTGATCTTGGACTGTTAGTGGTCAGTGGATGGAGCTTGACCATTATTCTTTCTCATGCACTCTAGGAGCAAGGAGCTTCATCAAGTTGCCCTGCAAGTCTCTAGCATTGAAGAGCTTTTGGATGTTCTTCAGGCGTCTATCAATGTCATGCAAAAACAGTGGTCTGATGCCATTGACTCATTTTCTGAGAAGATCCAGGGTCTCTCACAACTCCTTTGTGAACATGGTAAAGCTCACATTCTTAGGAAGCCTTCAAGGTTCTGTCATCTGTTCACAAATCTGTGGGCCAGAGGTCCTTTGTTCAGATGATCATTATGCCTTACAAAGATTGTCATGAAGATTAGGAACTGCTACAGATATTTTTGAATGACTCTGGAGCTATATTATGGTTGTTTTCTTGGGACAGGTTCTCATGGGAACCCACGGGAAGAGTTACTAAGCTTACTTTCATGTGGTTTGGCTAGCACGGGGGTACATCAATTCCTTGCAGGCTCTTTGGGAGAAGGGGTATGTAAAGTGCTATTTTTGTCTTTCATGAAACCATTGCTTTGCATTGGTTAACATATGACAATCGTTCAATTCAGGGATTGAAACGGTTGAGCAAAACAATCGACACTGCTCTGCGAGAGCTTCATGTGGTCATCTCAGAGCACCTGCAGGCAAGATAAAAAGTTCTTCTTTCAGCTGATGCTTCGAAACTTTGTGAGTAGACTCTCATGGAGTCGAGGTCGCACTTAGGATTTTCTTAAGTTTGGGAAAAAGCCTGAACTATTCAATGGTATATTGTTCTGCTGTACTAGTGCACATGCAGATTTCTTTTCAGGTCTTTGTCCAAGTTAGCCAGCTGGTTTATATTAGTTATTTCTATCTAACATGGTGCAATTTCCCCAACCAGCTATGGTGTGTGTGTGTGACAAGGTTTCCCCAACCAGCTATGGTGTCTGCATGCGTGTCTCAAGGTTTCCTCTTGTAAATTTTGGCTTCCAAGTTTTGAATTTTCCCAAAATTCCTTGCCATTTCCTCCAAATTCTGATTTCCCCACGCTTGTCCTCTACTTTTTTCCCCTCATTTCTACTTAATTTCACCTTTCATGTATACTATATAATGTAAAGGAATTGCAGTCTCCTAGCCGTTTCCATTTCCTGGTTTCAGAACATTTCGGTTGCATAGGCATCAGCTGTTCCCATTTCGGTTTCTGTTTCATGCAATGATGGAATTTACATTGATTGTCTGAACAACTACTGTAAGCTGTTCCCAAAAATTGACCAAAAAGTTGATTCATATATATCTTATCCCATGTTCTACCGTAGACCTCTGTCTCTTGGCAAAAAAACGCTAGTTGCAGATCGTTTTCCAGCTGATTGTAGATTAGTGCTTTAGATGGCAGAGCTCCTGGAATATGAGATGCTGAAGTAAATGCCCATGCTGACTGCTCTATGACCTGCCCATAGGGCTTCCCAACAACTGCTTCCCGTACACGTCTGTCCAGCCTCAGTCCTGCCTGCCCAGGCCCTGTGCACTGCTGTCCCGCCTATTTTCCCAGCATTTCTACATGTGGGCCTTCCCACATGGTTGCCCAGCCTGTTCTGTTCCTGCAGGTGTGTGCCACATGGGTGGTTTTGTATTTATTTAGAGGATTGAGGTCTCAGGGCATTTAGGACAGTGACAATTTTGTCTATATCGACAAGACAGCAGGGCACTCTTGTGCTCCAAACTGTGGGCCGATATCCTTTCTGCCTCGTAAGAGAGTTCTTGACCTTCCCAAGGTCGTTACTCCCTGAGGCTGGGTCTGGTTTCATATTTAATTAGAGGATGGAGGTCTCATGGCATTTAGGACACTGGTGACTTTAGCAGGTCAAACCCCCTGCCACGGCCCTCAGTGTTATGAGTAACACCTCATGTTCTTCCGCTTCCATCAGACCTACCTGCATAGTATTGTCAGAGCCTGGGCAGCCTCCATCAGGGATGGGCTACCCCCGGAATCTCAGGTGAGGTTGTGTTTTGGGCTGCACCTGGACACTGTATGAGTGTGGACAGGTGGTGGGCGGGTCAGTCAGTTGGCGGCCGGCCCTCAGTGTGACGCACGTGCATAGTAGTGTCAGGATTAGCAGAGCCCAGACAGCTTCAGTCAGGGAGGGGTTGCCACAGGAATCTCAGGTCAGGCTCTATTTTGGGCCGTGGCTGGGCGAACAGGTGGTGGGCAGGCCTGACCAGCTGGGGCTTGATGGCCCATAACTGCTACCTACACCACCCTCCCACCCCTTCTTTTTTGTTATCAATCTTCCTTTCTCCTTTGTCATGGCTAAGCAGTCTACAGGAGCTCATAAGCGTATGTTCAAGGTTGGAAATAGCAGTCAACCAGCATTTGGAGAGAGCATCAGCGTTTTTATTAACTTCAGCGTTTTCTGCATTGGTCAGCTTTTATTAGGGTTTACAGTTATAATTGAAAACAATGTTGCTCACAGATTAATATAGAGACTGGCTACTAGTATGCTTTTGTTTGTGTTTTTGGTCTTCTGCTGTTATTGGTTCTGTGTGAAACACTTACATCTAGCCAATAGGCTTACACACAAAGTAACACCTGTATATGCATGTGGTAAATGAGGTCAGTTCAACAGAGGAGGCCAAGCTGAAAGTGGCCTATGCAGGGCGTTCCCTCTGTAGGAGGATTGCCTCTGCTTTACCTTGGTACAGATGGAAAAATTACCTGTGCCTCAGTGGGGAAGCATAGCCTGTATCCTTAACTTGCAATTCCTGCATCTTATTACTGCTAACATTTAGGGGCCAGGGCATAGGTAGGGCTCTATAAAATGGACGACACTATGTTCTTGATGAGTAGAGCTACAATGAAATCTTTTTGGTTGACAACTGGACATCCTGCTCGTCCAGCAGCACCACGTGATGGCTAGAAGACCCTGCAACTGTGGGAAGATCCGTCTTGGCCGAAGTTTCACTTCACTTACTGGTCAGGTACCTTTGGCCTTCAATGGAATGTAGGGAAGTGCATGCATTCACCAGTACATCAGGTGGACTTCAAAGCTCAGCTTGAACAAGGGTCACATTTGAGGAAGTTTTAGTACAGCTTGAAAAATGCGAGGAGTTGTATTGGAAGGGCACAGTGCTTAAGCAAGCTATTTCTGAAATCAGAATGGGCTTGAATGATGGTGGCAGTGAGCAACACGTCCTAAATGTGGGAGTTGAGCTATTGCAGTTTTGAAATCACAAGGAGTTCTATATGAAGAGCCTAGTGGAAGGTTTATTTGAAGCAATCTCAGGGGCAACAAGAACCGGCATACGTCTATTTCAGTGACCACACCTCAGGGACAACAAGTGTCACCAGCCTGGACATTTCCCAGTCTGAAAGGGGTCTGGTGGACTCCAGGATGTTTAAATATTTGGAAAGTACAAGCTTTGGGAATGGGGGATTATCCTAGAATACAAAGGACCAGACTCCTAAAATTTAGGAGAGTTGCTACTTTTGGCCCGCTCCGATGGAAATTTTGTTCGCGTCGTTACATGTGGAATTGAGCAGATACCAAGAGTTGGCAAAGTGCCTATGACAGAATGTCTACCAGTTGGGATATTTTTAGAGGTAAAGATTATGGAAGGACCCATCTCTTAGATTGGGACATGTGGCAAGAAAGTGGACCAAAGTGAGACAAGTGGCCTGACACTTGTTAGAAAAAGGATCAAAGTGAGACAAGTGGCCTCACACTTGTCACTTCAGCTATTGTGTGGCTCTCCACTTGTCATCGTAGCCTTCTCTTGCCATTTTAGCTCATGGGAGGCCCAAATCTATAAATTGGAGCCCTTTCTCTTCATTAATAGAGGCTCTCTTGCTGCACACTAGCCTCTACCACCGTTGAAGGCTTCTCTAATGATGGCTACTCTCTTTCTCTCTCACTTGAAGGCTGCCCATGAAGAATACCGGTTGTATGGGACTGTTTTGGGAGGTTTCCATCGCGAAGAAATACTGAAGCCATCGTACCGGCTGTACCAGCCACTGTACCTGTTGTACCAGCCATTGTACCTGTTGTACCGGCTGAATGGAGAGTTGTACTTGCTGTACCCTTTCTATTGCATGAAGACCCGTGGTTTTTGGGGAAGAATCAGTACCCACACGGAGTTATATGGATTATATTGTTGGCTCGGCATTTCTACAGCCTATGTTCCGGCTTGGTTGCCTCGTGTGGGGCTGTGTTATGGCATTTGTATATGGATAATCCGGCATCTCCTGTGGGGAGAGTAAGGCCCTCAAAGCTTGTACATGATATTATTCTCCTTGGGTAATAAAATACTCCAAGGGGGGGGGTCGGCCCATTCCGGCCTCTATGCGGTGTCACACGTGCAAGCTCCATTTTCAGCATTTGTGGATTTTTTGTTCAGCTTTATGTTTTATGCAAAGTGATGATGGATATGTGTTAAGGCTGTGGCCATGTTTAAATGCTTTAATATGCATTGATGGTATCAACAAGTGTGTCAAAGGCCCTAGTCCCCCGGGCACCCGCCGCGAGTTACAACAAGAACCAGCATACTTCTACTTCAGTGAGCACACCTCAGGGACAACAAGAACCAGCATACTTCTACTTAAGTGAGCACACTTCCTAAATGAGGGAGTTGGGCTATTGCAGTTCTGAAGTTACAAGGAATTCTGCATGAAGGGAGTGACCTTAGGGAAAACAAGAACCGGCATACTCCCTTGTAGGGATATGTCCAGCATGAGATCTACTTCAATGTGTGAACAAGATCGGTGTAGGTATAGCACATTCTCCTCATCAGAGAAGGGCCAAATTTAGAACAAAGATCAAAGGAGAGACCATGGCATAAAGGAGTCTTTTATTCAGTATAATGGAATATACAAGAATATATTTCATCCAAAGCGATAGGATAAATCATTGATGGTGAAGTCAGCAGATAATGCTATATAATAATCCTTGTAGGAGGAAGTGAAGCAAAAGGATTGTCATCCCAAAGGTTCATGAAAGCAGATCATCTTGCCTCTATTGACCTGAAGGGACTCTGAATCATGCTCTTGATAGCAGAAAGAGTGTATTTGATATCTAGCCAGGTGTTTGATAGTGATTGCACGTAAAATGTGTGAGTATTGGTAATGGCGCCCAATAATCTCACACGCTGAGTCCACTGCACATTTCCTAGATGGAAACTAGGGAATGTGTGGCAGAATAGTGGTATGTACTATCCCATGGGTGACATAGAGATTACCATATGAAGGGATGCTCTCATTGTAATTTGTAACATCTAGGGTCCTGAATCAATGAGAAATGCCTCAGAATCTGAGGCCATATAGTAAGGTCATCTCCTGAAGTTTGACATAAGAAATGCAATCCACTGCATTCTCTATGCATCACCCAAGTTCTATACTGAAGGGTCTCTGGCAGTGTATTGCATCTCGGCATTAAGGGGTGCACCTGTGACTGATCTGCACTGAGTAACATGCAATCCTCCTTGTTCTTTCAACCAAAAGAAAAGTGTAACCTTCCGACCTCTGCCATAGTTCCAAAACCCCATGCATGTCTCTAATGATGTGATAATTCTCCAAATGGGGTCTCCTGGTAGGAACTCAAGGGAAGCTCTAAGCTAGAAATCTGACAGCCTTTTAATCTTAATATTCATGATAGAAAGAAGGCTAAACAAAAGGAGAGTTGGACTTGACACACTTTTTTCAGGGGGAGGGGAAGAGAAAGGTAAAGAGTTTTTGTTCATCATCGTGCTATTGTCTCAGGAGGAAAGTTACAGGCATGAAAGAGGTAGCAAGTACACAAGGGGTTGCTGAACAAATACAAGGTCTTAGGTAGTGGTCCTTTCATGAGTTGTCCTTATTGATGAACGGTACATTTGGTCCAAAAAAGGTGAAGTTGGTGCAAATTATATGACATGTTTGGAAGGTATTGTTTCACTTTTTTTTTTTGGGGTGAAACAAGTAGGGCAAAGAAGCTTTGTAATTTACCGTGCTCATTATTCCAAGGTACGAGAGTGAGAGTGTCGGTAGGCTTCCAGACAATGAAGGCAATAAATGTGCACTAGGTAAACACAGTCTAAATGGCTATGATTAGGTTTAAGGAATGTGCAACCTGCTATCATGAGCTAGCTGGGCTTGACAGCTGATAAATTGGAGTCTGTCGACATAGGAACATGAAGGGTGGAAGTATAGCATTGGAACAACCCCATGTGCACTAAGGTTAATAAGGTCTAGAGCTAGTAATAATGTGCACTAAGGCTGATAAGTTTAAGGTCTAGAGATAGTAATAACGTGGTGCACAAGGGTAAGTTTTAGACTAGGGGCATGGCAACTCAAGAATTGTGGGGAGGAACCCATGCACAAAGGAGTGATGGCTAAATCATGCATAAAAGGTGGGGTGGAGGTCTCACTGCAGTAAAAGCTCCTAGGTTCAAGGAGGGATCCTTCTTTTGTACATGATGGGTGTTGACTCTATTTAATAGCCCTGTAGCATTCAGGTCGAGATTGATGGGTAAATGGATGCCAAGATCTGATGGAAGATTTACTTTATTTGAGTCTTCATACCGTTGTTCTCTTCTTAGTTGTCTATGATTTTCCTTCTCAGTGTGTTTTTAAACGGTTGCTGTGTAGTCTCTGCAACTCGCTTATTAGGTCTCTGCTGATGTAAATCATGGAGGATCAAAATGTATTAAGGACATGATGTAGACATGATTAATGATATACAGTTAAGCAAAAATGGCTAATAAAAATGGCATAGTTTCAACCTTGATTAATGATCAAAGTGCTCGCTTTTTTTATTCACCATCTAGCCTCTTTATATAGGCTGAATTCCACGAGTTACAGTGCCTTGATTCATGCTAGAAACTGCACCTAAATTCACTCTACTTTTCCTAGATTGACTCCACCTTATTCTAGCTCTGATTGCTCTAATTTAGGGATTCCAACCACTAGGATAAACGCTAGGATGCATTAATCCTTTTACTTCTACTGCAAGGGATTAACTTTACAAGTTTAAAACCATATGTATGTAACATCAATTTATCCAACATTCCGTGTCAAATCCCCAAGGGTCTCCTCGTAGAGCAATCCTGAAATAAGACTGGAAACTTGCAAAACAAAGCCATAAACTGTGAAGGGGGTGCAAGCCTGACTCACCACCCAACCATGACAGCCCTGGGCAAAACCCACAAGACCTGACTGTCCCCACCGAGCCACGAGCTGAGCTAACTAGCAAGACGCATTGACCAATCTCTACCTCATGACGTCCCATACCGCCACGGAGCTACCCTCGCGGACCTCAAGATTGTTGCCGGCCTCGGGTGCATGAAGCAGGTGCACGTCCGCACTAGATCCAGGCTCTTGACTGCAGAGTTTTCGCATGGACTCGTGAGACTCTGACCAATTGACTGACCTTGGCCACCCTTTTATAGGCTCTTGGCCAGTCACCGGGCGTCCACACATGGGCGTCCGCCCGTCAGTCCATCCCTAGCCCAGCTCGTCAATCGGCCTACCTAGCTCCAAGCTACCCCAAGCCTTGAAGCTAGGTCTTGTGTGCGTGCTGCACATGGTAGATACTCTCTGTGCACATGACATACTTCCCTTCCTCTAAGAGCTCACTCTTGAGCTGAGTAAAAACTTACGGTACCCTCTCCGAAGGGTAGACAATGTCTCCCATATAGCGTCCTCCTCAACACGATTCTTCCATTTGATCTTGTATTTTGTGAGTAGCACGTGCAGCAATCGTCTTTCATGAAATCCAAGAATCTTTTCCGGTTCGTGTGGCACAAATGTCATGTCCTCGACATCTATGATTTCTTGAGGAGTAACTAGCTGGTTTGTTCCACCCAGTACTTAAGTCTACTGACATGAAATACACATGAGAAGGCAACTCCAATTCATATGCAACTGAACCAATCCGACGGTTATCCCGAAATGGTCCACAATATCTAGGGGATAATTTTGGAGAACGGCCCGTTCGTAAAGTCTCAAAATCTTTCGGAACTTGCAAATACACCATCGTTCCTTCAGAGAACTCTCTCGGTGAACGATGTCTATTAGAATAAAATTTGTCTTTGTCTTGAGCGCTTCTAATAGATTCCTTTGCAACTTGTAATATTTCTTGCATGGCTTGCCAAAAAGTACGCGTTGCATCATGCTGAAGTCGTGAAAATCTTGTTAGAATTTATGTATCTCATGTGTGGGAACAGGGCAGGTTTAAATCCTTAGTTAAAACCTTGTTAAGCTCCCGTTCCCATGCCCAATCTTCTCAGCTCCAATCTTGCCCTCTTTCCCCCTAAGTGATCGTATCTAGGCATGGCGAGGATCTCAGTCATTGGCAGCGTTAATTTCTTGAAACTGAAGTTTTTAAAAGCTTTGTTTTCTATGGGTTTATTGGAATGTGTTCCTGCGCGCTTCGAAATTCAAGTTCGTTCGAACATTTTTTCAAAGACCTTTGGGGACTTCGAGATGATGGCTTTCGGCAAGATTGGGAGTTTTTGGAAAAGGGTAATCAGTTGGTATGATTGGTTGATCCAGTGGACGAGGCTTCATCATTGTTGTCATAGATTTTTGGTCCCAAGGATCGTTCTTGAGGATCAAGATTATGATACACTTCTAGGTTGCAGTTCACAGAGGACAACTTACCAGGGTTTCAATTGGTCGTCTCCAGAGGTACGGATGAGTTTTGTGTAGTGGACATTTGACAGACCATATGGATCAGGTTTCCTGTCATACTGGTGTGATGTCACTTCCGGTTCCCGTCATGCTAGCGGAGCAGAGGGGGATCGGGAGGTGTTAATTGCAACATAATTATACGGAGTCCCGTCACATGCTTCAGCCAGAGAGGGGCAGGTGAGCAGGAGAGGGGGGCTACCCGAAGCTCCCGACATGTGCATTGGATCTGTGTGTTGGAGTTCAAGGCACATGCATTTGGCACGGAACGACTTGACAACATTATGGACGTGATTTGTTCGCAGTTCATCGATAGTAGACCATGAACGGGATGTGTTCCGAGTTCATTGTTAGAGGATTTTGGACGGGATGTGTTCCCAGTTCAATGTTCGGAGATTTTTTGGACGTGATGTGTTCACAGTTCAACGAATGGGGAATCATGGTCGTAGAGGTGTCTATAGTTCATTGTTCTATGTGGCAGCTGAAGCTCAAGATGGCATTTTCTTGTGGAGACAAGTGGAGTGGTGCATTTTTCAAGGTGTACCCAGTAGTGGTCCTGCTGGGGTGTCCATGGTTGCATCTTCATCGACTTGTCTTGATCGTCTATGCCCACTATGAGCTATAGAGGGGGTGTTAGAATTTATGTATCTCATGTGTGGGAACAGAGCCCAAGTCCTTTTTTTATTAAAGCCTTTTTCACTCTTTTGTGAGTCGGGCAGGTTCCTTGACTGGGTATATATTAAACCCTTTGCCCACCATTGTATTTCACTCATTGATTGCTGATAAAGTGATCTGTTCATCATCTCTCTCTCTCTCTCTCTCTCTCTCTCTCTCTCTCTCTCGTCTATCTTGTCTCTCTCCTATGTTGTTGTCCTTGCTTCCGCGGTATCATTCTTGACAAATCCCATGGTAACAAATGATCTAGGTTGAAATCCATACATAAGCATAAAAGGACTAAAATCGGTACTCGTATGCTTAGTACTGTTGTATGCAAATTCTAACATAGGAAGATAATCCTCCCATGAATCCTATCTTTTGGAGACATATGCACAAAGTATGTCCTCCAAAGTTTGATTCACCCTTTAAGTCCAGCCATTAGATTGAGGATGATATAAGCAACTTAGATTTAAAGTTGTTTCCAACTTCTCAAAAACAAGTCTCCAAAAGTCACGTGTAAACTTAGAATCCCTATCACCGACTATGTCCATCGTATAGTCTAAACAATTGCTCAATAAATTACCTTGCTAATTGCGTTGCTGTAACAGGCTTCCGTCTAGGTAAAAATCTAGTCATCTTTGTTAAGTGGTCTACCACAACCCAAATAGAATCGTGGCCTTGATGTGTTCTTGGCAATCTAGTAATAAAATCCATGGAAATACTTTTTCACTTATTACTTGGGATTTGCAAAGGATACAACATCCCAGCTTGTCTAAAGTGTTCAGCTTTATTTGCTTGACAAGTTTGATACTTGAGGACATAATCTTCTCCATACCCTTTTATCTTTAGCCAATAGAAAGTGTGTCTTACTAAAGTTTAAGTCTTGTGTATCCCGGAGTGTCCAGCAGAAGGGGTGTTGACACTCCTTAAGAATCTTAGACCTAATGTCTGGGACTTGCGGTACACAAATTTTGTCATTATGGAATAGTAAACCATTCCGGATCATCCCTCCTGTAGCTTGAATCGTAGGCTGCTCAGTCACTGAGGCTTGGTCAATCAATGAGCTCCCGTCCTAGATCCTCTGCCAATATGGACCAAAATAACTATGAGTCCTGTAAAGCCCTCTCAATGACTGAAATAAGTCAGTGGAAATCTCGGTGAACGACAAAGTATTCAACTCTCTGATCCGACTAAGTGCATCTGCTACACTATTCATTCGATAGCGTGGTTCAAAATCAAAATCTTGCATTAACTCTGTCCATCTAGCTTTTCGTTCTCTCAAATCATGTGCATCACATATATACTTGATTGACTGATGATCAGTTAATATCACAAACTTGGAGCCATATAAATAATGCCTCTAAACCTTGAGAGCGTAAATGACAGCGTAAAGCTCCTTCTCAAGGGTTGGCCAATGAGATTGAGTGTCGTCTAGCTTTCGACTCTCGAAAGCAGTAGGTCTACCATCTTGGAATAGAGCAGCCTCGATTGCATAGTCACTCACGTCAGTCTCAAGGACGTAAGGCCGACTAGGATCGGACAGTGCTAAGGTAGGTGCTTCCTTGACTTAATCTTTCAAAAGTCTAAAGGCCGTATCCAAATCATTAGGTTGATTCGACTTACGCCCATGACCTTTCAACAAGACGGTCATTGGAAGTGTGAGCTGAGAGTACTCCTGTATATATTTTCGAAGAAAAACAACAAAACCGAGAAAAGAACGAAGTTGTCT
Organism: Cibotium barometz; assembly: GCF_041138505.1. Classification (NCBI taxonomy): domain Eukaryota; kingdom Viridiplantae; phylum Streptophyta; class Polypodiopsida; order Cyatheales; family Cibotiaceae; genus Cibotium; species Cibotium barometz. The sequence continues at coordinate 8,079,690 of NC_141074.1, forward strand.
CTCACCGTCTGCGGTATCGGCCAAGCCAAAACGAAAAAGATCGTTCATCATTTGCTGGAAAGTGGCTGGAGCATTGGTCAATCCAAAAGGTAATATGGGAAACTCGTAATGGCCATACCTAGTCGGAAAGGCGGTTCTTTCGTCGTGTCTTTCATGAATACGTATCTGGTGGTAGCCAGTACGTAAACCTATCTATGTGAAATATTGCGCCCCCACTAAGTTCAATCAGGCCATCTGATCTAGGGAGAGGATAGCGGTTCTTGATTGTCACTTTGTTCAGTCTCTTGTAATCTACACACATTCGCCAGGTGTTATCCTTCTTTCTCCTAAGTAACACAAGCGCACCCCAAGGTGATTTACTTGGACGGATTTGGCCCATCCTCAAATAATCTGCGAGTTGTTTGGCCAACTCATCTTTCTCAGCTTGGCTCATCTTGTAAGGTGGAATGCTAACAGGTTGAGCACCAGGGACTAGATCAATGCGATGATCCACTGTCCTTTCGGGTGGTAAACCCGATGGCAGCTCCTTAGGAAATATATCTTGAAATGAGTCAAGTAACTTTGCTTTCAAACACACTTAATTCATTAACATCCATGGCAGGTATGAGAAATGAAGAAAGTGGAATCAAGATAAAATGGAAAGTAGTATACAAAGAAGAATTCATTATATTTCCAAAATCAACTGTATTTACAAGAGGTCCCTGAGAGGAATGTATACAATGATCTTGAATGCAAAAGTAGGTGTTCCTATGTTCAAAAGAAAACGAATGACTAGACCAATCTATCTGGATCTTAAGGGTCTTAAACCACTCAATCCCTGATAGCAAGTCTATATGGTCTAGGTACGTAACATAGTACTCCAGAATATCTTTGTAGGAATCTGGATTTGTAGCCTCTTTACCTTTCGATCCCACACTTGCTGACCTGTAGGTTGGCGTACCTCGTAGGTACGATCGCTAGGCATCATGTCTGACTGAATTTCTGCACAAGTTTGTAATTGGCAAAGTTGTGTGAGCTTCTAGGGTCTAGAAGAATGTGGATTCTATGGCCATTCACTTCTCCATAAACTCAAAGAAGATTGTGCAAGCAAAAAACCTTAGAGTTAAACAAACAATTGGAACATGAACTAGGACGAGAAAGCACATTCACTGAAGTACCTGTTGAAGACAACTGGTTGGCTGTCTTCGTCTTGGGTCTTGCGTTTGTCTTAGCACCCTTCTTCTTTGGTCACTCGTTATGCATGTGTCCTTTCTCTTCGAAGATGAAGCAACGTCCCTCCTTCTTAATCTTCAAAGCCTTGAGGAGACGGTTTTTTTTCGTTGGAGTCGAGTTAGAATTCTTTGAAGGTTGGTCGGAAGACTTTCCTTCTGTCGTGCTAGTCATCGGCGTGGAAAACTTCCTTTTGTGCTTGTTCCCCTGCTCGGTTACGGTCTTGGTTTTGGAAGGAATCATCGTATCATCGTAAATATGCGCAGAGTGAATGGCCTTGTCCAAAGTTTTGCACTTGTTATTCTTGACTTGTAAACGGTATGAGTCGGGTAATCCTGCTACGAAGAAAGAAGCCTCGAAAGTAATTTTAAATTGCTCGCTCTTCGAGGCATGCTTTGATACCACTGTCAAATCCCTAGGGGTCTCCTCGTAGAGCAATTCTGAAATAAGACTCGAAACCTGTAAAACAAAGCCATAAACTGTGAAGGGGATGTAGGCTTGACTCACCACCCAACCATGACAGTCGTGGGCAAAACCCACAAGACCTCCCCCCCCCCACCGAGCCACAAGTTGAGCTAACTAGCAAGACACACTGCAAAACAAAGCCATAAACTGCGAAGGGGATGCAGGCTTGACTCACCACCCAACCATGACAGTCGTGGGCAAAACCGACAAGACCTGGCCCTCTCCACTGAGCCACAAGTTGAGCTAACTAGCAAGACACACGGACCAATCTCTATCCCATGACGTCCCATATTGCCACGGAGCTACCCTCGCGGGCCTTGAGACTGTTGCCAGCCTCTGCTGCGTGAAGCAGGTGCACGTTTGCACTAGATCCAGGCTCCTGACCGCAGAGCTCTAGCATGGACACGCGAGACTCTGACCAACTGACTGACCTTGGCCACCCTTTTATAGGCTCTTCGCCGGTCACCAGGCATCCACACATGGGCGCCTGCCCGTCAGTCCATCCCTAGCCCAGCTCGTCAATTAGCCCGCCTAGCTCCAAGCTACCCCAAGCCTTGGGTGAGTTTAATGCTGCTCGTTTAGCCCTGTAAGGGAGAAGGAGATTTGGGTCTCACTTATCTTCCGTGATCATGCTGCCTGAACAGTACCATGGGAAGACTTTTGTTTGGAAGGCCAATTTCTAAGCTCTGTAACCCATAGGTCTCAGCCAAGGGCAATAAGGAGGATGACATTAGAGCGGCTAATGCAGCTGTCACTAGTGGCGCAGGGGACACCAGGGAATGCGCAATCGGCTGGCATTTCAGCAGTGGCTAAAGGCCAAGGCAGGGGACACACATGACCGGCTGGTGATCTTCTACGAGTCTCTATCACTGCCTTTTTTTTTCCCTGCTAAGCAGGGGAGTGTGAGAAGCTTACCGTGTAAAGAAGAGCCTTCTTTGTGTATATTAGGAAGGCATAGGGAACTGTTTTGCGCAACAGCAGTCTCCCCATGGTTTTCCCATAAAACTGGGGGCTACTAAGCCCGTGCAAGAAGCTTTAAGTGCAAGGACATAGGGAGCACCAGGAGGTATAAGCCTGGGGCGTACCCAACTCTCACAGAGGCGGCACAATAGGGCAGAGAAGTAGAATGGGCAGCATCTTGTAATGCCCATGTGTGGCAGGAAGGACGAGGCAGCCTTGCAAGGGGCCTCATGCTTGAAGAAGAGAAGCCGCACATGGTTCATTCCCAGAGAGAGGTAGAATCCGAGCAACCCTTTTTGTGAACCATTGCCATTATCATCATTTCTCTCCCACTACCATCAGCCACTCATGGCCAGTCACCTATTGAGGCTGTCAACTACTTGTTGTCGTATGGTCTATGGACATTAATCAATCTCACAATTTGTTAACATTAATGTCTAGTAAAATTAGGATCCCAAGGGATTTAAAGGCTATGTCACATGCATGTTCCTGAATATAATGCGTGTCCCTAGGGCATGATGATCTTGCTCATTTTGGGGGCCATTTAAATGTGCTGGTAGAGGAGGCCATTAATGAAGCTCTCAGTTTGTTAACATTAATGTCTAGTAAAATTAGGACCCTAAGGGATTTAGAGGCTATGTCACATGCACGTTCCTGAATATAAGGCATGTCCCTAGGGCATGATGTTCTTGCTCATTTTGGGAGCCATTTAAATGTGCTGGTAGAGGAGTTTATTTTTTGGTAATGATGGGAAAGATATGTATATATGGGCTCTACATTAATGGTTGTCGAAATTGTTTCATGCATGGGGCTAATTGGAGATTTGGTGTGACAGTTTCACATCGATGACTCATCATTGGTATTGGGTGCAACTGCAAATCACCATCCATGCACATGGGTTGTTAATAAGTATGTATCAGACGGGTTGACTACCGTATGTGTTATTTGGAGCATTGTGAGAATTGATTATTGTAACAAGGAGAGAAGACACCAAAAAGCCCTTGTTCCCACTAGCTACTCCAATCTGCACGCTAGTTAGGACACAATCTTATTTAAAAATTAAGTCCTCACAGTATATAAGTAGTATTACAAGCTTGATGCACACCATTTTGTATGCATAATAGGTTTTGTGTAGCCTTTTGTTTGATGTTAACAAACATCTTAGTTTTTTGTAGCCGTAGGTTTGTCACTAGGGCATATGAAAAAATCCCTATGTCCAAGATATGCCTTGAAAGGTAAGGCCCTATAACCAGGGCAAGTGTTGGTTACAAAGTTGTGTTCATGTAGCATATGCTTGTCTGTTCTAGTTTTTACAGTTTTGGCACCCATGTTTCCTCATGCTTTAACTTCTTCCCTTCTCTCTTCAGCCAGTGGCAGAAATTTTGGCATTTAGAGTTGGAGAGCTCAGGGGCATCTCTAGATGGCGGGCAAGATTGCAAAGCATTGGGCTTGATGAGAAACTTGTAGATCAAGCCATGGAGGATGCTGGTATGGTTCTTGTACAAGTCGAACGTCTCCTACGTACTGTTTCCGACACAGCTGCCCAGGTTCTGCTGCATATGTATTTTTTCTATAATTGCCTTTCAGTGCAGGGTTACATTTTTCCTATTGTGAGTTGATTTCCACATCATGGATAAGTTAATGTATATTTTGAAAAGGAAATTTTCTAAAATTGTATCACATTGAAAGTATGTGTCTAGGTATCCCTCTACATTTGTGAAGTTCAAATCAAGATTAAGAGTTATTCAGTCAGTCTATTCTTTTCCTTCCCTCCCCCCCTTGAAATCCTCTATTCAAAGTGATATTGTAAGGTTGTACATTTTGATATGTTTTTTTTTCATAAAGAAGACTTCAATTAAGTTCAGCAGGTACAAACACAGCTTAAATAGTCATCCGAAAAAGGACTCCAAGACAAATTCAATTCAATTTTCAGGGAGCAAGTCAAGAAGATCATACCGCCTTAAAAATATGAGTGCTTTGAAACAGCACGAGTCTTCAAGTTGCCCGAGCATCCGTCTTGAGCTGGTCCACTTGATCTTTGGCTATCTAGAGATGAGTCACTTGTTTGGATGATGGATGCTGAACCACCCTTGAGTAACCCTCTCACATCATGATAATCACTGGAGTTTGTACAAAGCATGTCTGGTGTGGAATCTGGATGGTGACATGCAACTTGGAGCAATCTCTCTTATATTGTTCTGTTTCAAGAGAATTAGCATATTGTTCTCCCAAATATGGTATACCTTCCTCTGACCCTTCCTTCTTATTGCTGCCAGACTCGTGGAAAGTCCTGGGCACTGGCTTTCCCTTTTTAACATACTCTGCTACCATTGGATTTCACTTCTGTGCAAGAGCCAGTTCCTTGTCAAATGTTGTGGGCTCCAACCGCTCTGTATAGCACTGGATGTGCTAGTAACAAAAGGATGGAGCTGGTTCTCATCTGACTCACATCATTGTACGCCAACTGCTGTCCTCTTTTGGGGAATTGCGCTATTGGTCTGGTCTCCTGCTAGATCCGCTTGAAGTCTGTCTTCAACTGCTTTATGTACTAAGGCAATAGAAAACGTGCCTAGTGGAGCTCTACAAAGTGTTGGGTTTTGACAAATCCTAATGTTCAGCAGAAATACACAGAAAACAGAAAGAACACAGTGGGGAGAAATAGAGAGCTTGGAAGTGTGGATATACTAGAATGAAGTGATAATACAAACCCGAAATGTAAAAGTATAGATGTCCGGACACATCAAATGCCCAGGGGAAAAAAACCCTATAATGCGTAGAGGGAAAAAGTGCCCCTTGTAAGCCCCCATTCACACGGTCACTACCACATATATATAATCCTACAAATCCCCCTTGTAGTGATAGTGTGAACATGTATAGGGTGGAATTGCTTTTTCCTTGGCAGCTCATGTATATCTTGGTTGAGCAAAAAGCAACCAACTATCGCCACATCATCTTGTGAAGCTGAGTACATGGCAACTTTCACTGCTACAATTGAGCGTGTATGGTTGAGGAGATTGATGTTTGATCGTCATGGGTGTCAACATACACCCACTCCCATTCTCAGTGACAATCAGAGTGCTATGGCTATGGCAAGGAATCCAGTTTTCCATGCTCGCACCAAGCATATAGAAATTCATTATCACTATGTCAAAGAAAGGGTACATGCAAGGAAGATCAGCTTGATCTATTGTCCTACACATGACAACATTGCAAATTTGTTTTCAAAGTCTTCGACTCAAGAAAAGTTTGAAGCTTTCTTCAAAGCTTTAGGCTCACTCTCATTTGGAAATTGATCTGCTCACTTGTGGACACTTTGGTGTCATAATCACCAACCCAATCTGAATCATTGTAAGCAAGTAAATGACAATCATCCCCTCGGGATAAAACAATCCAAGATCTTGGGTGCCTTGTAAGTACGGAAACACTTGCTTCATAGCTTGCCAATGCTTTGACCTTGGGGGCTGTGCATAAGCTTACTCAACTGAGACACCCCATACTGTATGTTTGGCCTTGTATTACACAAATATATGAGGTAGCCCACAGCTTGTCTGTAATATGTGCTATCAAAAGGCTCTCCTTGCATCATACACGTTCAGCCTTAGGGTTCTACAAGAGTAGAAATAGGCTTGCAATCCTAAAATTTAAACCTTTCCAACAGCCCCTTTGTGTACTTGAACTCAAGTAGCACAATGCCCTCATCTGTGTGCAAAAACTGTATGCCCAAATAAAAGTGCAATAGGCCGAGATTTGACATCTCAAATGAGGCCTTCAAATCAACCGTGAATGTTGGGTTTTAATCCTCATTTGTCCTAGGGAGTATCATGTCATCCACAGAGAGGATGACCACAATCAAATCCTCTTCTTCCACCTTGACATAGAGGGCACTTTCAGTTGGACTATTTTGATAGCCTTGGTTGGTCAAATAAGCATGTATCTTCACATGCCAAGCTCGGGGAGCTTGTTCAATGCCTTTTTCAATCTACATACTTTTCTTTCGTGACCTTTTGCCTCAAATCCAATTGGCTAAGCTACATACACTTCTTCTTGCAAATCCCCATTAAGAAAGGCCGTCTTAATATCCAACCGATGTACTTTCCAACCATGATGGACAACCAATGCAACCAATGGTGGTCATTCTGGAAGTAGGTGCAAAAGTTTCATCATAGTCTATGTCCTTTTGCTATGCATGTCCTTTGGCCGCAAGCTTTGCCTTGTACCTGTCAACAATACCATCAGCTTTCCTCTTCACTTTGTACGCCCACTTAGTGGCAATTGCCTTTTTGCCAAGAGGCAAATCCATCTAATCCCAAGTGCCATTTTTATGTATGGCATTCATCTCATCCTGCATAGCTTCCTTGAGCTTCTTCAAATGAGTCTGGCTCATCATCACACAAGCTACTCAACCAAGCAACATCTGCATGATGTGGTTCATTCCTAGAACCAGCCTTAGGTCCTGCTACTACTGAAGTCTAAGAGGAGGAGAGAGTTTGCTCTCTTGCAGAGTTCGGACCAGCCATCTAGCGATTGATCTGGCTTGCTATAGAGCTGTCCGCTCTTCTCTCACAACCTTTCTACATCATTATGCATAACATGTTGTTCATTTTTGCTGAATTTCAGTATCCACATGATGCCTATTTTGTTGCAACACATGTTCCATGGCGGATTGTACTACTGTACCATCAATTGCAAGTGGAAGTAGCCCTTTAAACATGTCTTGTTGAGCCCCGTACAGCTGTCTACCAAATTCAGCCATAGGCTGATTTACATTTCAGCAAACACCACATCTCTACTCTCAAAAATCCTTTGGTTGAGTGGATTACAGAGACGGTAGCCTTTGCTACCACTGCTGGTACCCCACAAAAATACAATTTGTTGCCTTGTCATCAAGCTTGCTTCTCATCTATTGAGGCACATGGGCATATGCAAGACAACCAAAAACCTTGAAGTAATCAAATTTCTTTAGGCTTTTTATCATACCAAGCCTCATATGAAGTGATGGTTTTCAATACTTTTGTAGGGCATCTGTTCAAAACATATGTAGCGCACATGATTGCCTTCATCTAAAATTTATGAGGCAAGCCCTTGTCCTTGACCATACATTGGCCGTCTCCATCAAGGACCTATTCTTTCTTTCCACCGTCATAATTCACATGCCCAAACTTGGCACGCCACAACTCGGCTTCTTGTAATGCAGAAGCAGATGTAGTAACCACACAAGCATCGTGTGCTCTCTTTTCAAAACTATCAAGATGGTAGAGTCCATGGCATAACATTTTAGAAGAACTATTACATAGTCCTTTTCCTGGTCTCTCACTATGCATATGTCATCCTCGAAATTGACAACAAGTCCTCTTTGAGTAAAAGTGGACACTGACAACAAATTCTTCTTAATCTCAAGCACTTCAAGTACATCTAGCAAGCATAAATCTGTACCATTAACTGTTGTGAGTATAATCTCACCAATGCCTTTCACAGAATAAGAATGATTTTTTGCACACGAGACCTTATCATCTGAGGCAATCCCTAGCTTTGTGAACAAATCACTCCTAAAGGTGATGTGTCTAGAGGCCCCGCTAGCAAAATACCATACAACTTATTTCTCATCCACATTGAGAGACATATTGTAAGGTTCCCTCCTTCCAAAATAGAAGAAACACTTAAGATAGTCTACTAAGTCTTAACTTGGAGAAAATTTTCTACTCGTCGATACCTTGACCATGCAAAGATTCAAGGATACGATTTGCAGGTAAGACCTAGTCCTATTCCGCAGGGGGAACGTGGTCTTTAAAAAATCAAATCACCCATAGGGTAATTGATCATAATTTGGGCAACTACTAATCTTGATTCACAACGCTTTTTTCCTTTCTATGCAAGGCATAGCCGTTAGCCTAGTCTTCTAGGATAGAGTTGCTCGAGAACCTATTTATCTAGCATAGGACTTTCACTTAATCTGTTGGAAAGCTACCCGACTAATCGGGTCCACCCATCCGTAGGATGGTACCGTCGAGGCATTCCATCCACCCACTTTCTACCCTACTCACGCGTCAATTTGTTTTCTAATTAATCTTACCACACTGTTTGACATAAATAAACATGTTTCTTAATTAGGGCTCTTTCACAAGGTTCGTTAAAACAGCCACTTTCCACAGTATAATAATACTAAAGATAAGATATATATATATATATATATATAAAGTTTATACAAGAATCAATTCTATACAAGACAAACCGGGTCCCTTATTCTTTTCCTTTATACTACCGATGATCCAGAATTCGGCCTTCCAGTCTCTACAGTCTAGGCAAACCCTGCGGGACCATACACCTCGTCGTTGGTAGCTGGCGAGGACTCAAGCCGGCCTGTCGCTCCCTCAGGCTCCGTCGCTCGATCCTCCTGTGCCTCAGAGGGATGTCTATGCGCTAGGGTGGGCTTATTTACCGCACTAGCCCGGGCTCTCAGAACTAGGCAGCATCACAATTACTCGTCTCAATCGGCGAACCTCATTCTCCCAATGGTATGAGGGATACCATGGGTCGATTCCGGGCCTTACTAATGTCTCCGCCATCCAACTACACAAGCACAAGAACAAGGCAGCGTCAAGGCAGAGAGAAGTTATACTTGTATCTTAATTTAACCAAGATAACAATCCATTTACTTAACTAAACCATAGGACTAGAATCCACGTTACCTTCTTAAGAAAACAACCCTTTCACAAACATTTTAGCATTTTAAGTTTAGATTGCGATAAGACATTCTTTATTAAGGCATATGCTATTGTTTAAAAGAATAAAAATTTTAACTAGTAAATCAATCAAATAGATGACTATTAACAATTAATAGAGAAGCTGGGGCCATACCTCAACCCCTAAGAATGATATATAATTGAAAAATAATATATATATATACCTTTTAGAAATTTGTCGTTTATCGTTGTCTTTGCTCATTAATAAGAGTTTCAGAACTTGATATATGAGAATAGAGAGTCTTCTAATACCTTCTCTTACGATTGAAATCATCCGATCATCCCCAAGCTTTATCTCCTCTTACTCATACTCTGACTTTTCTCTCTTTCGAAGGTCTATGGCAAAGTAGCCTTCTCTTGCAAGACTACAATATACTATTCTTTCTTTAAAAGAAAAGCTATGGAGTAGTAGTCTCTTCCTCATAAAGGTCATAGCAAGCTAGCTTTTTTTTCCAAGAGATTAGATAAGAATGAAGGGATATATGCATCTCAAGGTCTAGAATTACCTTGTGGCTACTAGATGCATTCTTACAGTTTCCCTGTGTAGAGACCTTGACAGAACCAACGAATTGTTTCGGCTATAACTCTCTGATAAAAACTCAGAATATGGTTATGTAACCACTCAAAAGAACCGGAAGGCATCTGGTCTACAAGCCAATGCGGGCGGAATAGGCATAAACGTCTGTATATAGTCGCAAATGCACTCTCTTTAAAAACTCGTTTGTTTCTTTTATGATTTTTGGAGCTAATATTTTGACTCTCACTTTCCTACTGTTTCTAGCCTTATTGTCTCACTCTTCTCTAAGTGCACTCTCTTTCCTTCTTGAAATCTATATTAAAAGAGACACATACATGGCTTGGGAGGGACCTTACACATATGCTGTTGAGAAGCATTGAAACTGCATACAAGAAAAGCCGAGTCATCTTGCACATAATTTTCTGATGCATCTTTACCTACAGGAGTAGTAGAAGAGTCATAACATAATGCCTTGGCTTCTTGTAGTAATGACACTTAGTCCTTTTTCTTGGACTTGCGTGCATCATCTTTCTCCTTGTTTGATGGCTGTCTGGAATTAGCCCTTGGTTGATAGCCACGTGTTTTGCCTTTGCCTTTGTTATGTGCCACAAATGCTTGATCATGGCCACACATACCCATAGAAATATTCTTCCTGCAACAAAAACTCCACCAATTCATGGATTGTAAGTGGGTTACGGTTTGCCCTAATAGAAAGGTTGACCGACATGTGGAAGCTCAAGTATAACTCATGCAAAGAGTTAAGTGTTGTAGACACTAGGTGGCTGTCCGGAATCACTTCATTAATGTTTAACAATTGCTTGTGAAGATCGTGGATCTTCGTCAAGTGATCTGACATGTGTCCCTTTCATGCATATGCATACCATCAAGCTGTCTTTTTAAATACATAACCCTGACCTCATTCTTGGCTTGGTACATGGCCTCCAAAGTATCCCAAGCATGCTTTGACGTCTTGCAAGACTGGATATGAGGTATAATCGACCTTCATTGACAAAGCAATTAAGGACATGGCCTGTGTATCTCTCGCATTCCATCTTCTTTGCTCTTGTGAGGGCACAAAAGGTGTTGTAGGTTGGGTTTGGGCGTGCTGACGACCTCGTCCATCACCTCTTTGAGGCGTGCCAGGCGCAATGTTTGTATGATAGGTACACCCCATAGGCCCTTGGCCAGCCGCCACAAGCAAGTTTTTGATCATAAAGCTCCACAAGGAGTAATTGCTCCCGTCAAGCTTGTCTTCTTGTGCCAATACACCAAATATATCTTAAGCATTTTGTGCCATTTCTAACTGCAAGTGCACGGGCAACAATGGACACAATTTTTGAAATCCTTTTTGTCAACTTCCCCCCTGGGAAATGCAACACATTGCAAACTGCCTTGTAGTAATCAATTGCCAAAGTTGTTTTGTTGAATTTCAGTCATTGGGAGTGTGCAGGAGAGTGAATAGCACTCGGAAACACTCTTGGAAGCTTTGGGAAACACCCTAGCTAGCTTGGATATGGAGTTGGGAAGGAGAAAGTGCTGAAAATACAACCCACGAGGCCTCATGAAGGAGGCGCCTACCTATAGAGAGAGAGGGAGTGGCCAAATGGTGACATACGGCAAACAATTTTGGGCCAATGCATGGGGCGCTAATGCCTGAGGCAGAATCAACCTAGAGCTTCGAGACCAGTGTTGAATTTTGACAAACCCTACTTTTTAGCAAAAATACATAGAAAACAGCAAGAATACGGAGTGGGGAGCAATAGAGAGCTCATAAGTGTGGATATATTAGAATGAAGTGATAAGATGTGTACAACCACAAGTACCCTAAGTACAAACCTAAAATGTAAAAGTATAGGCATTCGGACACACCACAAGGGGAAAAAATCTCTATGATGTGTAGAGGAAAAAAGTGCCTATGGTAAGCCCCCGTTCACACGGTCACTACCACATATGTGCAAGAGACATTCTCTAGAAGGGATGTGTGCTCTTGCTCAAATTGTTGCCACCAACTAGCCATGTTTCCATCCGAATATATGGAAGCTTGAAGTACATGAGTCTATTATGATATGTTCCTTGGGCTCAATCCCTGCCTCCGCTACACTGTCAGACGCACGATGTAAGGGTATGAGAGGAGGACCCGTGCACGCATGTGTGAGTATAGAATTAGTAAATTACCCCCCCCCCCCCCCCCCCCCCCCCCCCCCGCCGAAAAAAAAAATTTAAAAAAAAATAAATCGTCTCATGTGGGTGTCTCAACACCTTGTGGTCCAGGTTACGGCAAGACAATCTGTTTGTTGATCGAAGTCTTGAGCGATTGGGGGGTTCAGCTTAAAATTTGCTTGTCTGTTGACGTTCTCAACAACGATGGGTTGACGAGACCATATGCACTGCGGCATGCGTGAGGCTTTGAATGAGACGTCGTATCCGAAATGCAAAAACAATCTCACTTGAAAGTCACTGAAATTGGGGGGTTCAGCTTAAATTTTGCTTGTCGGTTGACGTTCTCAACAACAATGGACCGACGAGACCATATGCACCGTGGCACGCACGAGGCTTTGAATGAGACTTTGTATCTGAAATGCAAAAACGATCTCACTTGAAAGTCATTGAAAACTTTGTCCCCCCCCCCCCCCAGAGAAGCGCCCTCCCCCCACTTTTCCCCCTCCTCCCCCAAAAAAAGAAAAGAAGAAAAGACTCAAACTGAGGTTGCCATCTCCATCTTTCATACACAATTTTGCACCTACTTTTAGGCAACCAGGACATTAGTTGGGATACTCTGTAGCTATGGCAATTTTTAGCTTTGCAAGTAATTTATTTTTGAATTTTAGAGTGCCATTTCAGGTTTGTCAAGTTTGAGAAGTAGTGAGATTTTCATTAATATATTTGTCTAAGGTTATAGACCTCAATAGAAATTGGTGATAAGTGTCATTATTGTTGCATATATAAAGTGTTTATTGCACATTGCTTTCCAGCATTTTATGGGCATCATTCATGTTTGAGAACTTGTGTTTTTATTTTTTTTAAAATTTTTTTAATTTTTTTCTAGTTTCGGATGTTCTTTGTATGGCTTACAAAGTCACTCCGTCAGCTGAATAATGAGCAATCTCCTTCAGCAGACCAACTTCCGGCAGTAAATAGGTACTCCAGTTATTCTTCATTGTTAGTGAAAAGTAAGTTCAAGGCCAGACTTCAATGCTATTTGGTTCATGCTAATTGCAATTTGTGATATTAAGTAAATTATAATAGACAAGATTCTAGCCTACAGAGGTTCTTGAGCCTCAAGTATATACAATGAAGGTTTCCAAAGTGCGCGCACACAGTGTCATCAGAGATTTTGGAAGTGATGCGTCTATCAAGACCTATTCCTGCAGTTATCTGTGGTATGGTTGAAAGAGGTCAGGAGCCTGTGACTGGTCCATTGATCCCTTTAGTACTCATCAAGTGATCCTTGTGCCGTCTCATCTCAAGAAGAAAAAGACCCAAACATCTTTGATCTGGATATTGAATGTAATGTGGAGGTCTAAAATCCTCTTAGAAAAGGCAATGGTATCTTCCTAAAATTAAAATGTAATCCTCTGATCTCATTTCCCCAACCTTTCACAATTTGTAAATATATGAGCAGATCATGCATGTAGATCTCCAAAGAGTCCTCTTTCACATCATAGGCTGTGACGCACCACACATGCTGGCCAGCATCACATGGGTGCCGGGCAGGATCAGACGGACGGCCAGGCCAGACAGATCAGGATGCACAGGCAAGCGAAGCCCAAATCACTAGGCTGGGCATGAGATGGGGAGGCCGAGCAGATCATGCGTGGCTAGCAGGTCGTGCATGGCCAGCAGGTTGGGTAGGCCTGGTCGGCCAACCCCAATAAACAGGCGGACCAGCTCCATGGGGGCCTATAAATAAGCGGTCCCAGCCCCTCTCATAATCATGAAGCAGTCAGCCTCTTCATCAGCAGTTGAGCAATCAAGAGCAAGGCCTAAAGGCAAGGATCTGCAGGGAACAGGCAGTGATTGACAGCAGCATATGCCATCAACTTGGAAAAACACTTCATAGTTTTGTTGATCAATCTGCTGCAGCTCAAAACTGTCGTGCAATGACTGACGTAGTGATGGACGGAAGTTACTTGTCGATCCGAGTTTGTGCAAACATCTCATAATTACGATCTAGCCATATTGTCCATATGGCCCAATATCTTGCCCATGCAAAGAAAAGAGCATATTTCTGCAGCCTGGAAGGATATCTTCCAAACATCCAAAACATTTTCCCAAATGTCACCCTAGGGAATCTTGTTCCATATCCAAAAATAGACGACTCAAACATCCAAAACATTTTCCCAAATGTCACCCTAGGGAATCTTGTTCCATATCCAAAAATAGATGACTCTACCGGGAGCGTTCCTGTGAGGCATCTCCATAGAAAAACCTTTTGTTTTAAAGGCAAATTGCTTTGCCATATCTTTCCCAAATTACCTTTCCACCAGCCTAAGGACTTGTTCATATGCCACACCCGATCCGCATGTCCCTTTATCCATGGCTGTGGAAGTAGTAATCTATATGTCCTTGCGGTTGTTAGTCTACAAACACGAAACTCCGTAATATAACTTGGTCGGCTGTTCTTTAGGAGCCAATCATCTTGTTGTTGCCCAACTGATATATCCCACATATCCCCATGTCCTGCTAGCTAAGCAACAAGTCTCCATACATGGCGGTAATGGGCTCCCAATTGCCACTGTCGTCGTGCTTGTGGAAACGATAATGGTCTACCTATAGTCGATATGACATCTCCCATTGTGCAAATTCCTTTTTGTGCTAAAAAATTAGCTTTTCTTGGCTCAGCCATTGCCAATGGCGTATCAAATGCTCTGCTCCAATGCATAGTTTCAGCTACCAGTGTGTTTCCAGGTTCTTCTAATGGCATCCATGAGGTGTAGGTCGCCAATGGATTGGGAAGATTGCAACTACATCATCAAGCTCAGTGTGGTGGGAGTGATGGATAACCATGTAGACTCAAAGAGGGGGTACCACTTCAACATAGGAGCTCATCTCAACTTGAAGAAGGCGTAGTCCACGGGTGCCCCATAATTTGAGGGGGGGCACCTGGGGTCTGCAGGGAGAGAACTGATACCGGAGGAGGTAATGATGGTCTCCACGAGGTTGGAGGAGGATTGAATTGATTGGTGTCTAACAGGGTTCGCTAGTTTAGGAGAGTCGCAGGTGGTGGATGGTATGAAGAACCGAGTTAGTTGCTGGCGAGGAAGCTGTTGGAATATATCATCTCGAGAGGGTCTACATCACCTTTCTTCATGCTTGTACTGGTCATTTTATGAGACCCTGCATTGGCATATTTAGCAGATATTATTTGAGTTTTTTCTACCATTTTGTAGGCATTTTATAGCATTTTATGCTATTGGACAGTTGTTGGCCTGCTATAGCTGGCCGACCAGCTCTCTGGAGGGATATATAAGGGTTCTCACCCTTCCCCTCACTTTTCATCTCATTCTTGCATATCTGTTGGAGGTCATTGGCTGTAGCAACAGTCTCTTATGCTTGTAAGCACCTACGTCTTGCTGTGCACAGCTTCAGAGGAGGCTATTTGCTGTTTTTTAATAGCCCTCTTTCTTCTTTGAAGGTTTCTTGTTTGAGGACATGGCTTCAGGAGATTTCTCTACTGCTACTCCTTCTCGCGTTGCTTCTCTAGCTCCTTCATTGATTGGATCCCTTGCTCTTGCTCCGCAGGTGGTTCCTCTTCCCAATCTTTCTTCTTTGAGTTTCTCTCATCAAGGTCTTGCTCCCACCCCTACCCCTACCCATATCCCATCCTACAATCCTCTCCAAGTTAGTGACTCCATAAAGCTTTTAGCAACCAACTATCATACATGACTCAGTTATTGCGGTAAGGAGCTGGTGTGTGGATGGCTATCTCCACACCTCACTTGGTGGACCCTACTTTGAGAAGCATATTGGATGCTTGGGCTCGTCTTATCATCATCCATTGCATGACTCCATCTATATAGGCACAGTTTGTCTCTTCTCGGAGTAATGCTCATTAGATGTGAATAGAGACCCAAAGGAGGTATGGGAGAGTTTCGATAGTGATGATTACCGAATTGGAGTCAAATCTAGAGAAGCTTACAATCAATGAGTCAGATATCTTGATTGAGAAGATTGGAGAGTTCACCCGTATCAAGCTGAAGCTTGAGGAGTACGGGAGTGCCATCAACAATCCCATACATAAACTTCTTGGTAAATTGCCTGCTTCCTTTGATTCTTTGAAGGATAATATTTATTTCTGTAATCCTCTTCCCCCTGAAGTCGTGAGTTATCTTCACGATAAGTACATGCTTCGCGGAAAAGGCAAGTTGGAGTCTGCTTTTGTTGCCTCTGTCAAGGGCAAAGGCAAAGGCGGAAAAGGGACCTCCAACAACAACAAAAACAAAGGCAAAGGCAAGGGTAAATAGGATTCAAAGGAGTCCAAGGACAAAAGCAATGAATGTGATTACTTTGGTAGGATAGGACATATTGAGGCTCGCTGCTTTGCTCGTCGTGATGACTCTCGAGTAGCCAAAGCCAAGTATAAAGCCCAAGATGCTTCCAAAGCATCTGACAAGAACAACACCAAAGACAAGGTCAAGGACAAAGTTTCAAAGGAGGGAGCTATCAAAGTTGCATACATGGCAGTCACAGATTCATCCACTTCTTCATAGGATTCACTCCTCGTGATTACAGATATGACTTGTCTAGAAGAGGTCAGTGACACATCTGAAGCAGTGGAATGGGTTGGCGATAGTGGTGCTTCTGTCCACATGACCAATCAGGCCCATATCTTGGAGGACTACCAGACTCTCTCTTCTTCAGTTCACATCGACGACAACTCTTCGCTTCCTGTCACCGGCACTGGTAATGTTTCTTGGGTTCCTCTGCCACCTTACATGATGTTTTATATGTTTCGCGGATTTCCAAAAATTTGTTTTCTTTATACAAAGCTTCTCAAAAGGGATTTGGTGTGTATTTTGATGGTGAGGTCATTGAAGTGATCGACAAGATGACTTTCTTGGTTGTTGCCAATGGAGTCCATGAAGGGGGCCTTTACAAGGTCACCAACTTTTCTTCCTAGATCCCTCGCACTAACTCACATATTCATCAGCTTTTCTCCTCCTTGATGGCTTTGGTTTCTGAGGCAGATACTTCTCTGTGGCATTCCTGCTTCAGTCATGTACCCATTACTGCTTTAGAGAAGTTCCATTCTTAGCATGTTGTCAGCGGACTACCTTAGCTCAAGTCTCTTTCACATATCTGCTCATCCTGCATGATGGGCAAGCATCATCGAGATGCATTTCCAGAGGAGGCCACTCATCGAGCAACCCGAAGACTGGAGCTTATACATACAGATCTTGCTAGACCCATGGAGGTTGTCTCTTGGAGGGGCTCGATATTTTATTCTTCTTGTGGATGATTTCACTCGCAAAGTCTGGTTATGTTTTCTGGCTCGCAAGTTGGATGCTTTTGCCAGTTTCAGGACTTGGATCGCGATGGTGGAAAATCAGGCTGGGGTACAGTTTCATTTCATCGGACTGATAATGGTGGTGAGTTTATACCGTTTGATAACTTTCTTGCATCGAAGGGCATTCACTGACAGATCACAGTTCCTTACACTCCTCAGCAGAATGGAGTTGTGGAATGGAAGAACCGGACCGTAAAAGAGATGGCTTGTTCTTTGTTGTATCATGCAAGTCTCCCTCCTGCTTTCTGGGGTGAAGCTGTGGTGGCTACCTCAGTTTTTTATCTCAGTAACCGCTCTCTCACAAAAGCGGTTGAGGGGATGACCTTGGAGGAGCTTTTACAGGACACAAGCCTTTTGTTTCTCATCTACGTGTTTTCGGTTGTGTTGCTTATGTGCATGTCTCATATCAGAAGAGGACCACTCTCGCACCAAAGTCAAAGAGGACGATCTTCACAGGTTACAGTCTGAGATCCAAAGGATACCTCTTCTGGGATCCGGAGGTTGATGACATCATCGTTTCTCGTGATGCTCGATTTTATGAGAGCTTGTTTAATATCAACTCCTCTCCACTTGATGCATCTACATATTTTTTGGATGATCCATTCCCGACGGATGTTAGTGATCTTATACCTCTAGGATCTTCCACATCCAGCTTCTCCTCCTCCTCTTGTTGCAACTTTGGTGCCAGTTGCTACTTTACAGCCACCAGTTCCTGTTGCACTAGCTTCTGTAGTTCCCACTCCCTCTATGAGTCTTGCTTTGACTCCGAGATTGCCCCCACCAGTGCTTACTTCATCACCTCTCCCAGCAGCATCGGATGAGTCTTCTACTGCAACTAGATCTTCTTCTTCTTCATGATTTGAGAGGAAGGCTGGCCTACCTTGGTGGGTTCAGCAACTCTCTAGAGATTCTGGTCTAACTGATGCACAGCTCCATAACCAGATCTCTACCACCACCCTTGGACCTTGTTGTTCATCTCGATCTTCCACATCTCATCACGCAGTGAATTATGCTCTCATGAGTTCTCTCCAAGAGATCGATGAGCTTGAGAGTCTAGAGGTGGCTCTTTCACAGCCGCAATGGCGGCAAGCCATGGAAGAAGAGATGTCCTCTATTGAGAGGAATCACACTTGGTCTTTGGTGCATTATCATTTTGTACGTGACTGGATCGAGTTGGGACTTCTTCGGCTGGCCTACTGTTCAACCAAGGACAATGTGGCTGATCTCGTCACCAAACCACTTCTAAGGGCTCCTTTGCAAATGTTAGCGTGTTGGTATTGGACCGCCCCTCTGGTGCTGAAGAGGAGGTGTTGGAACATATGATCTCCAAAGGGTCTACATCACCTTTTTTCATGCTTGTACTGGTCATTTTATGAGACCCTGCATTGGCATATTTAGTAGATATTATTTGGGTTTTTTCTACCATTTTTAAGGCATTTATAGCATTTTATGCCACTGGACAGCTGTCGGCCTGCTAGAGCTGGCCGACCAACTCTTTGGAGGGATATATAAGGGTTCTCACCCTTCCCCTCACTTTTCATCTCATTCTTGCATATCTACTGGAGGTCATTGGCTGTAGCAGCAGTCTCTTATGTTTGTAAGCACCTACGGGCTTCCCTCGTGCTCATTTTCTGCAAAAATCAACTGTTTCCAGCCTTCTGCAGGTTGTGCTTTGGGCCTACAAACTGTGATGCTCTTTCTTTCTGAAGCTACTGGAATTGGGGAGGAACTTCACCGATGAGCCAATCAAGGGAAGCTTCTCGGTCTACTGAACCTCATCATAGGGGGTGAAGAAAGTGTGGTGGGCCCTCGTATGAGACTCCTCAGAGGTAGTGGGAGAGGCCACTTGGCCCACAACATCCTGATGATAAAGCAAGTAACAATCCAGAGTGGGAACTGTTGCCTCGGGCTCTACACATGGCGAGCTGCACTCCCTTTTGTCCAACTCGTCTCTATCGCAAGCGGCAGCCAGAGGTGCCACCCCTGGGTGGGGGTCATTTTGCTGGTGCTCCTGCTGCCATGCCTTTTGAGGGGAGGCACCTCCTGCCAGTGAGGGAGTGGGGTGTGCAGCTTTGGCAGGGGGGCTTGGTGGGGTGGCCATTGACCCATCTCTTGCAATTGAAGCATTGCCCTGGTAATTCTGAAAACTCGATCCACTGCAACAAATGGGAACCAGCCAGCAATGGGATTTTGAGGCGTTGGGGAGGTTTGCCAGACAAGAAGTGAGCACTTAAGGGTAGGAAGTCTTGCCACCTGGTCGACAGCCCTTTTTGCCATTTAGGGGAGTTTAAGAACCTGGTGAACAGAGAAGCTTGAAACATTCCTTGGGGTAGGCGCTTGAAGCAGACCGTGACCGGGAAGCCAGTTGCACCAGCTATTGGGTCAGAGTCTGATTTGAAGTCGTGTCTCCACCTAGTGAAGTACACATGGGAACCCCATACTGCAAAGGGGCTCAACGACATGGTCTTCCCTCAAGGGAGGTTGATTGGAACTTGATCCGGATGAGTAAGAATGTTGACAATGCATCCCCGCTCATCAATGGGGGTGGCTTGCAGGAGGTATTGAATCTGACCGGGGACTGATTTGTTGCTGACGGTCTTGGAGAACAAGGTCGTCCATTGAGCTGGAGAGGAGCAGGAGGTCCACTGTCTGCTTCCAAAAAGGGTTAGTTTTGGGTGGCCTCGGTAGGAGTGGAATGAGTGGCTGCTATGGAGTCCTTTTGAAAAGGGAAAAGCCAGGACTGGCCAATCAATTGCCAAGAAAAGAGCACAAGCCTATAAGGATCAAGCAAAATGGATGGAAAAGACAAGGGCTAGGCCAGGTAGGGGTGTAGGCAAGAGCAGGAGAGAAGGTGAGGGTGGGGCAAGTGTGAGGGCGAAGGGCTAGGACAGGCAGGGGTGTAGGCGAGAGCGGGGGCGAAGCTGAGGGTGGGACTGAGGCTGGGGAAGAGACTCAGGTAGGGGCAAGGGTGAGGGCAAAGGTAAAGGGATGACTCACCTCTCACGCCATAAAGGGGAGACGTTACCATTTTTGTTGCAGCAGTTGGGGTTCTGATGCTTTTTAGCTACATGTGTGTACAGGGTTGACAAGAACTGTGCTCTTGGTGGTGGGAAGTTTACCAAAAGCACTATGTGGTGGAGAACTGGGACGAATGCTATCGAGGAGTCTTGAAGGAATTTACTGTCGTGGACTAATGGCACAGAAGCAATGGGAGAATCTTGAACAGAAATAGGGCAGGTAATCGACTATGTGGCCTCATTCAGGAGGCTGCTACTCTGTTGTGCTAGGAAGGTGAGGATCCTGGCTGGAGCTTCAAGCCCTGGAGTCTTAATAATGGACTGAAACAAGGATCCATTAGTGTTTTTGTCCCCATCTCAAGGTCTTTGTGCAGCTAAAAACTTCTTAGG
Organism: Cibotium barometz; assembly: GCF_041138505.1. Taxonomy (NCBI): domain Eukaryota; kingdom Viridiplantae; phylum Streptophyta; class Polypodiopsida; order Cyatheales; family Cibotiaceae; genus Cibotium; species Cibotium barometz. The sequence continues at coordinate 8,100,495 of NC_141074.1, forward strand.
AATCCATGTTTGCACCCATTTGGTGTTGTTGCAAGATCCTCTGGTGTTTTTTAAAACCTTGTAGCTTTGTAAGTGCGACACCAAAGATTTAACTGCTCTTATCCTCTTTTTTTTTAAATATAAAATTTTGTCAACAGTGAAGCTGTTGCGGCATTTTTGAAAACGCAGTTTGAGAAGGATTTGTTAGGTCCTCACCTGGCTTGTGTGTCAGATGCTGTTAAGCTAGAAATGGACACGTAAGTAACTCGGCATGTACAGGACTTATACCATTATAAAAGGGTCTTTCTGCTAGATCAGGCGCTGTGATGTCTTTACTAGCTGTGTTGAGTCATCATGGGCCTCTTTGATGTGACTATTTACTCATGTTTTTTTTTTTCAGGGAAGAATCTGAGAGGTTGGAAGAGCTTGCTTTGATGGGTGGCTTTGTAGACTCCACATTTCTCCAAAATAGTTTGAATAAACAGATCTCTCTTCTGCACATGAGGTAATGAATCATTAGCCTCACTTCTGTGTTGAAAGTGGCTACTCATAGGCAGGCCAGAGTTGTATATAGAGAACTAACAGGGCATGGGGCTGAACTTTGATTGGTTGGAGAGGTTTTTTTGTGGCAAAAGACACCCAATTTTATGGTCTCATGCATTTGTTGGGATGACAATTAGTTAGCTTGGGGCTAATCAGGTATATTTATCTTCTATGGCTTGATATGTGAGCTACAAGTCTATAATGTGGATGGGCATTAAGTAGCTGGTGGCTATATGTACACCAAAGTCCGTTGTATGACCTCAAGCTCTTGCATCAAACAACTAATTCTTTCGTCAATTTTCCTTGAAATTTAAAATAAATGCTTGCATGGAGATTGATGTTGTGCAGTTGTCAACAAGCTTTCTCCATGCCATCCAAGGTTGTGTCACAGAAGTTGTACTGTGAAGACATGCTCCTCCTCTGTGAACTTCAACAGCCAATTTTATCGGATTCCTACATACCGGTCTCATTGGCATACTATGAGGTAAATTGTCAATTGTATTTGAAATGTGAATAACGTACAAATATCTCATGATACATCTTTCTTTTACACTTCTCACAGGACAAAGGAAGCTTCTCTTCGAAGCAGCTTCTAGATGGAGGGAAGGCATGGGATTCAACCCATTATATTTGTTTTCAGATGCTGAATGAGACTTCTGAAAGTGACTATGGAATTATTGGAATCATCCGTGGCAGCTCGAGAGACCCTTCCGGATCCTCTCTAATATCGAATAAAACAGGGGGTCGGGAAGTCATCGCATTGCGCATGGGAGCTGGGCTTTCTTGTATTGATTTAGCTTTGTACAAGGTATTACTTTGATGGAACTAAGAAAAGGTCATCAGTTACTAAGAATAGCTCACTAGTTGGAAAGAGGGGATGTTAATAATATGTTTTGACATGATGGTCAGGAAAAGCAGCTTGTCCTTCTTTTGGGTAAAACAATCTCACCTGGACAGGCATGGTTAATGATCCTGCAAATTGATGACCTTCCATACATGAAGCTTACAGAAACACTTCCTTTACCTAGGCCAGGCCTCTTGAATCTGTGCTTGTCTACAGTAAGTCGGTTGCTTTGTACTAATGCGTTCATTATCAAGAGTCTTTTCAGGGGTGCTGATCCCTATACAAGCAAGCTGATGTATGTTACTAGAATTCAACCATGGCCTTGCATGAAAATAAACCCAAACCCATCTTTTCCAACTTGATGGCTGTTGCATTTTCTGTCTTCACGTGATAAGAGCTTGTTCACTTCCAGGGTGCTGTGGTTGATATTGTTCTGAAAGATGGAAGAGCTCGTGCCCTTTCATATTCGGACGCTGTACCACCACTTGCTGTTAGTGGTATATCTGCTTTCTTTGAAGCTACCAGGGCATTGATTAGTTTAAGTCAATGTGATGAAGGTGCTACCTTTTTCTGTGTTTGAAATGTATAATAAACATCAACAGTAACTGGTTTTTTCCTTTCAGCATCAAGGGGCCTGGCATGTGTGTTTGCTGGGCAGCGACGGGCACTACTATATGATCTGGAAGAAGACGAAGATGCGGAAGACACAGAAATGGAGTGAATGTATTTATCCACATTTCTCCACTTCTGAGGCTGAAGGCAGAGGCAGACATGTTTTCAAGGGTCGAAAAATTAGCCAAGGCAATACAAAATTTTTCCTGATAGGAGTTTCAATCCTATTTCATGCAATGGGTTCAGAGCTTTCAACAAAGAAGCTTCACCCTATTTAAAGTCACACAAGCTTCCCCATATATGGGTTTTTGGGCCAGTTTTTGAGTCACATTAGTTTGCTGGCTCAGTAAAAGACACGCTTTATCCTATCTAGTTGATACAAGCTTGGTTTTGGGAACTTCTTGAAGCACCCCCCCCCCCCCCCCCCCCCCCCCCCCCCCCCAAGCATGAATTTAGCAGTTAGCCCTTGGTTCGTCCGTGTGGATAGTCATTCACACCCCAATCATCAACAGTCAAAATCTGCTGCCAATCTGACATCACATGCAACCCACAACTAAATAATCATATTTTTATTCTCTGTCCTATTCAAGCTGCATCCTAGCTAGTCTCTCCGTGGCCATTAACTTGATTGGAATTTTGGAAATATTGAGCTCTTTTTGCCATTGATGGCAAAAGCTTACATGGAGTCTATGGCCTTGACGTGTCGAAGCTGATGGTCTTCATTTCTTCCTTGGAAAAGATATAGATCATCCCTTTTTGATCTTTTTGGGCCCCAAGCTACCACCACCTCTTGGTCGGGAATATTGCATCGCCTTCAAATTTTGGTGCACGTTGCATTGCTTTGCAACACTTATATATCGAAGCAATTTCCTTGCCATTTGTTATGGCATATCTTATGCATGTTCTTGTCGGGAGGATGTACATAGTCGCAACAAGAATGTGTATCCAACTTTTAGATTCTTTCGGCTTTGGAAGTGAGTCAAACTTCGAGCTTTTAGCATTCCTCGTTCAATGTTTCATGACACGTTTTATGACAAGTTTGACAAATGTTTAGCTCAATGGTGTTATTGGTGGTTATTGAGTCTTTAGCCAAATGCCATGACTTATTATAGGATGAGTTTTTCATATTTGTCAGCTTGCTTTGAGGGTTTCATTCCTTTTCCAAAGGTAGATGTGGTCTGTGTTTCAATCATGCACCATTCAGGTTGCTCTCATAAAGGGTCTGTCAAGGATGTAGTCATAGGAATTGGGCTATTGTGAAAAATTCATCACAATAAAAGAGTGGCGGAAACTTAGACCAAAAGTCTTGATTCTCATATTGCACAATAGTTTCATGGATTTTGTCGTGGCCTCCTCAAAGCGAGCTTGACTACTATGTTGGTAGTGTCAAGTGATGGTTGTCCCCACTTCTCCGAGCACTGCTTGGTGGTGGTGTTGATCCCAGCTCCATCTAGGATGGTTAAGCCTTGGTTGTCCTTGTATTTTATAGGGAGGACAGCATTCATATCCTCTCTCTTGAAGTAGGGGCCTAGCTTATTCATTGGTACCTTTGGAAAGGTTGATTGTGAACTGCTTTGACTTCGCGAGTTCGCCATTAGACGACTAATTTGGTGGTGCTACTAGCCCTGTTGCTACTCTCCTTCCTATTTAGGCAACTATCCTCATGATATCTTCAATGGTTAGAGTAGCAAGTACTGTGTAGATGGAGGTTGAGGCAGTGACTGTAAATGATAATATGGGAATGGGTAGGTTGGTGGCATGGCATATGTTGGGTATTTCCCTTGAGGCAAGTTCCTTGGGATACTATGGAGGGTAGCCGTGTGAGGTTGGGTCCTCTTGTGTGTGTGCTCCTACCAGTGTTGGGTCTAGTCCGGAGGTCCTTGCTTCGTGCCACAAGGTTCTCATAGTCATGGACCCAGTAGCTTAGATTGACTCTTTAGCCCTAGTATCCTAGGTGGTTGTTGTGGCCTCCGTGGTCATATTGAATCTCTTTGCACTACTCGTACTGGGTAGGTTGGTGGCATGGTATATGCTGGGTATTGGGGGATATTGTGGAGAGTAGCCATGTAAAGCTAGGTCGTACTGTGGTGTGTATGCTCCTACCAATGTTGGGTCTAGTTTGGAGCTCCCTGCTCCATGCCACAAGGTTTCCATAGTTATCGTGGCACCTGCACCCCCAACAACTTAGACTGAATCTTCAACCCTAGTAGCGTGGGTTGTTACCGTGGCACCTAACAACCCCCTGCACCGCTTATACTGAGGTGTGACACTGAAGCTAGAAGATACGGTGGGTCTCCACTGTTTCGAACACTCCCAAGGTTTATGTTCTGAGAGCTAGCTGAGCCAAAAGCTGCTGTTGTCTCTGCGACCATTGCAGTTGTGGTTCTAGGAAGGATTATACCTTCTTCTACAGGATTGGTGCTTCAAAACTGACTAGTTAGTGTTCATATCGAGAATGGAAGCCTGCGTGCTTGGCCTTTCTAGTGGTGGGCAGTCTCTCGCTTAGTGGACAGTTTGATGAGTTTTTGATTCCCACTCGTCGCTTGGACCTCCTATAATAATGTCCTTAATGATGTCCACAAAACTCCTTCAAGTGGTTGTAGGGGAGTCGGACACTCCAACTTCTTGGTCCATATGTGTCTCTTAAGATACAAGTTCCAGTAATTGGCTTCACTCAAGGGAGTGTTCTTGTTATCGTTGTAATATTTAGTCCCTGGGGTTGCTTGGCTCCTGTGAGGTCTCAAGGATTGTGAAGCACGTAGAGATTCTTCTTGAGAAGGTTTTCTTGATTCAACTTCATTCGAGGCACTCTCCTCAAGTGTGGGATTGAGTCCAAAAATCCTTGTTGACCTCGTGTACATGTAAGGGTGATCAGCTTAGAGCACACCTTCCTTGACACAAGTGGTGGTCCTAGATATTTTGGATTCTTTATGTTTTTTAGTCTCTGTTAAACTTGTGAACATGCATTTACAAGTTGGAAACTTGCGTTCCCTCTAGGTACGTGTGGCTAAGTGACTTGGAAACATGTGTGGCCAGGTCCTTATTAGATTTGCGAACGTGCATTCACAACGTTAGGAGCGTGGCATGGTTAGGTCTTAGATTTACTAATGTGTGTTCAGAGCGTTAGGAACGTGCGTGGCCAAATGAGTTGGAAATGTGTGTTGCTAGGTCCCAGTTAGATTTGTGAACGTGCGTGGCCAAATGAGTTGGAAATGTGCGTTGCTAGGTCTTAGTTAGATTTGTGAACGTTCACAACATTAGGAACATGTGTCGAGAACTGAGAACCTATGTGGCCAGGTAAGGTAGGAATGTGCGTGGATAGGTAAGATTTGTGATGCATGCACATTTCGAGATGTGGATGTGTGTAGCTAAGTGTTTGTAAACTTGCAAATGTGCATTCAGAAGTGAGAACATGTGTTCTCACTTTGGTACGTGCATACGTAATTCTGACAGGTATGGCACTTGCAATTGAAATTAGATTTCGTTTGAAAATGTGTGGCCAGCTCTCAGTTAGATTTGTGAACGTTCACAACATTAGGAACGTGCGTATGTGGCTAGGTAAGATTTGTGAACGCACGTTTTGAGATGTGAACGTCGTCGCTAGGTATCTATGGACTTATGAACATGCGTTGAGAAGTAAGAACGTATGTTCTCATTTTGGCATGTGCGTACATAATTCTAACATATGTAGTGGTGGAAATCGGGACCATGTGATGGTCCATTTTAACCGTTTTTATCATTATGATCATTAATGGGAAGAATATTATCTGATCTTTTCTTAATAAGAATATTAGCATACGCAGGCCCAGTCGAGTATGTAGGCAGGCAAACTATAGAGAAACTTTCTAATATAAATTTTGCTCTCTAATTTCTCCTTAATGGTGTATGTTTTTGGATTTTTGATTTGATAGCATGATTCATCTTTTCCTAACCTATGTAATGATGGCACAATGCAACCTAATGGTTTTTCTACAAGGATTAATGGTGGGATTAATTGTTAAAATAAACAAAAACTTAAAAATTTATGAATGCAAGAAGAAAATAAAAGAAAATTGAATAGAACACTTACTTGTAATCATGCAACTTAATGCAAGGGTCTTACCAACTTGCACCTCTTGCCACTCTTGGTAGAGTAACCCTCTCTTGTGGAGAGTTAGGGTCCTCAACCTTGAAATGGGTAGAGAGAGAGAGAGAGAGAGAGAGAGAGAGAGAGAGAGAGAGCTATGGAAAGCTCAACCTCTACTTCGATGCCATGGTGAGTTAGAGCATGAGAGAGTAGATAAGAGAAGGAGAGAGGGACAAGAGAACGCACATTAACACCATCATTCATTCACACAATCCTAAGCATGTATGCAACAAAGAAGAATAGAAAGTATACAAGTAGCTTCAATCATAAGAGCAATAAGACTTAACCTCAATTGTATGGGATTATGTGTTTTCTCATTAGTTAAAATGTCTTATATACAAGACTCATTTGTACAATACCTGACTGCCTGAATAATGTTCAATGATCCAATAAGTTACTCTAGGCCAATTTCTTAGTCTAATTGTATATTATCCAATAATTTACTCTGATAATTTACTCTGATAATTTTCTAATCTAATTTTATATTACCTTATAATTTAGTCTATGCTAATTTTCTAGTCTAATTGTACATTACCGACACATTACACAGGTCGTAAGCTTGGTATTTGACTATCTTTTCACATTACACAAGTCGTAAGTTTGGAGATTTTTCAAAATCATTTTACATGACCTCTATTGTATGGTACAAAAATATGGCTTGAAATTATTGTCGTGTGTTCGGAGTAATGTTAGCCAATGTGGTTAACAAAACATATCCACAAACATCTTGTTAGGTGGTGAATACTCTCTCTTATCACCATAAGAATAACTTGTAGCCTCGATGTCATACTCTCCACTATCATAGAAGGTCTTTGCCACATCCTCCAACTCTTCTGCTTGTCCACTTCGAATACCTTAATTGATGGTCACTATATTGCATAAGAAACTATCATGTCTTCCAATTTTGGGTCATGTTCACTTGTTGCATCCAGGGCTGTCCCAAGAAAAGATGGTAGGTCGCTCGATCTGCCTTAGTAAGAATGAATAACTTGAAAATCCGAAGACACTTACATGCTACATATATTCAATGTTAAGCTTCTTGATATGAAAGGAAGAAGCATCATGGCAATAAAAGCCCAAGCTTTTCTATGGTAGCTTGACTCATGATGTTTATGATTGCTTCTCCATTATTGTAGGCTCTACGAATGGTTAAGTCTTGAATAATCACATTAATCGGTGTCAAATCATCATGCAAAAATGGATCATAACTCCTTGTTGTGTGAACTCGTTGGATCATCGCTTGGATGGCTTGGTGCTAATATCTTGTGACCATTGTTTTCTCATGCTTGGACTAATAGCCAAAAGTTGCAGAAGAGTCATGTACACCTTGAGTGTTTGTAGAACCTCCATCAAGTTATATGCCTTAATGCCACAGCCAAGCTCAAAATTTTCCAATCTGACCTTCCGATCTGGAGCTCTTCTTCCACTCGAGCGCGAGTTCTTTTACCCTTAAGAACCTCTACCTTAACTTGAAACCGTTGCCTCAACTTGTTCTCGGTGTTTCTTCTTGAAGCTATCTCCTCAATAGATACGTGCAAAATTTATAGAAGACGGATTAGCCTCCGAGAGCCTTGGACAATCGCGACACACATGGCCACATCTGTAGTAATGAAAACACTACTGGGCTACCCCCTTCTCTAGGTCGGGTATTTGTAGGTCATTGTTGCTGTCATAGTTAAACTCAAAGGTTAGCAAACTCATTAACCAAACGATCCACGACGGGACTCACCTTGTTTGCATATAGAAACCAGTTTTGAAGATGGTTGAGGTCACAAAGCCAACTGCATCTTTGTCTCCTTCTCCTAACTTTAGGGCTAGGAGCAACGGGTTGGGCCACCATTGCTTATCCTTAAGCTAATACTCACTCAAAATGTGAATATTTTTTATTAAACTTTGCTATGATATCGTGCATAGATTTCATAGGAGCTTGACGAATTTTGGATCTCCACCCAAAACTCTATAGGGCTCTATACAGGCCCAAACTCTATAGGGCTCTAAACAGGCCCAAACCTCATATAAAAAGCGTGTACCAGCGCATCTCAATCTTGACGAATGGCTTGGGGCAAGAAAAGAACCAACTCGAGCATCATCGTCAAGCCAAAATTCAAAGTTTTGTATGCGTTCTTAAACACTCCATTTATCTTTGATACTCAAATACATATACTTTTGCAAGAAACACCTCCATGGACAAAGGAGAATTGGGATAAAACATCACCATCTATATTGGAAAAAGACGGAGAAATCACCAAAAATTGATACTAGTCTCGGCAATACATGTTGAAGAGAGGCCTCCACGCTCACCGCACAAAAAATGTAATACATATGAGGATCCGTGTACATGCGTTAATTCGTGTTCATGGAAGCATTAAGAGGGTATCACCTCGACTAGTTATACGCACACCACCACTAATGGTTTCCCATCCTTCACTTAGTTATAATATTTTGTAACCACTTACAAGCTCTATATTATATGAGCCTCTCACACTTGTAACACACAACACTTGTATATACATCTCATCTTAAAATACACACCCTCTTCTTGGCATTTATGCTCACCGTACCTCTGTGTGCAGCTACATTTAGTTTTAACTCTTCTTGGTATTCGTGTTCATCTCTTCCACCATGCCTCTGTGTGTAGCTATGGAAGCTTGGAGCCTCTAACCAAGAATTTCCCTCACACCTTGGTTCTCTAAACCTTCACATGCCTAACAAACACATTTTGATGAACATGGAAAAATTTGAAATCTAGCTAGAAATTCGCATGGAAGAAGACAATTAGGTATGCTTCTGCTCTTGATTTGTTTGATCTCAAATTTGGTAGAAACATACAAACGACCAAATTGCATGCAAACACTACCAAAGATATGATGTCCCGAATTTCAAGGTCTGCCTCCAAGAGTGGAGATGGCTTCAAATCTCTTGAGATGGGAAGAGTTGCCTCAGTGTGGCTTCATATAAGAAAAGTTGATATGCTTCTCAATCGTACTTGATAAGAAAAGAGAAGCTTTTTTTATTATCCTTGTCAATGTCCTTGATTTTTTTCTCAATCATCGAACCAATTTTAGCTTTCTAAAAAAGATTAAAAAAAATGCTTGCTAAGCTTGCCAGTGTGCCACCTAAGCAAGACTACATATAGCTTTTTATAAAAAACTAACGCTTAGCGCATCCTATGCTAAAGGCCTTGATAGATGCCTGATTATTTCAAAACGTAGAATGTGGGTAATCGATTTGTACACTTTGAGAAGGCAAAGAGAACCCTTGATGGGAAGCCAAGAACATCTTACAATAGAATGGCCGAAGTTAAGGAGGTTAATATAATAGGGCCCGACAAGGATCCCAAAACTATATACATTGGAAAAGACCTAACTCCAAAAGAAGGAAAAGACCTCATTAACCTACTCACAGAATTCCAAGATTGCCTTGCTTGGAAATATACAGACTTAGTATATATATACAGACTTAGTGTACATGGTTGCTTAAGACTAATAATAGAGGCTGTACTATTTTTAAGTTTGGCGAGCCTAGTGTGAAAACAATTGTATATAAGTTTGGCTAGCCTTTTGTGAAAAAGCTAGTCACTTGTATATAAGTTTGGCTAGCCTAGTGTGAAAACTAGTCATTTTTATATAAGTCATTTTTGGATAATAAGCAATACACAATCGTTCCCTTTTAATAGCTTACTTGTGAGCTCTCCCTCTTCCCTCTTCTTGATTGCTTGTATGCTTTTGAATATTTCTTGCTTGATGGATGTATGCTAGAAAGGTTTGATTATAGGTTTTCTTCTTGCAATAGCTTCTTCTTCTTTCCCTGCCTTTGTGAGAGAGAACCATCATGAAGGACCATCTCTTCTTGCCTCCATCTAGGCATGAGAGCTCTCCCTTCACCCCTTTGGCAAGGAGAATTTTGGTGTGATAACGGAGTGAGAACGCGAGTAACGAGCTAGCTCACCCACATTGAGAAGCTACAAATTAAGACAATCATGATTTGTATGAAATTAGAGCCTAAGGCTTAGATTTGATTACTTTGAACTAAGAATTAGCTTAGCAATTGTGATTAGGAGAGTGGAATCCACTCCAAATCATGAGCATTGAGCACCATTAGGTTGAATTATTAATTTTTGTTCATGCATTTCATAATTTAATCATGCATTGTGGAATTGGTAGAGTAAAAGCATACTAAACCATAAAAAAAAAATAAAAAAGTACTTAATTAGTTGTATCACAAACCATTAGTTAGGATTAGGATCTTTAATCACACCCCATGAAGTTCAAAAAATCATAAAAACCATCAAAATCCAGGCCAAACTAGATCTCAGCAGGGTAGGGGATGTGAGCCCACTGTCCCGTGCAAAAAGACCTAAAATTGGACATGTAATCCTATGGACGTGAGCTATGGACGTGAGCTAGGAGTCGTGAGACGTAAGTTTGGATGCCTGAGCCATGGATCTCGACATGGGAGCGATGAGCTTAGATACATGAACTTGCAGACATGAGCTTGGAGAGGTAGTTATACCTAATATCATATGGACCAATTGTTAAAGACCTATGCACGGACATGCCTACGCATATCCTTGGAATATTTTTTATCAAACAATGTGTACCAGATACAAATTTCAATGAAAATTCTTGTCCTCATTTATTTGGGCATTGAAGTATAATTAATATCCAATAGGTGCACATCAACCCTCTCACATAAGCCTAGTTCCTAGATTTTCATGTCCCAAGTAGGCCTATTTCATACCAGGAACAAACAAAGGATGTGATTCTAGAGGCATGAACTTGGACACGTGAGCCTAGGGACATGAACCTGCACACATGCGGGCATAGAAATGTGAACATGCATATGTGAGCCCATACACGTAAACTTGCAGAGGTGAACCTGTAGACATGATTACAAACATGAATCTAGAGGCATGAACATGGACACGTGAGTTAGCGGCATGAACTTGGACACGTGAACCTTAATAAGTGAACTTGTATACGTGAGCCTGCATACATGAGCTTGCATACATGAGTCTAGTGATGTGAGTCTAGAGGCGTGAACTTGGACATGTAAGCCTAACATAAAAAAATCTAAAAAATCCTTTTTTTGGGGGGTCTAAAACCATTATTAGACCTCATGAAAAAGTACCCCATATCTTTGAAGCAAACCCAATCTAGAATAGTCGTTAGAAATGACAATACAATGAATTTTAATGCATCAAACCACACCTCCTCAAACCAACCAAGTCTTCAGTTTCTAGCTAAATGACTAACACTCAATAGAGTGCTTCCCGATTAAGAAGGCTAGAATCCTTTGGATCCACCTCAAGCGAGGAACTTTGGAAAGAAATGAGCCAACAAAACACAGATATTAGTGGAGGAATAGTGGGACACTTGGAAACAATACCCACCCCATGGTTGTCTGAACTCTGGATTCACTAACTGACTCTGTAAACATCACCTTAAATTTTATGAAGAAGGCCTTCAACTGCCCTATTTTTGGGTGCTATAGTGAGAAGGAGTGGGAGTAGGACTTGGAACCTTAAGGTTCTCTCTCATAGGAAGCGGTCAAACCATGTCAAATTTCCATAATGTTTCAAACATTTGGTGTCAATTTCTTTATCCCAAGTAGACCATGACAATCAAACAACCCAACAACCATAGTTTATACCAAATTGGACATGTCTCTTTTTCTCTACCACCACCAAGGACAAGTATTCCATAATACATCCAACAACAAGCACACACAGTGCTAGTAGAAGTACTACTCTATATATGAGCCCATTATAGAAGTGTCTTTACCAAGAAAACCTGTTCCAGTTCTTCTTTGTTTTTAGATGAGGAATAAGGAACATGAGGTGACTTAGAGAAGAAGAAGCAATATACGCTGATACTGATGGTTTTCCGACTACCTGTCTTTTGTTTACTTCCATTTGTGTTGTTATTCCTTTATGTTCTTTTTTTATAACACGCTAACATGAATAACAGTACATGTTGGCTTTCCACTAACACTTTGGAGATCCTTCTGTGTTCAATTTCCTTTTGATTCTCTTGGTTTGTTTGTTTGCTAGCATGTTCTTTTCCATGAATGGATTTATCACTAGTTGAGGGATTACCTCTCCCAGCTAAACATGTGATTATTTGTGGTCTTTTAACGATCGTAATGTTGAAATAATCCATCGCAATGTGGCGTCACTGTGTTCCATTCATGTTTATGTATGGATTATGGTTGTTGTCAACGCCTATGCACTCTCTTACATTGATTATTGTCCTGTTGAATTCATCGCTATTCAGTTAGCCAGTCATTGGGGCGGCATAGTTGATTGCATTGAATTTAAAACCATTCATTTTTTCCATGGGTCAAGTTATTATCGCCATCAATTCTTACATACCATTCCCCGTTCCATGTGGTTTGATGATTTTCATCTATATTTTCCATTATTGTGAGTGGCATGCCTGTGTTCTTTGATCTAGATACCAAGTAGGAATCGGATGATCTAGAAACTCTCTGGAATGAGTAGGGGTATGATTCTTAAAAGCCGTGGATTGCATGACTGACTATGAGCAACGTTACGCTACTCGATAGGAGCGCTTGTGACTTACCAGCAGGTTGGCTGACAAAAATCCTTTGGGGACGACGCTAGTCAATATAATTCAGATCCCTGAGATCCATGGGAGGAGAACTCCACTAACGAAGGATCTGGCAGTGATTTCAAAAGTCCGGATGGGCTTGTGCGTGCATGCAACTTGGTTAGTTTCTGGTCTCCTTCGCGGGTCTTGGCACCATTGCTCTAACTTCGGTTCCGTTGGGCCTTGGTACTGCAGCGTTGCTCCTTGTTAGAATGGCTCATTGGGTGTCCTTAAAGTATCCAAAGTTCAATGGCAAGAAAAAAGAGGATCCGAATACACATGTCACCAACTTTGAGAATATTTGGCATGCCATTGGTATGCCACCCATTGTTCCCACAGTTACCAGGCGGAATGCCTTCAGTGGCACTTTTGATGGTGAGGCAACCAATTGGCATGCTCAATCATTTTCATACCTTTGAGGACCTAAGGGATTCTTTTCTTCACCGTTTTTAGAAAGACAAGACCTCTTTCCAAGTGCTAGATAAGCTCCATCGGTTGGCACAGAAGCGGTTGCTAGTGGAGGATGATGCAGCACATTTCTGTACTCTTTTGGAGTCGGGTGGATCTTGCGGATCAGCCAATTGAAGCCTTGACGGGGGAATGGTTTTTTCGTGGATTGCGCAAGAAGCTGAAGCTAGTTGTCACTTTGGTAGATCTTACGGTTGGGGTCTTTAATGCATTAGTGGAAGCCGTTTGGCGTGCCAAGTGCAGATTGATAAGTCACACTTCTAAGAAGGGAAAGCATAAGCACAATTTGGATTCCTTGGATGATGACGAGCAATCATCGGACACTTAAGATGCAAACTTAGATTTGGATTCATACTCAAAAGCACTAGAACCGGAAGAAGCGGAGCCAGAAGCAAGATAAGGAAGTCGATATGTCAACGACTGTTTTGGCAGTATTGGTGAAGTTCACTGGAGGAAGTGCAGGAGCGACTGGATCCAGATTTCGTCCTGGATTTTGGTGTGCCAAGTGCTCTAATGAAGGCAATACCACAAGGAGAAGTGCAAGATGACCCCATATTGTGCGATTTGCAAGACCAACACACGTAGCACAGAAGCTTGCCGATACAATCGTGGTGTTCATCGTTTGCAACAAGTCGCAGGTCCAGTGCAACCTAGTGTTTCCATACAACAAGTGGCACTCGTTATCGGGTAAATGCTCACGCACCACTATATTGTCCTTATGCGTGCGGAAGATCCGGAGGAGGTAATTTCCATTGTTATTATTGTAAAACCCCAGAGCACTACAAGTGTGAATGTCTAGTCTAGAAGCGCCATCAGGGGGAATTACAACAAAATCAAGAGGATGGATCTACTTCTTAGACTTCGTCAATTAATATGGTCCAGATTGAGCTTCTTCTAGTGGAAGACAATTCAACAATGGTGGCAATGTCACGTTTATAGGAGCTAATGAGATAAAAGAGAAATGTGATTTGCCAAGGGTAAAGGAAAAACCCATGGATTAGGTGGAACAAAAGTGTGTCTGGGACCAGGTTGCCAAGTTAGTGCTGCAACAAGAAGCACAAGGGGCGGTCCGAAACGATCAACAGGTTAAGACATGACCAGAGATCATTGGAAGCGTTTAGCTCTCCGTAGTAGTAAAACTTTTTCGGTATTTTTGGGCCAATTATATAAACTGGGCATTGATCAAATAATTCTTTGGTGTGTACAATCACATGAGTAGCAAGCTGTACTGATGGAAGCAATAAGAAAGTTATTCTCTTGATTTAATATACATATTACAATAACACAAATGAGAAGCATGAGCTACAACTTCCACACATTCCAATGGAATTTGTGGCAGCCAGTTTAAGAGTGGTAGCACTGCTCAATTATCTTCCAAAGAGTCTGAAGCAAACAGGTTGGAACAGTTACTAGCTCTGGAGGAGAAGTAGTTGCAGAGCATCTGGACATCCGATGTCATCCAGTGTTGGAGGAAGCGGTGGATTGATCAAAATACAAAATTTTAATTTTTTGATGTTAATGATGTGGTTTTATTGTTTAACTCCAGGATTAGTTCACATCTAGGTAAACTTAAGGTGCCAATGGATGGGCTCATATTGGATATTTTCCAATCTCTCGGATGTCCAGTTGTAGAGCATCTGGACATCCGATGTCATCTAGTGTTGGAGGAAGCTGTGGATTGATCGAAATACAAAATTTTAATTTTTTGATGTTAATGATGTGGTTTTATTGTTTAACTCCAGGATTAGTTCACATCTGGGTAAACTTAAGTTGTCAGTGGATGGGCCCATATTGGATATTTTCCAATCTCAACACCGACACATTTGAATTAGTGACATTGGATGGTGTGAAACTGTCAAGGTTCGTAAATGGTTTCCGATTAAAGACTGATTTTGGATGGTTACCATAATCGACTGTTCAAGTGTACATTGTTTTTGTCATGCACATATCAACCACGTGTCCTAGTCCACGTTACACTTATGCATTGGTCCGTGATTTTCCAAATTGGGCTATTATTACCATAAAATGGGGCGGCCTCTCTTTAACTTCCCTTCACTCACGTCGCTGTCTTGCTCTTTTGAATGTTGTGCATCTTTATTATTGTCATCATAATGAAATCGTGTGGAGATATTTTGGCCATTTGGAATATCATTACCATATTTAACGTTCTCATTACCTGCTTTTCATCTTTCGTTTGCACTCTTCTACCATTTTTTGTTTCATTGAACTTGCTTTCTTGGGTATCTCTGCTTTCATTTCTTTCATCGCTTTCATTGATTTCGTCGCCCTCAGAGTTCATTAGTAGTAGCCATGGTTGAGTTTGACAAACTCTGTAATTCTTGATGTCAATTTGAATAAAAATAGAGCTTAGCTCGAGAAGGTGGGTCTTCTACAATTTGCTTCACTGTGCAATGGAACCCGTAGGTGCTTGGCCGCCTAGACGTTTTGGAGCAGATGTTGGAAATGCAAAAGAACAATTTCATCAAAACAATAGAGGGAAACATAGCATTTACTATAGAGTATATCTCTCAGATATTCAAATTGCCTTTGGAAGAGGTAGTGGAAGTCCTGCTAGCCAGTGATGAAGATATGGAGTTCTACTTCAGCTCCAAGGTTCTTAATTGAAGTAATCATCTTAACACACAAAGTCACATACATGTCAAGAAGGGCCATGGGCCTATATTTGTATGAGTCTGCACGAAAACCAATTGCTTGGGTAAGAATTTTATATCAGCACAACTGAAGGTAGAACACAAGAGTATTGGGCTGAATTTAAAGACCAAGATTGGTCTATACATTCAATTCATGCATCAAGAAGTTTTGGAAAGCATGAAGGTCCTCATACAACTATTGTAGGTGCCTTTGGATTTATGCATAAAGACAAAAAGAATAAAAAGAATTAAGTACAAGAAGACACCCGATAGCTGTTGCTGCTGTGCAGAAGGAGCCCGAGAGGAGAACCTCATGAAAGAATATGGCAAAGGAACTACCTTTCCAGATCCAGCTGTGGTTCAGATAGGAGCTCCGCCCCAATTTATTTTCTGGATACTATGGAAGAAATCAATCCGATGATGTTGCAAGCTGCATGCAGGTACATATCTCAATGTGCTGAAAAGACAATAGCCCTTTAGATAGGAATACAAACATTAAAAGAGGAGCTACAAAAAGCCAAGGAAGACTTGCAAAACATCTCCGTAGTCCAACAGAAGGAACAAACTGTGAGATCCCACTGCCCCCTCTGCGCATCGGATTCCTGGTTACTAGAAGCAGCGGAAGTAACTTCCTCTTGCGCGGGCAGGGTTTCCCACTCGGGGCCTTGCCCTCGAATGTCCGGACACGAGACTAATCTGGTGGTCATTCCGAAATCGAAACCGGGAAAATTTCCCTTGCCCGAAAAATGGGGACGATTCCACCTTTTTGATTTTCTTAACGAATTTTCTAACGGGGTCAAGAGACTAAACTAACCTTCATCTGATTAAACCAGATAGAAGGAAAACTATTACAGACTTAACTTGAAGAAATCAACGCTTTTTTCCTAACTGAATCAGGCACAGCCGTTGATCTATTCATTTGAGAAGTCTTCAAGTTTTTATTTAACTACTCGAGTTCTAAGCGTATTCCTATTATTCAACTTCATTATTAAAACTCTACTGATTCCAGCCTAACCCCATCCGGCCCATGGGTTAGCCACTGCCCAACTACTCGAATTGGTAGAACCAAACAATTACTCACCCACCCATAATTGAATTCCTTTCTTAACTTTTGCTTTCGAATACAGATATGCACACACTCCTCTTTAAACTTTAACTTATAAAACAATTCATTGACAAACAATTATTGGTTACAGATGTCATAACTCAAAATTTCCATCCAATCCTTGTTTCTCAACAAAACAGTATCACTCTGGACTCTCCGTTTTGAGGGTCAGCAAAACGAGATCCAATAATAGATTACAATAATCATTGGTCCATTATACAATATCTTCCACGACATACGCATGGGTGTCCTAGGCACCGCGAGCCCATGCATCGCCTGGTCAGAACCCTCAAGGATCCTCCTTAGGTGTCCTAGCAATTCACTCAGGGACCGCTTCGTCGGCCCTCGTCCATCGTACTAGAAGCATACCATTTCCTTTAAGAAAATAGGGTTTTTATGCAAGTTTTCAGTTTTGATTTTCTTTTGAATACAATGAGTATATCTTAAATCCGTATCCCCAAAACTTCATAAACATAATACTGAATTTCAAAACAGAATTCCTTGAATTCTATAACCTTGATCCTCAAATCAATTCAAAGGGTCTCAACTTAGTTTCAGATTTGGTGGGTGATTTAAGTGTATTTTCTTGAACTGGTCACATTGTCTTTCCTTAAAACTGATGAAAGAGTTTGGTCTTGGTCATAATCTGATTCAGGGTTCGAGTCTGATAAGGTTCTTCCTGAACTATCTTTCTCAAAAAGGGGTGATATTTCAGTTACTATTTTACTGAATTTCATTCATTGAATATTCACTTAACTAATTTCTAAATTAATCACAAATTTCGATGATGAATAAATTAATCATTTATCTGAATATTTCGACTTCGATAGATTTCTTGAATTTTCTCTTTACAATCCGAGTGAATATAAAACGATAGAAATTTCTCTCTTAAGTATTTACTTATTCATTTATCAAATACTCGTAGAAATTAAACATAGAATTAAAGAGAAATCTAATTTTGATATAAAAATTTTTTATGCATCTATTTATGCATAAAATCTAACTTCAATGGAAATAAAACTTTTATATAAAAGAAAATCCTTTTATGCATCTATTTATGCATAAAATCAATTTAATAGAAATAACACTTTTAAAATAAAAAGAATTTCTATTATGCATCTTTCCATGCATAAATTCAAATGAAAATAACACTTTCATAATAAAAAAATTTCTATTATGCATCTTTCCATGCATAGAAATTAAATCCAATGAGAATAACACTTTTATAATAAAAAAATTTCTATTATGCATCTTTCCATGCATAGAAATTAAATCTAATCATATGGCATGAGGGACTTGGTAGAAAGCAAAAGAGGGGAGAGAAAGAGAGAGGTTAGAGCATCACCATCCATACAAGCACACACCAACAATCAAGCATCCAAGCAAGCATAAATCCACAAGCTCGAATCAAAGAGAAAAAGAGTGAAGAGGCAAAGCTCAAATGAGATGGGATTGTCCCTTTTCATATTTCATACATGTCTTATATATAAGAGGGCTTGATCCCACTTTATGAGTGCTCTCCTCCTACCTTGAGTATCAATTTGCATAACACCTTATTCATGCTCTCCACCTAACCATTGGTAGTAGGCGCAGGACTTTTTGAGGAAGACTTGATACCTAGCAAGCAAGCTATCCATCATCTCATTGATGAAATGGGGACCTTTGTCACTGACTATCTCTATAGGGAACCCAAATTTGATGAAATGGGGACCTCTATCAACTGACTATGTCATTGATGAAATGGGGACCTCTGTCAAAAACTGACTATGTCATTGATTAAATGGGGACCTCTGTCACTGACTATCTCTATAGGGAACCCAAATCTGATGAAATGGGGACCTCTATCAACAACTGGCTATGTCATTGATGAAATGGGGACCTCTATCACTGACTATCTCTATAGGGCATCCGAATCTGATAAAGATGTTTTCATAGAGGAGCTTTGCCATTGTGGGTTGCCATGTTGTCCTTAGTGGCCTTTGCCTTAACCCATTTTGGTGGCATAAATGGTGGCCACAAGAATATATACATAGCCATTAGGGTGAGCCTTTGGAGTGTTAGGCCGCGCAAAGTCTATGCCCCATCTCTGAAAGTGCACCCACGAGGTGGAGACATGGAGTGGTGGTGGTGGAGAGAATTGTCTACTTTTAGGCTTGGGACTTGGCCTTTGGCACACACATCACTTGGTGCAAATGGTTCTTGAAATTTGTAAAAAGGATGGCCAACCACAACCTAGACTATTGCATGATCTTTTTTTATTGTGATGTGCCATGGGAGATGGCTACCACCTAGACTTGCATGGGCATTTTCCACGATTAAATTCACCTCACGAGGGTTTATTCTTCAACATTAAAGTACCTCATTCCTGCCCAACCACCATCTTATACAAAATGATCTGGTATGGCCGGTTTGTTGATGAGAAGTTTTCATTTCTCCTTGGGGATCATTGCTTCAAGGAAGCACGTTGTGCTCAGTAGCACCACAATATCTTCATACCAAGTGGGAGTGGTCTAAATAAAAAGCTATTTGCAAGATTATCATAAATGCTGCTCACTAGCTCACCATTAGTGGCTCTTGAAAGGTTTCCTGGTTGCACCATAATCTCGAATTCAAACTCCTGAAACAACAGTAGCCACCTCTAGATACAACTAGTAGCTTGAGCCTTGTTTAGTAGATACTTTGAGGCTTATTGATCAATATTTACTATAAAATGGGTGTTGACCCAGTAATGACAAAATTTATGTAGGGTAGATAATACAAAAACCTTTCCTATCTATGGTGGAGTAGTTATACTCTTAGCTCAAGTTGACGGCTTGCATAGTGATATGTCTGTCCATCTGTTAGAAATATGTGATCTAGCATCCATTCTTAGTGTGTTTCCTTAGTGATACCTTAGAGTGATTTATTCTAAGGTTAGAAGGCTCAAATTACTGGGTGTAGGTCTAGTTGTTATCTTCCTTTGATTGGGGCATCACCTTTTAGGTGAGTCATGTGAGAAATCATAGGGAGATGGAGAGAATCAAGGGCCCTAGGCACCTCCCTCTCATTAGTGTGTTTCCTTAGTGATACCTTAGAGTGATTTGTTCTAAGGTTAGAAGGCTCAAATTACTGGGTGTAGGTCTAGTTGTTATCCTCCTTTGATTGGGGCATCACCTTTTAGGTGAGTCATGTGAGAAATCATAGGGAGATGGAGAGAATCAAGGGCCCTAGGCACCTCCCTCTCATGAGTCTATAAATTCAGGGACTACTACTCACACATTACAGAGCTAGAGATAGCTAAGTGGAGAGTATAGTGCCCATACTTTGTGTACTTGATTATGTGGTCCTTTGTGGAGATACTATCTCTTTGCTCTCTTCATTGGTATTTTTCTATGTGATGCATTTGTGGTGTCCTTGAGTATACTCCATTGCTCATTGGTTACACTTCATTAACATCTAAGTGGTGGCATGTGTTGCTTTAATGTTGTGAGATTTTTTATGTGATGATCTTGTGCATTGCTTGATTCATTCAATAACTAAGCTCACACCATGTCTTTTAACATGGTATCCGAGCTCCTTTCCATGGGAATGTAATCTTTCATGAGTTGATAGATACATCTTTGTGATTGTGGGTAGCATTCTCTATTAACATTGAGTGGTATTCTTTGTCAGTGACTCTTTGTTGCATTTGTTTTTGCTGATTCATCACTTCATTGTGTGGCACATTGGAATGAAGAAGAAAGTGTTGCATTTTAGGCCTGATTCATCACTTCATTAAGTGGCACATTGGAGTGAAGAGGAAGGAGTTAAAAAAGTTTTCGCATGTGTGTGTAGGTCTTTATGTGAGCATAACCTCTTTGTGGATCCTATCTTGAAATCATTATCTCATCTATTCCTCTCATCCTCTTAGTAAGTGGCACAATAAGGGATTAAGGGAGGGATTATTAGTGGGCTACACCATTGTGGGTGTGAATGAGCATTTCTATGTGAGAGACACTTTGTGTGTGAAGAGAAAATAGTGGTGGGGTGAGAGCATTGTGAAGGGAGTTTGATTGCATTAAAGCATTGAAGATGACGCAAAGATCTACTTCAAGTCATCATCGGCATTCCAAAGGCCTTTCTCAACACTAAACTTGATGGGTAGTAACAACATTAATGGAGGTACCACTTACTATTTTTTCTGAGTGACAGAAACAGTGTGCAAAACATGCGCAAATTGGAGGGCCTAATTACTCTTGGGTGATTTCCTATTGCATCCATTATTTTGGGGACTTTGTAGCCCACCATAGGGCATCAAGCTTAGGGTTGTGGGCTTGTAGAAAAAGCCCAATAGACTCTGCCTACACCTATTTAACATGTGAGTATCTCAGAAGGTTGAGAGAAGTAGCTGATTTTTGGAGGCCATCATTCCAAAAATCAAGCCACGCACCAGTGCCATTCGTGTGGGGATCCTGTAGCCCATTCTGTGGGGGCAAAGTGGCTAAGCACAAGAACCTACAAAATGAGCACCTACAGAGCATGCAATTCAGCATTCTTCCCGAAAGGGTTTTGTAGAGTCTGGGTACAAGAAATTAAGTGGTAATTCATTAGGAATTTTTGGGAACCAAAGAGGGCCTCTTGGATTAACTTTTGATTAGGAATGGACTAATAGGAAGAGGGCTCGGTGCACATTTTTGACTTCTTTGATCCTAGGGGACCTAGGCTTTGGTTTGCTAATGGGGCCTAATTACTACTCTTGTCCCCCTACCTCTTGGGCCCAAACTTAGAGGTCTCCCCACCTAGAATCACGCAGATTAAAAACCCTAAAAATCAAGAAAATTTATTTTTTCCTAAAAGTGTGTTTTCCCTCTCAAACTTCCCCCAACATACTCTAGGTTTGGAAAGCTCATTTTGAACCTCTTTCTTCCTCTTCTAAGCTCTCCATTGCTGCAGAAACTCCTTACCTCTCAAGCTCTACCTCCTTGTCAAGCTCCCTCAATCTCAAGCTCCCTCAACCTCTTTCTTCCTTTTCTAAGCTCTCCATTGCTGCAGAAACTCCATCCCTCTCAAGCTCTCCCTCCTTCTCAAGCTCCCTCCCTCCCTCTCTCTCTCTCTCTCAATCTCCCTCCCTCTCCATTGCTGTAGAAACTCTATCCCTCTTTAGTCTACTCTAGGTTCAGGAAGCCTATTCTCAAACTCTAACCCTCTTTTAAGCTTTCCATTGCTGCACCGAGAAAACCTTGAACTTTCTCTCCTCTCCACTCCTCTGTTGTAAAACAAGCTTTTCTTTTCCCTTCTTCTCTTTTCTTACCACCATGGCCTCTTCCAGTAATGTGAGAGGACCTAGGGAGAAGGTGGAAGAGCTTGTGCTGCATAACACAAGAGATGAGAATGGAGTTTGGGCTCCAACAAGATTCAGGGTTGGGGCTTGGGTCTATATGCAACCAAGCTCTAAGGGACCACATCGAGTGCGTCAACTAGGGAATATGCTACATCATTGGGAAGGGGCGGCTACAAGGCTTCAAGCATACTAAGAAGGAAGGATTGGTGCAAACACTGTGGACAAAATAGGTAATATTTCTTGAAAACGAGAAACATTTGGCATCTTTCAAAGATTCCATCGAAAAAGTTCAGTTTTTTACCTCTTTTTAAAAAGTGGTCTACGCATGTGTACAACACTACCAAAAAACGATAATATTTTGGGCACTTTATACATTTCTTACAAAAATTGATATGAAAAAAAAGACTTCGTTTTGCTTACTTTTTAAGATTATAATTGAAAATCTAACAATAAGTTTTCAAAAAACATGCCAAAATAGAGACAATATTTATTATTTCCATCTTTAATCCATAAAAAAATGATACAACTATAAAAAGAAGCTATTTTCTAAACACATAACTTATGGCATAGTTATGGTTCCTCATAATCATTGCTACACCATCCCTAGTTAATGTGCCTTTCCCTGAGAAGGTAGACCAAGCATCCTCTTCTTCACTATCTGCAAATACATTTTTTTTCTTCTATGTGTACACTTGAAGCTTAGACTCCTTGGGTCATCTGCCATGTTAGCATGATTGAGGATGTGCTACAGAGTGCAACTATAAAAAACTATTTATATTATTATATATTACAAAAGTGTTATCTTAATACAGTTATCATCTTAATTATAAAACCCTATTTTGACTCTTGATGAGAGTAGTATTAAAATCCATTTTGAAGCTCTTGAGTATCACAATTTCTTAATTGATAAAATTTTTTTTAAGTGTTCGTTACGTATAGATGAGTTTTAAAATATCATGAATAAGCTATTTAAAAGTTGTCTAAAATTCAGCATTCTTCCCGAAAGGGTTTTGTAGAGTCTAGGTACAAGAAATTAAGTGGTAATTCATTAGGAATTTTTGGGACCCACAGAGGGCCTCTTGGATTAACTTTTGATTAGGAATGGACCAATAGGAAGAGGGCTCGGTGCACATTTTTTACTTCTTTGATCCGGGGGCCTAGGCTTTGGTTTGCTAATGGGGCCTAGTTACTACTCTTGTCCCCCTACCTCTGGGGCCCAAACTTAGAGGTCTCCCCACCTAGAATCGCGCAGATTAAAAACCCTAAAAATTGAAAATTTTTAATTTTTTCCCAAAAGTGTATTTTCCCTCTCAAACTTCCCCCCAACATACTCTAGGTTTGGAAAGCTCATTTTGAACCTCTTTCTTCCTCTTCTAAGCTCTCCATTGCTACAGAAACTCCTTACCTCTCAAGCTCTACCTCCTTGTCAAGCTCCCTTAATCTCATTGAGCTCCCTCAACCTCTTTCTTCCTTTTCTAAGCTCTCCATTGCTGCAGAAACTCCATCCCTCTCAAGCTCTCCCTCCTCAAGCTCCCTCCCTCCCTCTCTCTCTCTCTCTCAAGCTCCCTCCCTCTCCATTGCTGTAGAAACTCTATCTCTCTTTAGTCTACTCTAGGTTCAGGAAGCCTATTCTCAAACTCTAACCCTCTTTTAGGCTTTCTATTGCTGCACTGAAAACCCTGAACTTTCTCTCCTCTCCACTCCTCTGTTGTAAAACAAGCTTTTCTTTTTTCCTTCTTCTCTTTTCTTACCACCATGGCCTCTTCCAGTAATGTGAGAAGACCTAGGGAGAAGGTGGAAGAGCTTGCGTTGTGCATAACACAAGAGATGAGAATGGAGTTTGGGCTCCAACAAGATTCAGGGTTGGGGCTTGGGTCTACATGCAGCCAAGCTCTAAGGGACCACATCGAGTACGTCAACTAGGGAATATGCTACATCATTGGAAGGGGCGGCCACAAGGCTTCAGGCATACTAAGAAGGAAGGACTAGTTTCCATAGTGCAACATGTGTATACCCTTGGAGACCTGTACATTCAAGGCCAACGACCAAGGTTTCCTTCAAATTGTCAGTGTAACATAAACACAGCTTTAACAACATGCTAATATTGGATTTTTTGTTTCAAATTTTCTTATGATTCTCCATTTTCTTATATCTCTCTGCAGATATTTTCCCCTCTAATTATGTTGAGGAACAACCACTCCAAGCCCCACTGGAGTTTTCTATGCTATGCATGCATTGGGGAGGCAATGTTTGTATCTCAAAGCCCAAGTGATCTTGTACAGAACAATATCTTTTTCTTTTCTCACTCATATTTTGTAGATAAAAAACCAGGTGGCAAGCTAGAAGAGATCCCCAACCCCCCTCTTAACAATCCCAAATGGCCCAAACTTAATTCTTGGACCATCTTATGCTTAAAGTTTAAGATGGTAAAGTGATATCAAGACATCACTCATGTTTTCAAAGGCATCTAGGTCAGTAGGGCTAAATTGGTTTTGTCCTTTACATGTTTTTGTGCACATGTTCAATTCCATGCCAATGCACCAAACTGTTCAATTCCATGCCAATGCACCAAACAAAAACAATGCATATTTGTAAGGAGGTACAGTCTGACCTCATTCAAGGATTACTACTAGGAGAGGGTTGGGAGGTTAATGAGGGGTCACATCAAGGTGATGTGTACAAGTGTAATGTAGTAGATTCTACAGTGTCTTTCAGGTTCTTTAAAGCATGCTATATTTTGTACATGCGTCTGCACTACCAAAGATGGATGCAAAAGCACGGGGCATGGATTCCACTTTAAGCCTCAGAAGAAGATATTATGCCTATTGAGGTAGTTGTGATGATGCAAAATGGATGGATTGAGCAAGTGACAGCAAGCAAGCATTGGAGCCTAGCATACCTGCGTCAACACTTTAGCATCATGGGCTTTGACAATGTGGAAGAGTCAAGTTTCAAGTTGATGAGAGAAGAAAGGTATATCTGATTCCACTACATGTCTAGAATTAACCCTTACACTTTCTGGTTATTGTGCCACTTTCTATATTTTTACAGATTGGGAAGCATAAGGAGGGGACAACCATGGTCTCAGAATCATGGCAAATGGGGGACCTTGAATTTTCAACAGAGCAAGGTGCATAGGCCTACCAACACATAGTAGGCATGTGGAAGAGCTTGAAGATGAACTGAGTATATGGGAAAATAGCCTCTGTTTTGATGCACATGAGGGGCAAGAGTTTCAAGATCGAGGTGAAGGCAATGACAAGCTTTCAAGTCAACAAGGAGATGGAGATCAACATGAAGTAAATGTCACAAGAGGGGCAAAAAATGAAGACATTATAACAATTTTAGATTAGATGACATGCTTGTAATTTTGTAGCAGGCTCTTTTTAAACCAATCTTTATTTAATTAAAATATTAATATTTTTGCAAACTATAATTTTTTTGTCTAATGGTCTAGTGTGAAAAGGCCAAACTTTAAATTTTAACTATAAATAGCCAAAGGTGCCTTCTTTCTCATTTTCATGCGATAGAAACCAAGCACGAGCTCACACTATCTCTTTGCATTCACATGGCTACCCACTTTGACAACTTCTGTGAGTTCCTCTCCACCACCCCGTGGGCGGGCAAGAGCGAGCTCTTTGTTATGTTCTCTCGTGAAGTCGACTTTGAAAAGTCGCTCACCCTTGCGTCCCAACATTATGAGACGCAGATTGCATACATGGAGCAATACTTGGCTCCCCACTCCATCTCCTTTCCCCATTGCCCCAATGATCGATGGGTGCCTATTGAGCTGCTTAAGTACATTCAACAATATGCCCGCCCCTACATCCAGCGCCTTGAACGCTTCATCAACATCTGCATCCTCGTAGGAGCTTACTGTACCTTCAATAAGCAGGAGGTGAAGAGGTTGGAAAAGGGCAATTTAGGAACTAGGATCCTCTCGTGGCTCGCCACTTTTGCGTTCCTCATCAGCGAGATGAGGATTTGGATGAGGAGGTAAAGATGCTTACATTGCAGTTTGGCAGGGTATTTGAGGGATGACACGGAAGTTAAGGCAGTAGGAATGAATGCTGGTGTAGAAGAGCAGCTTACATCAGAGCACTTTCTAGAGGGTGCACAATCTGCAGCAGCTGAACAGCCCACTGTAGTAGAAGATGCAGGGCCATCTTCCCCACACGAGGAGAGCAAGGTGCTACCAAAGCTTTAGATCAATCTCTTGAGCACCGTTGTGGTGGAAGGTGAAGAATACTTATTTCTTCATGACATTGGCTTGAGAATGGATGAATGCTTGGGCATTATATGCACGCGATGTGAGGTGGACCTTGATACGTCCAACCTCGATCCTCACCTAGATAGTGCTATATTACCCCTTGGAGAATCTATCGCAGAGATAGTTGCTTTGGTCAAGGAAATTGTGGTTGAGACCACGGAGCAAGCCCTAGTTTCAGAGGAGGAATTCATAACCTTACAAGACAAGCTAGACGCTAAAAATGATACCCTTGTTGCTGGAGTGATGGAGGAGACCAAAGTACCAAAAAAGAATGAGGCTAAGTCCTCAATTGACCTCTCCGCCCCCACCAGCACTTTGGCAAAAGAAGACATTGAGCAAGAGGTAATAATCGACCTCTTACAACCTAGAAACATTTGTAATTATGTATAGGAAAATATTTTGATTTTTCCTTTAATTGCAAAGGGTGGTTGAAATTGACGCATTTGCTGGGAGAGGTGGCAGCAGAGCAGAGACCAGGCCAAGGTCCATGGACATGATGCTGCGTTGGCACACTATCTTGGTCGATTTCCTATGGATGGCATCGCCATTATCCATAGGGACTACACCCCTCAATCTGCCTTCACTCTCTTCATTTTGAAAGCCCTCTCTAAGGTGCTCTGTGTAGCCTCTATGGCACAGAGCATCAAATGTATAGTTCTGATGATTAAAAAATCCCTTACCTTCGATGTTTTTGGTTGTGGATTTAGAGGTAAGCTTCTTGCTCGTATAGGTATAGCCAAAAGCATAGGCATAGAGTATCCTCAAGAAATAGACCAATCACTCCTTGAGCACACTTTGCCCACCAATAACAAGAGAAGGAAGCTCAATATTGTAAGAAAGCTTTTGTAAAGATGATGTATCGCTTCTTATTACAATACAATTTTTGCAAACTTATTTTCATCAAGTATATCATTGTTTTTTCTAGTTTGTACCATCAATGTTTTTGTGAATGCATCCGAAATGACCCGGGGAGCCTGGGGGGAGCAGTGCCAAAACAGTGCAAATTTTGAGCCTGCACCGCTGCTGTAGAGCCCAAATTCGCACTATTTTGGCACAGCTTCCCTAGCCCTTCACGAGCAATTCTGATGCATTGGATGACAAATAATATATTTTTACACATGATTAAAGGTATTTTTATCTTGTAAATTACCGTTTCTCATAATCAATGTACTCAACTTGATTACAAATGCATCAAAAATGATTCTGAGTGGCTGGGGGAGCAGTGCCAGAACAGTGCAAATTTTGAGCCTGCACCGCTGTTGTAGAACCCGAATTCGCAGTGTTCTGGCATAGCTTCCCCAGCCCTCCAAGAGCAATTTTGATGCATTGGATGACAAATAATGTATTTTTACACATAATTAAAGGTATTTTTATTTTATAAATTACTATTTTTATAATTAATGTACTCAACTTCATTATAAATGCATCAGAAATGATCCTGAGTGGCTGGGGGAGCAGTGCCAGAACAGTGCAAATTTTGGAGCCTGCACCGCCGCTGCAGAGCCTAAATTCACACTGTTCTTGCATAGCTTCCCCAGTCCTCCAGGAGCAATTCTAATGCATTGGATGACAAACAATGTAATTTTACACATAATTAAAGTTGTTTTTATCTTATAAACTATTGTTTCTCACAATTAGTGTACTCAACTTCATTTTATAAATGCATCAGAAATGATCCTGAGTGGCTGGGGAGCAGTGCTAGAACAGTGCAAATTTTGAGCCTACACTGTCGCTGGCAGAGCCTAAATTCGCACTATTTTGGCATAGCTTCCCCAGTCCTCCAGGAGCAATTCTGATGCATTGGATGATAAACACTATATTTTTACACATGATTAAAGGTGTTTTTATCTTATAAACTACTATTTCTCACAATTAGTGTGCTCAACTTTATTATAAATGCATCAGAAATGATCCTGAGTGGCTAGGGGAGAGGTGCCAGAACAGTGCCAATTTTGAGCCTACATCGCCATTGCTGCAGAGGCCAAATTCGTACTATTTTGGCACAGCTTCCTCGGTCCTCGAGGAGCATTTCTGATGCCTTGGGTGACAAACTGGCACATGATAGACACTCCATGTTAAACAAACATGATGACACCAAGACATTGTAAGAGAAACTTAAAATTTTAATTATCAGAAGGTTACAAATGAAAGCCAGATAGGCTTGTTACAAAGGGGGGTAAACCGATGGTAGAATCTCTGGACTCCCTTGTAGTTTGTTGGTGGGGGTATTTCCAAGATAACCTTGATTTTTCTCTCATACATCTATGGAAATCCCATTTTTGGACAGTATATGCCCAAGAATAACTCTGTATTTCACCTAAAACTGGCATTTGTAAGGATTTAAGGATATGTAATAAAATCTACACCTTTCAAACACCCTTCTTAGGAACGCTCTCTTTCCATAGACAAATGAATGCACAAATCATCCAAGAAAGCTTCTAGAAACTTTCTTAAGAAGTCCTTAAAAGTAGTATTCATAAGTCTTTGGAACGTGGCTGGTGCGTTGATTAGATCAAATGGCATAACTATGTAGGCATATACACCATGCTCAGTGATAAAGGTCATTTTAGCTTGGTCCTTAGGTGTGATCGAAATTTGATAATAGCCTAAGTATCCATCCAAAAAGCTATAAGCCTCCTTGCCCACAACTTGTTCAAGCACATGTTCTGAATATGGCAAGGGTAGTCATCCCTGTGCATGGCAACATTCACTTTCTTGAGATTAAGACACACTCTAAGTTCTCCATTCTTCTTTGGCACAACGACCAATGGGTCAAACCCATTCTGAGTGTTGTTCAATCTCATAGATGAATCCACACTCAATGAGTTTATAGATCTCTTCCTTAACAATGCTTGCATATTTGGGATTCACTGGATAGAGTTGTTGTTGGACTAGTTTACATCGGGTACCATGGCAATAGTGTGTTGTACCACCTCTGTGGGAACTCCCTTCATATCATGGTATGTCCATGCAAAGCAATCCCTATACTCCTTGAGAGACGAGCTACAAGTTTAGTCTCCTCGGTCTTATTTAAGTCCTTGGCTACCCTGCTTACAATGATGAGAGTACACAAGGTGTATCTCTAGAGTTAACCTCAACTCCTTCATCATATGGTCTGTAAGTCATAAGATTTGGTTCAGAGGTAGCGGTTGAGGCCGAACCTCTGCGATAGCTAGCTACGCAGTCAAAAAGACTGGTAGCTGGCTTGGTTGGTGAGACTTAGTTAGGGTTCTCACTTCTTGAGACTGGGGATCCTTCCATTGACTCAAAATCTAACAAATTATCACTGGCCCCTAGTACAAGTCCTTATACAATGCTAAATTGGGTTCCGACTAAAGGTCCTACGCCCAGTGTAGGGTGGTACATACCTAGCTCGATAGATGCACTCTCATCTATATTGGCCTCTAATACACGGTTAGATTGTAGGTACATATGAATATGGGGTGTTAGGTCCTATAGATGTCCCAAACAAGTTTGGAAATTTTTGAAATTATTTTTTTTTCGAAAAATTTTTGGATTGTCCAAAGTTTTTACAAAACACATCTTTTGTGTTTCTTAACCTATCTAGAACCAGAAATAGTGTACTATTTTTGGGTCAATCAAGCGTTGTAGGCGTCGGCTCCCATAGTTAAGCTCCTTAACTATGTAAAAATGCAAATTTTTCAAGTGTCACATAAGTTGTGTCAACACAATCGTGATAGCCTAAAACATATATTAGGCAACTTTGTGCGTACACTTTTTGAAAAAAATATATATTTTTCTTTGCCATTGGACCTTTACCTTTTCCTTTTCTCTTTTCACGTTTTATTTTTTATTCTTCATTTTTTACTTTTTTATTTTCACGTTTTTGGTTTACTGTTTACGGTTTTAATTTTTAGTTTTATCGAAAAGGGGTTTTCCTAGAATCTTTGACTTGGGATGTACACGCATTAAATGCGTCCAACTACTCAAAACAGACTTTTGGACTTTTTAGACTAGTGGCCTAAAAGCCTGCACGCATTAAATGCAGTCAAGCCAATCAAAATGTCCCAGATTATAGAGAGGATTAAGTATAATTAACTCATGTCAATTACACTAATGCAAAAATGCAGAATGTGCAAAAAACACAAAAAATTATGTGTTATAAATCCTCCCCTAATTTATGTTTTTATTCTGATTTTCCCACGTAAGGAGTCAAAATTGGGATAAACACTATGCAAGGAAACTAATTTTGTGGTCTATTTAACCCAATTCTTTAAATTTAATGTTCAATTGATTTTTTTTAATTTAAAAATTTTAAAAATGTAGAAAACAAGAAATGCAAAAAATCACAAATTGAACTTGTA
This sequence comes from Cibotium barometz, assembly GCF_041138505.1. Taxonomy (NCBI): domain Eukaryota; kingdom Viridiplantae; phylum Streptophyta; class Polypodiopsida; order Cyatheales; family Cibotiaceae; genus Cibotium; species Cibotium barometz. The sequence continues at coordinate 8,131,328 of NC_141074.1, forward strand.
AATGATAAGTTAAATAAGAATTAACCTAAATGCACAAATTGCATAACTCACAGGAAATGAAAAACATGTAGAAATTGAGGAAATTGAACAATATGCAAAAATTACAAAAATTGCCGATTTCAATAACAATGCCACAAAATGGACACATTTTTAGCAATTCATTTCTACCCTTCTTGAAAATACAAAAAAAAAGATTTATAACAGAATTCAATCATATGCACATACCATTTAAAATGCATTGTGGCTATGCGGTAGGGCTATTCCCGATGCCATTTATGGGAAGCCCTTGCACCATAAAAAAAGTGCAAGAACTAACCAAGGTCATAGGACTTTGCCCAACTGCACTCGAGAGCATAAAGCAGCTCAAACCCAGAAGCTAATCTTTCATAACCTAGCTCGCATGGGTAAGGTGTGTCACTCACCTCGTGAATGCTTGTGCTTAGATTCTCGTGGAGGAGATGATGTTGCCACACATAGCCACACTCCAAAGCTCCACTCTAATGCCGTCGCCGCACTCCAATGGAAGCTTGACCCTCCTCTCACTCAATCTCCCTCTATCACATACACTCACACATACACAATGAGCATATAGTTGCTCTAATGGAATTAGGCAAGCAAGAAAGACACACAAGAGCGCAAGAGAGTAGAGAGGAAGAGCACTCTATTAGTTTCCTAAGAGAATGAATGGTGAGAATTTAAATTGACCCTTATCTTGGCCCCCAGTCTTCACAGCTTGGGCAGCCATACTTAAAATATAGGTCCATGGCTATCCAGGGCCACCTAGGCTTATGCAAACACTTAATCTAAGAATGAAATCTCCATAATTAATCCCATGGGATGCCTTTCATAGACGATTAATCAGTGATCGTACACGTAAAATATACAATGTTAGCATTTTTAATATCAACAGCCAAATGAAGTAGTGGTCGCCAATGGATGGCATCAACACTAGAGAGGTGTCCAATGAGGGTTAATAGCATATGTTGCTTCTTCTTATCTGAGTCATACATATGCTTGTGCCTTGCACCATAAGATGTTAACAGTTGTGATACAAAGCAACACACACTTCCAGTATGCTGGTTAAATAATAATTAAGGATAAACACTTAACTATTCGGTGGATAACTATATCTAAGGGTAACTAGGGGTTAACACCTAGCACACTTGGTAGGTAGACCACCCTATGGTGGACAAAAGATGAACCCACTTGATGACAAGGATAAGTATAAAAATAATCAGACTTTGTAACTTCGTGAAAGAAATTCTCCTAAAATCCCAATCCAATTCTATCTAATGGGTTTCAAAAATCTACATCTATAATATGGGTGGATAGATGATCTTGCCTATAAGACTAAATATGAAAAGTAATGAGAATGAATTTTTGGATTGGCGGTTCTAGATGATCTTCAGTCTACTCCACGGTCTTTGGCTGGTTACTCTAACCGTATAGTCAGGTAACGGCACCTCGTCTCTGTGCTCAAGTCGACGAACCCCTGAAAGATTAAGCTTTGTGTGTAGGTTCTTTGTATCTAATTGGGTGCTTTGTACTTTATTGTTGATTTGGAGTAACTTGTTGACGATCCTTCAAAGGTTGTTGGTTCAGTGGTGGTACATCCCTGCTAAAGGATGCCACGATATTCTGCACTATGCACCAGTTGTTGGAGGGGAGGGGCAAATTGTGGGAGCACAATGTCTCCACTACTTCCATTATACAAACTGCATATCGCTCCATCTCCCTCTCTAGAATTTGTTCTGAATTTCTGAGTTGGCCTGTCTTGTCTTCACTTTCATTGACATTCTTTATGATCATTCCACAAGCGTTAAAGGTCTTCTTCATATGCTTCCAACTTCTTCATTATATCTTTGAGTTCTGTGTAGAGGCAACAGACTTTTCCCACAGCTTATTTATTGTGGCCAAATCATGTACTTTCTCATCTTCCAGCTACTGGTTTGCCAATTTTAATGCTTTAACTTTATTTTTAAACTACTCGGCATTGTGATGAAATGCTCGAGCTTGCTCCTAAATCAAAATATACTACATTCGTAGTAGAGTTAATCTTGGATCTTTAGATGGACCCACTTGCTCGACCTTGCCTTTAGGATCATTAGAGGTATGTCCCTGATCCTTTTGTGTGCTCTCTTTGGCCGGCTGCTGAATAGGACCAGTAGGTCCAACTTGTCCATCTCCTCCAATGGAACTGCTTAGATTGGATTGATCATCATCTGGTCGATGTCAAAGCTCAATCAGGCGACATGTCATCTTAATGATCTTTTTAAATTCTTCAATGTACCCAGCATATATGATGTCCATAAGCTCCCGGATTTGAGCTTCATAGGTATCTACTTCACTTGTCGATAGCTCATATACCTCTGCATCATCATCTGCGTGTCGAGAGCGTCAACTCTTCTCTAGAGCTTTTTTAGAGTTTCCCGATCTACTTTTGTTTGGGCCTCATGTTGTTGCATCACAAACATATGCTGGATTAAAAGATGTTATCTTTGTAGCTTAGCATTTGTATACTTTTGTTGCAGATCCCGGATTTGCTGCTGCATCTGCACTTTATCTTGCTTTGCATGTGATAATTCTTTGGCTTAGAGCTCAATTATGTTTTTGAAATGAGCTTGATCCACCTCTAGAGTTTGTGTAAGATTCCTCCCCAGCCCCCCCAAGATGTCCAGTATCTTCCCCTGTAATCAATCCCCTTTTCAGAGTAATAAAAGATCTTGTTTCTACCTGTTTTGGCCTAGAGAGAGAAAATATTCTAGAGAGAGATAACTCAGTTTTTAGATATCTTTGGATGAAAAAAATATCCTTTCTTATTAAAATAAATTCCCTCGAAACAAAAGTTTAAAAAGAATTTCCTAAGGTGCATTAGAAATAAATTATAATCTGCTCAAAAGACCTTAGCTTAAGGGTCCAGATTTTCTAAAAATTTTGGATTAAGGTTCGAGGGGCCAATCAGATTAATCCAAATGTAGGGAGGAGATAAATTGAAGGAATAAATAAAAACCCCCCAAAAATGAGTAAATACTCACATAAGATGAAGAGTGAACTAAGGACCAAGGAAAATAGTTAAAAAACTAATTTTTTACACCTCAGAGTGGGGATTTCCCCCTCATGAAGGAGGTGCCTTTTTTCTCATCATTGCTTTCCATTTTAAATCAATAAAATGAGATATTTCATCTCTCCTCTCTCCTAATTCAAGTCTAGTTCCAAAAAGTAAGCTGAACTGACCCAAAAATGGTCAAAAATTGACCAAACTGATCTGGAAAATTCCAGAATTAGTTTGCTTGGTTTGAGGCTCACTTTTTCCTATAAATAGAAGCCTCCCCCTTTGTAAAGGCTTAATAGTGTTTATGCACTCTTACTCTACTCCTCCCCAGAGCCAAAAACATTAAATTCACTTTATAATTCAATTATTTTTTACTAAATCCTCTACAAAGAATTGGTGGCCACTCTTGATCCAAACAAGAGTACAACCCTCAATCCCTTAAGCCAAAGGAAAGCTCACAAAACTCCATGTAAGTTAAAAATTCTTTTTTTTTTAAATTCTAATCTATGGTTTTCTGATTTCTTGCTTTTTTAATGTGAATATGGATGTTATGCCTTGATGAAAGGCCATCCCCCTTCTCTTCATTAAGAATTCAGCCTTTCTTTATCCTAAAATGAGTAACAAATAAATTGATTTAAACTTTTCTTATTGTTTACTCACACTTGAAAGTGAAAATTGAGTAGATTAGAGTGCTTTACTTTAACTTGGGATTAATTTTAAAGTGATATTAGAATGTAAAAATTGAGAAATGGTCAGCCATAGAAAGGAGGTTATGGCAAAATTTTCTTAATTTTTGAGGAAATAAAGTTTATCTTTATGTTATTCTAACAGAGTAATCCCCACCGTTTGTGCATTCTAAAAGAAATTTTTTTAATTATAAAAGTGTTATTTTCATTGGATTTAATTTCTATGCATGGAAAGATGCATAATAGAAATTGTTTTTATTATAAAAGTGTTATTTTCATTAGATTTAATTTCTATGCATGAAAAGATGCATAATAGAAATTTTTTTATTATAAAAGTATTATTTTCATTAGATTTAATTTCTATGCATGAAAAGATGCATTATAGAAATTTTTTATTGTAAAAGTGTTATTTTCATTAGATTTAATTTCTATGCATGGAAAGATGCATAATAGAAATTCTTTTATTATTATAAAAGTGTTATTTTCATTGGATTTAATTTCTATGCATGGAAAGATGCATAATAGACATTGTTTTATTATAAAAGTGTTATTTTCATTGGATTTAATTTCTATGCATGGAAAGATGTATAATAGAAATTTTTTTATTATAAAAGTGTTATTTTCATTGGATTTAATTTCTATGCATGGAAAGATGCATAATAGAAATTTTTTAATTATAAAGTTTTATTTTCATTAGATTTAATTTCTATGTATGGAAAGATGCATAATAGAAATTTTTTTATTATAAAAGTGTTATTCTCATTGAATTTAATTTCTATACATGGAAAGATACATAATAGAAATTTTTTATTATGAAAGTGTTATTTTCATTGAAAGCGTTTTTTAATAGAATTTTTTTTATTACGAAAGTGTTATTTTCATTGAATTCAATTTCTATGCATGGAAAGATGCATAATGGAAATTCTTTTTATTTTAAAAGTGTTATTCCTGTAAAATTGATTTTATACATAAATAGATGCATAAAAGGATTTTCTTTTATATAAAAGTGTTATTTCCATTAAAGTTGGACTTTATGCATAAATAGATGCATAAAGAATTTTTATATCAAAATTAGATTTCTCTTTAATTCTATGTTTAATTTCTACGAGTATTTGATAAATGAATAAGTAAATACTCTAAGAGAGAAATTTCTATCGTTTTATATTCACTCATATTGTAAAGAGAAAATTCAAAAAATCTATTGAAGTAGAAATATTCAGATAAATGATTAATTTATTCCTCATCAAAATTCGTGATTAATTTAGAAATCAGTTAAGTGAATATTCAATGAATGAAATTCAGTAAAATAGTAACTGAAATATCACCCCTTTTTGAGAAAGATAGTTCAGGAAGAACCTTATTAGACTCGAGTCCTAAATCAGATTATGACCAAGACCAAACTCTTTCATCAGTTTCAAGGAAAGATGATGTGACCAGTTCAGGAAAATACACTCAAATCACCCACCAAATCTGAAACTATGTTGAGACCTTTTGAATTGATCTGAGGATCAAGGTTACAGAATTCAAGGAATTCTGTTTTGAAATTCAGTATTACGTGTATGAAGTTTTGGGGATATGGATTTAAGATATACCCATTGTATTCCAAAGAAAATCAAAACTGAAAACTTGCATAGAAAACCTATTTTCTTAAAGGACTGTCTTACGCCAGAATGCTAGAGGGAGCATTTGGTATATGTGTTTTTCTAAGGAAAGTTCGATTTGTAACAGCTGGCGGCCGGGGAGTGTTCAAAGGACAGCTCACGCGGCACAGCCTGCCCTGGTCTTGACTTACCTTGGTACAGTTAAAATGGTATGCTTCCGGTACGATGGACGAGGGCCGACGAAGCAGTCCCTAAGTGAAGTCCCTAAGTGAAGTGCTAGGACACCTAAGGAGGATCTTGGAGGGTTCTAACCAGGCAATGCACGGGCTCGCGGTGCCTAGGACACCCATGCGTATGTCGTCGAAGATATTGTATGATGGACCAATGATTATTGTAATCTGTTATTGGATCTCGTTGTTGACCAGCTGGTCTCAACGGAGAGTCCAGAGTGATACTGTTTTGTTGAGAAACAAGGATTGGATGGAAATTTTGAGTTATGACATCTGTAACCAATAATTGTTTGTTAATGGATTGTTTTCTAAGTTAAAGTTTAAAGAGGAGTGTGTGCATATCTGTATTCACGAAAGCAAAAGTTAAGAAAGGCATTCAATTATGGGTGGGTGAGTTATTGTGTGGTTCTACCAATTCTAGTGGTTGGGCGATGGCTAACCCATGGGCCAGATGGGGTTAGGCTGGAATCAGTAGAGTTTTAATAGTGAAGTTGAATAATAGGAATACGCTTAGAACTCGAGTAGTTAAATAAAAACCTGAAGACTTCTCAAATGAATAGATCAACGGCTGTGCCTGATTCAGTTAGGAAAAAAGCATTGATTTCTTCAAGTTAAGTTTGTAATAGTTTTCCTTCTATCTGGTTTAATCAGATGAAGGTTAGTTTAGTCTCTTGACCCCATTATAAAATTCGTTAAGAAAATCAAAAGGGTAGAATCGTCCTCGTTTTTCGAGCAAGGGAAATTTTTCCCGTTTCGGTTTCGGAATGACCACCAGATTAGTCTCGTGTCCAAACATTGGAGGGCAAGGCCCCGAGTGGGAAACCCTTCCTGCGCAGAGGAAGTTACTTCCGCTGTGCTAGCAATCGGGAATCCGGTGCATGGAGGGGGTAGTGGGATCTCACAGCTGGTATCAGAGCGCTGTTGTAAACTTATGAAATAGCAACAGAAATTGCCTAAAATTTTAAAGTAAATCTGCGAAAAAAATATTTTCTCTTGCTAAGATTATGTTGAAATTAATTCATAAATTGAAAACTCATAAACTGAATTAGATTTTTAGATAGATACCCCAAATCTGTCTAGCATTCTTGGACTTTCCCAGAGTCAAGATATGATCGCCTTTGCCTTCGAACATCTCATCAACTCTGCTACAACCCGAGAAAGCAGAGTGAGGCTCGCTCGTCACTTTGAGGATCTATACTTACCTGATCCTGTAGAGCGATGTCAACACATGTGGTTCTCTGGAGGGCGATGTATTAACATCAATACCAATCAACTTCAAAGACTCAGGCAGAATATCTCTTTAGCCATGATCTTGATAAGGCTAGGAGTTGTTCATTATGTCCAACTCTTTAATCATTCGCCCCGAAATTTTAGAAATTCTTGCCAGATTTTTAGACTTCTGAGTTGCTTTATTCCTAGAAGTAGAATTATAGCACCTTTATCACTGATGGATCGTGTATATCATAGCATGTCTCCATCGCAGTATCGCCTTTTTATGTGTACGCAATTGAGGCAGTGACTTTTAGAGTCGAGATGCTCTATGTATATATCAAAAACTTTTGATAATAAATGACGTTTTACAAAAGATTCCAAATTGTTTTCGTGGTTGTGAATATTGGTTAATAAAATTATCAGAATGAATCTTGTTTTCAAGAATTATGATGGAATAATTATTGTTTAAGAAATAAATCTCAAAAATTAAATAATCATAAATCTGATGCCAAAGTTAAGTTGACAAAAATCTTGTTTTGTCAGAATCATGAGGCGCGCGACCCGTGCTAGGCAACTGGATCCTCTTAGCGATGATGATGAAGAGTTAGATCCAGATGTTCTTAAAGCCCTACACCAATCCCAACCTAGTCCATTCAAGGGAGAAGGAGAACAGTTAGGTGAAGCAGTGGAAAAATGGATTGAGGCAATGAAAGAGTACTTTGATGTAACCGGTTACAATGAGAGGAGCAAGATGGCTCTCGCCAGATTAAAAATTGTGGAAACGGCGAGGGTTGCATGGAGGAACCATTGCGAGACAAACCGTCTCGATCGAAATACCCAGACCTGGTCAGATCTTAAAGCTTACCTCACAAAGAGGTTCTGTCCTCCGGGCTTCCTAGAAACCAAAATGAATGAGTCCTTGGAATTGAAGCAAGATAGCTAGACAATTAAAGAATACCATCAGGCATTTGCCCTTCTCCTCAAATATTCTCCACTTTTGGATGAAGAGTAGCTGATGGCCAGATTCATTCGAGGAATGAACGAGCCATTGGACACTTTAGTGAAAAATGCCAAACCACTCTCAATGGCGGAACATTAGGGGAAGGTTGAGGTCTATAGGGGCCCTTTAAGCTGCCATATTATGATTTTAATGACTTTTTGTTAAAATGTTAAGCTTCTTTGACTTTAGATACCTTCTTGTTCTTCAAATGGCTAGAAGTTTGAATTTCAAAGTTTCCCGCCAAAATTGAATTTAAAATTGAGTGGGCAAAACCATATCATGTGACATATCTATCGAAAGAGCTCAGCGAGCGAGTAGATTCTGGATCTCTAATCTCCGACAAATTTTGAGCTCATATGTAGAAGTTATGGATGTCCGAAATTTCAAAAACTTCCCCCTCCCCCACTTTTTGGGAATGAAAAGTACAAAAAGGCATCTTCTAGAGCATCTTTTGACCACCTTTAATCACCCAACATTTTTGTATACATGGCATCATGTATGATTGGCCCTTTTCCTTAATAACCTTTTAATTACATGGCATCTTAAAGGGCCCCTATAGACCTCAACCTTCCCCTAATGGCTGTCAGAATGGCAAAGGTCTTTGCCAAGGTATTTGTTGTCAAGGTCCCGCCAAAGCCTGCACCCTCAAACTTTAAAAGGTTCCAAACCCCGGGAAGTGCTTCAAACTTTCCACCCCCAAAGAGGTAGCAAGGCCCAAGTTAGAATCAAGATGCTAGTAGATTTAGAAGTGAAGGAAGACCCTTCCCTCCAGAACACTTTCTCAGGAGCCCCACCTTTTTCAAGGACTTAGAAGTGAGAACAAATGTTTTGGATGTCAGGGTTTCGGTCACCAGCTTAAAGACTGCCCGACTCCTGCCATGTCAAGAGGGCAGGGAAGTCAAGGACCTAGAATGCAGAGACTAGCCCCTTCCTATCAGTCAAATCAGGGTCCGTCTTGTCAAAATCAAGGCAATTCTAGGAGGAATCTAGCTTAGCCATGTGCCTCTATACAGAGTAATCTCAAAACTCCCTCCCAGAACTGGGGTAACCAAAGGGAAAGAGTTCCACCCCAGTTTGCAGCAACCAGAGCGGTTACAATAGCAGAAGAAGTGAAAGAGGAAAGAGGCCAGATTTATGCCGCAATTGAAAACCAAGGGCCAAATCGTCAATTCTCAGTCATCCATACTCCAGCTGAGTATAAGGGTAAGTCATTCAAACTTTTGATTGATTCAAGCAGTACTCGTTCATTTATTTCCCCTGGATGCTTACGTAAGCTAGTCTTAGATCAAAAATCAGGGAAACCTATGCAAGTTGAATTGGCCAATGGGAAGATCCTTTTCACTCACCATGAGACAGATCGTATTCAGTTTAATCTAGATGGGAATATAACTGACTGTCAGTTTTCAGAGTCCTACCTTTGGGAGTTTTTGATGGGATCCTTGGAATGGATTGGCTCCACAAAAATCAAGCCGACATTCACTGTCACAATGGAACCATTTCCTTCCGTGACCTTCATGGAAACAAAGTTCAAGGAACCGAAATTTCAGGATCCCCAAGTCTGCAATTAGTAAAAGCTTCTAAGTTACTAAAAGCATTTAGAAAGAAGTAACCCATTTACATTGTCAAAATGAATTCGATTAGACACAAAGTTAAAAGCTAAAGAACCAGAATGATTAAGTGAATATGATGATTTACTCCTAGCAAAGCTAACAGCTCCTGGATGCCTTCGATTCGGGAAGTAGATCATGTGATGGAATTGACCCCCAGAGCTCAGCTAGTAGCCCAGCGCATGTACAGAATGCCAGTCCTTGAATCCATTGAACTCAAGGAATAGCTTACCTAGCTGTTAGAACAAGGGTTTGTAAGACCCAATGTTTCACCTTGGGAGCACCAATTCTCTTTCAAAAAAAGAAAGATGGAACGCTAAGACTCTGTGTGGACTACAGAGGTCTCATTCAGCTGACAGTTAAGAATAAGTATCCTATCCCCAGAATTGATGAGCTTTTGGATAGGTTAAGTGAAGCCTAGATCTTCACAAAGATAGATCTCAAAATCACGGTATTATCAGATCAGGATTAATGAGCAAGATATCCCCAAGATAGCCATCAATACTCCATATGGGCACTATGAATTTACAGTCATGCCGTTTGGATTAACAAATGCCCCAGCTACATTCAATCGCCTAATACAAGATATTCTTAGAGAATACTTGGATGATTTTGTTCTTGTTCTCTTTGATGATATTCTGATTTACTCAAAGAATGCAGCTGACCAACATGAAGCTCACGTCCGAAAAGTTCTTGAGATTCTAAGGAGGCACCAACTCTTTGCTAAAAAGAGCAAATGCACTTTCTCTATCGACCATGTTGAATACTTGGGCTTTCTAGTATCCAAAGATGGGATTTCTCCAAATTTCGTAAAAGTCCAAGCAGTCATAGATTGGCCTGAGCCAAAGTCAGTGAAAGAAGTCAGAGGATTCTTGAGATTAACTGGCTGCTGGTATATAATTTTTATAACTAAGTATGCTCTCATAGCTTCCCCCCTGACTAATCTTCTCAAGGAGAATATCCCGTTCTAATGGCCTGCCAAGTGTTAGAGCGCTTTTGATAAACTGAAGACTGCCTTGGTAACCAATCCCATTCTGAAATTGCTAGATTTCTCTCTACTCTTTGAGGTAGTAACTGATGCCAGTGGTTTTGCCCTAGGAGGCGCACTCATGCCAGGGAGGTCATTCAGTGGCCTATGAATCCCGAAAACTCAGAACGCATGAAAGAAATTATGCTGTCCACGACCTGGAGCTACTTTCAGTAGTATACGCCCTGAAGTTGTGGAGACATTACCTACTGGGTCAAAGATTCACTTTAATGACAGATCATCAGAGCTGAAAGTGGATCTTCACTCAAAAGGATCTCAACATGCGCCAAACAAGGTGGATGCAGACCCTGTAGGAATTTGATTTTTAAATCAAGTACCGCCCAAGCAAAGAAAATGTGGTAGTAGATGCCCTCAGCAGAAAATCCTCCTTGCTTGCAATCACAGGGGTGTCAAATCCATTGATTAATGAAGCGAGAGAAGACCATTGATTAATGAAGCGAGAGAAGACCATGCAGGATAGATTCTTTGGTCCTATTGCTACCCTACTTATGCAGGAAAGCAAAACTCCTCAGGAGTTGAACCGAGTTCAAGGGTACAGCCTGGATGATGGAATTATGTATTACAATAGCAGGTTATACATTCCCAATGATGAGGGACCTAAAGGTCAAATTCTGAATGAAGCCCATGACAGCCTTATTGCAGGACATCCAGGTTTTATCAAGATGTCTGTAAAGAAAAGCTTCTTTTGGCCTGGACTAAAAAAGGATGCACTTAACCATGTACGTCAATGCCTAATTTGTCAAAAAGTCAAAGCAACAGAGAGAGTAAAAATGCCTGGGAAGTTACATCCATTAGATAACCCCCAGATAAAGTGGAAATGTATCAGTATGGATTTTATTACTGGACTACCTGTAGTGCAATCAGGTCACAACTCCATCTTCATGGTAGTTGATAGACTAACCAAAGTTACCCATCTAATTCCAGTAAAAGAAACCTACACTCCAGTGGATGTGGCTAGAGTGTTCCTCAGCTCACAAAACTCCATGTAAGTTAAAAATTCTACTTTTTTTTAATTCTAATCTATGGTTTTCTGATTTCTTGCTTTTTTAACGTGACTATGGATGTTATGCCTTGATGAAAGGCCACCCCCTTCTCTTCATTAAGAATTCAGCCTTTCTTATCCTAAAATGAGTAACAAATAAATTGATTTAAACTTTTCTTATTGTTTACTCACTTGAAAGTAAAAAATGAGTAGATTAGAGTGCTTTACTTCAACTTGGGGTTAAGATTAAAGTGATATTAGAATGTAAAAATTGAGAAATGGTCAGCCATACAAAGGAGGTTATGGTAAAATTTTCTTAAATTTTGTAGAAATAAAGTTTATCTTTATGTTATTCTAAAAGAGCAATCCCCACCGTTTGTGCATTCTAAAAGAAATTTTTTTATTATAAAAGTGTTATTTTCATTGGATTTAATTTCTATGCATGGAAAGATGCATAATAGAAAACTTTTTTATTATAAGTGTTATTTTCATTAGATTTAATTTCTATGCATGGAAGATGCATAATAGAAATTTTTTTATTATAAAAGTGTTATTTTCATTAGATTTAATTTCTATGCATGGAAAGATGCATAATAGAAATTTTTTTATTATAAAAGTGTTATTTTCATTGGATTTAATTTCTATGCTGCATGAAAAGATGCATAATAGAAATTATTTTATTATAAAAGTGTTATTTTCATTGGATTTAATTTCTATGCATTGGAAAGATGCATAATAGAAATCTTTTTATTATAAAAGTGTTATTTTCATTGGATTTAATTTCTATGCATGGAAAGATGCATAATAGAAATTTCTTGAGACCTCACATACCTCAGTATATGCGTCTCAATGCATCCAAATGCGGCTTTTGAGGAACCTGCATAAATTGACTCACCAACCCAACAGCATAGCTCAAATCTGGCCTGGTGATCATCATGTAGATCAAGCTTCCTACTATGCGTCTATACATAGTAGGATCCTCCAAAATCTCTCCTGATTCTGTACTCAACTTGCCATTCTGATCCAATGGCACTGCGATAGGCTTACAGCCTGTCATACCATACTTGGACAACATGTCCAAGCCATACTGTCTCTGCAGTAATCCAATACCATGTGGTGACCTAATCACCTCAATGCCCAAGAAATATATGAGCTCCCCCAGATCCTTCATTTCAAACTTCTGTCTAAGCAAGATCTTTACATCAAAGATCTCTGCATCATGGTCCCCCATAATGAACAGGTCATCTACATAGATGACAACAAGCACAACCCCTCTATCACTGTGTTTCACATACAACGAGAAATCTGCATTGGCTTTATGAAAGCCAATAGTGACAAGATATTAAAAAATCTTGTCAGACCATGCTCTTGGTGCTTGTTTTAAGCCATATGTTAGGCATTTTTCTGAAAGGCGTTTTTGGCTTGTGTACATATGGGATGCATGGCATGTGTGAGAGTTTTGCTCGGGGATGCCTTGGCAGATGTACAGGGTGGACGGTTTTGCTGTGTACAGGCTTGTCTGGAATGCAGGTTACCGATGTGGTATCAGCTGCTCGGTCGCCTGAATGTGTGGGCGTCCCAACAAGTATAAGTGAGCACTCGAAGTTGTATTCAAGGTATGGAAGCATGGGCAGTTAATGATTATGGGTCAGTGTTACCTTGTATATGGTGAAAGGGAAGGAGAGAGAGCGGCTACATGTGGATAAGGATGGCACAAAATCATTGGTATGAAATGAGGGTATTGGGGATGGCCATCTTCTAGGCCTTAGAGGAAATAAAAAATGATGATAACAATGTGGCCAAAAAAGCATGACCACGTGGAGCTTCACGTAGCTGCCAGCGTGCGAAATCTGGAAGATTGGCGAAGTCGGGTCGAAGGTAGTTGCCGCTGGGTGGAGATACGCGGGGAGAGTTGCATACGACTGAGGGCCTGGGTCAGTCTGTTGCAGAGCCGACGTTGGGGGTGTGAAGGCCGTGGTGTAGAGAGGACGGGGCTCTCGGGCGTTACAGGTTGGCGCAGCCGTACACACACAGAGGGAGCTGCCCTTGAAGAGGGGTGAGTACTAGCGCAAGAGGGCGCAAGAGGGCGTAGCTGCTGACGGCGCCGACCATGGGGCCCCTGGTGTGATCGTGAGAGAGCCAACGCTATGAAAGGTAAGTGGCTGGTTTTACTGCAGGCACTAGGGAGCCATCTCAAGGAGTTGCCCCTTGGAGAGTGCAAAGGCGTTGCAGAGACAAAGGCGCTGTGGAGAGAAGCAAGGAAGTTAGCCGCCTTGTTATTACGGGCCTCTTGGGTGGCTGTACAGACCAGAGAGGAAGGAGTTGCCTTGGTTTTGGTGGGCTACTGTGGTGACTGATTGGTTTCAGCTGGACAGGGAAGCCACAAAAGAGAGGAGCTGCCGCTTTTGAGGTGGTGTGGCCGTCTTTCAACCGGATGCTGCTGAAGAGAAGGATACAGAGCAAAGGTGATTACTGGGTTATACATATATATTTTGCTAGAGTGCAGTTTTATCGTCATGTATCTAGTCCTAGAATTAGGTCCAGATGTTGATGAGTTGTATTTTGAGGATCCCACACTCTTTGAAGTTGTATTTTCCAATAGTTCTTCTGGATATTGGTCTGTGGTAATTTATATAAAAGAGGGGGAGTGGGCAGATTGTGAATGGATTTTAGAGGAGGACGGTTCAGAGGACATTTTAGATGTCCAGCTATGTAAAGATGAGGATTTCTACTGAAATATAGGTTTTGTTTTGTGTTGTCTGTCTGGGGTGGGTGGTGAAGAGTAAGAGATTTCTGTTTCCAGCATCGTGCTGGTGGTGCCCCTTGAGTTTGTTGTATCTTCCAAGGCTGCTGGGTAGGTAGCTATAGAGGCATTTCTCCTTTTCCCAGCCTCCCGACAGTTTTTTGGTGCCCCCCACTGAGGATCTTTCTTCAGGTTCCTTCAGTTTACAGGTTGCAACCATGGCGTTTTCTTATCCTGAATTTCACGGTGATAAGAATGAGGATGTAGAGGATTTCTTGGAGAAAATGGAGGTAGCATGTATTACCAACCATGTGGATAATCCGGATCAAATTTTATGGCTCTTCCAGATCTTTTTGAAGGGCACAGCGGGTACATGGCTTCGAGGGTTTGAAGCAAAAAGAACGATTGGTAGCCCATGTGGAATGACGATGGTGGAAAACCTGAGAGAAGCCCTTACAAAGGAGTTTCAGAGAAGAGAAGATCCCAATGACGTTTGGCAGGAGCTCCAGCAGAGCTGAAGCAAGCTGAAAGCCAGAGTGTGGCAAGTTATGTTACAATTTTTAGTGAGCTATGGACAAGATGGTGTTTAGCTCTTGAAACAGAAGTTCCCCCCATGTTTGTGAAGAAGAAGCAATTCATAGCAGGTTTGAAGCAAGGTTTGTTGGTAAAAGTGGACTTGAAGCAACCTTCTACTTATGAAGAGGCGGTGAGGATTGCAGAAGAGAAAGAATGGAAGCTGAAGAAAATGGTGGATTATGGGATGATTAAGGAAGATGAAGTGGTCAAGAATGGTTGTCTTGATGTGAATATGGTCCAGGTTGATTTTGTGCAACAAACACCTACTATGTAGCAACAAATTGGCAGGGGAATGTACCAGGTAAATCCTAAGGTAGTCGCCAAGGATTTTGGGCAATTTAATGAGAGCACTGTGAAGTCTATAGCGGTGAATGTTATGCCAGCTTATGGTTATGAGAATTACCAGATTTTTGATAATGTTTCCACTAGTCAGGGTGTGTTAAGTGATGTTATTTATGCCTCTAAAGTTCAAGCAGAGAAAATTCTTGCAGAGAATAAGGTTTTGCCAATCATAGGCAGGGATTTAGATGTCAACAGATGCTTCTCTTGGCTTAAAGAGCCAGTTCAGGAGCCTAAGGTGGACAGGGGAGAGACAGAAGATGATCTACAAGAAGAGGATGGAGTGGAAGAGCAAGTAGACGAAGAGATTGAAGGGGATGGACTACAAATGGAGGATCTAGCAGGATTTGACACGAGGGGTGAGAGAAGGGAAAATCTTGAGCCTAAAGAAGAACCAAAGGTGGTTGGCAATGAGGAAGTAGAGGACAAGATGATGCTTGAAGCACCTTCGAAAATGAGTCTCTCTTCTGAAGAGGACAGTGGAAGTGGAAAGCTGGTCACGGATGATCTGGTGAGTGAGAGCAATGCTTATCTGCTGGATTCTGGGAATTTTCTTATTGAACCGATTGAAGAAGAACTAATGCTTGAGCAACCAGGCATGTGGGAGCCAGAGTCAAGTGAATTTGGGGTTATGAGGTCTGGGAATGCTATGCTGGAAGAAGACAGAAATGTTTCCACAACAGTGAATGCTTATGAGCCAGGTAATCAAAGGCCCAAGGATTTGGGTTGCAAAATGTTAATGCATATGCTTTTAACTGTGGCTGTGCAGTGGGAGTAAGGCCCAAGTATGTTTGGGATTGACCCAAGGAGAAAAAGATGTGGATGAGGGTTATGCAGACCCAGTTTTTGGTGATGCTAAGAGTGTGCAGGAAGAGGATAGTCAGAATGGTGAGATGCCACTCGTTTTGAATGAAAGGAACTCCCAATTGGTATATCACCTAGATGAACTAGATG
Source organism: Cibotium barometz (assembly GCF_041138505.1). Taxonomy (NCBI): domain Eukaryota; kingdom Viridiplantae; phylum Streptophyta; class Polypodiopsida; order Cyatheales; family Cibotiaceae; genus Cibotium; species Cibotium barometz. The sequence goes on from NC_141074.1 coordinate 8,147,358, forward strand.
GGCAGGCGTATATAATTGGAAAAGACATGCAACAATGGCCTTTTGACCCTGGAGGCTGACAGTTTATGGATACTAACTGCTAGGACATGAATGTCCTGCAGGCTAGGTGGTTGGAAAAGTATGTTAGGCATTTTTCTGAAAGGCGTTTTTGGCTTGTGTACATATGGGATGCATGGCATGTGTGAGAGTTTTGCTCGGGGATGCCTTGGCAGATGTACAGGGTGGACGGTTTTGCTGTGAGCATGTACAGGTTTGTCTGGAATGTAAGTTACTGATGTGGTATCAGCTGCTCGGTCGCCTGAATGTGTGGGCGTCCCAACAAGTATAAGTGGGCACTCGAAGTTGTATTCAAGGTATGGAAGCATGGGCAGTTAATGATTATGGGCCAGTGTTACCTTGTATATGGTGAAAGGGAAGGAGAGAGAGCGGCTACATGTGGATAAGGATGGCACAAAATCATTAGTATGAAATGAGGGTATTGGGAATGGCCATCTTCTAGGCCTTAGAGGAAATAAAAAATGATGATAACAATGTGGCCAAAAAAGCATGACCACGTGGAGCTTCACGTAGCTGCCAGCGTGCGAAATCTGGAAGATTGGCGAAGTCGGGTCGAAGGTAGTTGCCGCTGGGGTAGAGATACGCGGGGAGAGTCGCATACGACTGAGGGCCCGGGTTAGTCTGGAGAGCCGATGTTGGGGGTGTGAAGGCCGTGGTGTGAGAGGACGGGGCTCTCGGGCGTTACAGGTTGGCGCAGCCATACACACACAGAGGGAGCTGCCCTTGAAGAGGGGTGAGTACTAGCGCAAGAGGGCGCAGCTGCTGACGGCGCCGACCATGGGGCCCCTGGTGTGATTGTGAGAGAGGCAACGCTGTGAAAGGTAAGTGGCTGGTTTTACTGCAGGCGCTAGGGACCCATCTCAAGGAGTTGCCCTCTGGAGAGTGCAGAGGCGCTGCAGAGACAAAGGTGCTGTGGAGAGAAGCAAGGAAGTTAGCCGCCTTGTTACGGGCCTCTTGGTTGGCTGTACAGACCAGAGAGGAAGGAGTTGCCTTGGTTTTGGTGGGCTGCTGTGGTGACTGATTGGTTTCAGCTGGACAGGGAAGCCACCAAAGAGAGGAGCTGCCGCTTTTGAGGTGGTGTGGCCATTGTGAGGTGAAAAAAAGAAAGAAAACCCTGCCTCTATAGCCCTTCCACCTCGTAAACTTGGAAACACTCACCCAAACGGGGCACCACCAGCCACCGGGGCTGGAACACTCTCTCACCATTCGCCACCCACCCACACCATAAAGATAGCTCAGAACCACGAAGGACAGATGATCATTCAGCAAAACATATACAGCATCAACCATGTACAACTCAGCAAATACACCAAAGACCAGGACTCTGGCCAGGATTTACTGCCAAGGGAATTACACCCTTGCGTCTGACAACCAAGCCTCTGTCTCTCGGTCCCTGTAATCTCCAGAGGGCGCCCACACCAGCAACCCTTCTTCACTTCCTCTGTAGCCCGACTACTCTCTGTCCCCAGCTGCTACCTGCCAATTGTCGTAGGCGAGCCCCACTGTCTCCAGCCCACACATCAGCACCTCTTCTGCATCCAACACACACAAAAACCCAAGGCTCCCTCTCTGGTTAGCATCCATGCACTGCCTACAATCATCGCCCACACAAGACCAGCTACTCTCACCAGAAGGCGCCCACACCAGCTAACCTTCACTCAGCAGCTCCCACTCTCTGTATGTCGTGACCAGCAGCTTCACCAACAACCAGAGCCTCGCACAATCCTCAGCACCAACACAACAACTCAACACAGCAGCCTCCTCCCTGCATCCAGTCCAAGCCACATCTTCTTCAGTCCCCTAGCACATGCTATCACAAACACCAGACAGCTTCTCCCAACGGCAGTCACTGCACACTTCACCGAAGAAACCTCCTGATACAAGCGGGCACCTTCCACGTTGGACAGCCAATCAATCCTTTGACCATCAGCCTTTGTGTCTTGCGTTATCAGCCCTTCAGCATCATCCTTAGTCGGCCCCTTGTGCCCTTGGCGACTTGTCTACTTCAAGGCGGCCCCTTCACTTTTTACGTGCCCACCCAGTCGCCTACGTGTCTACACCAGCAGCTGCAGCCAACTTCCACTTTGCACTGTTTCTGCAGGATTACCCGTCACGCGCTACCACGTACAGAGCGGCTGCTCCTTCTCTTTGGCGCCTGCTTGTACGCTCGAGAGCCCCCCGTCTTCATCACTGCTTCAGCGCTTCAGCAAGGGCGACGACTCTACACGTGTGAGCCTCACTTTTTCTAGGCGGCCTTCTCACTTCCTCTGTTTGCAGCCCTCTCTGTCACCCGCTACCTCCTAGGCAGCTCTCTGTAGCTATCACCAACGGCGACTTCCACTGTCTAGGCGGCTCCTGCGCTCTTCTCTCCCTTGGTTTGACCACCTGGGTGTTTCCGGCTTCGTGGCGACCTCCGCAGCAACACTGCCCTCGCACAAGGCGGCGCCTTACCTCTCCTGTTGTAGCGACTCCACCAGGCGTCCTCTGCACTTCCTGCGGTAGTTGCCAACAGTTGTGCACTCCTCTCTCACACCCGGCTCTCTATAGCAAGCGCTTTTCTTTTACACCAGTCGGCTGTGCCCAGTCGACCAAGGCGGCCCTCTCTCTGCCTTCCGCAGCTTACAGCCCTCGGCAAAGGCGACGACTCTCTTCTCCTAGCTTCGAAGCGCCACCTTTCCTCGTATTTTCGGAGCCTTCTAGATAATATGCTGGCGGCTCCACAAGCTTCCAAGTGGCCCCTTCACAAGGTGGCCACCACTCAATATATTTTTATTATTTTTTTAAGGCTCAAAATGATTACCACACTCAATACTAAAAAACCCCTCCTCTTCCTTGTACTTCGGACCACATCACCGCGTCCATAACCTTCCCAAAATTATGCGAGAGTTGCCCACATCCTCATGATCAACATCATTATTTCCAACACATCCAGTGCCCAGTCGGTGTGCTATGCATTTAGTAACCATCTGTACACCATATGTTGCAATAAAACTCCCAGATCTCCAGCGTCTGCTCCGGAAAAAAACACGTGCATATTCCAGCTCACGACAAAACCACTCGGCCTGTACACTTGCCAGGGCATTCAGGGCAAATTTTATTCACACACCACACGCACCATATGTACGCTGACCAAAAATACCTTTCAAATTTTTACCTGACATACTTTGCCCAACCCCTAGCCTGCTGAATCATTTATGATCAGCAGAAAGCATATGACCACGTTTCCCTCCATCTATCCTTTGAGCATCATACAGTGTAACCAACACATCTCTATTCCAAATGATCCAAGAAACTCTGTCATCCTCCACAGGCAGAATTTTCCATCCCATATCCCACAACACAACACCAGAGCTTCTGGAGACAAAGCTCCTGACATTCACATCATCCTGTCTCATCTCAAGCCCAAAATCCCTGATACGATCAGCACCAATATCGGAGAACCAGTGCAGCAACTCTTGCTGAGGGTAAAAATTGATGAAAGCTTCATCAAGAAAAACCTACTGTGCCATAACACTTTCCTGTCCATCAGCATAAGAAACATCACCATCAAAACCAACCACCACAGGCAAAACAAACTCCTCTTCAACCGACACTATTCCCAAAGCATCCACCTCAGTTTCCTGTATGCTCATCTTCATCAAAACCACCAAGAAATTCATCCATTATAGCATCCATAGTCTCATCTATAGCAGCAGCATCATTCAAAGCCTTCTGGTGTTTCTCTTCCATCATAGCCTCAATTCTGGTCATGGCTTTTTTAACATTTATGCACATCTGGTCATCCAGCTCCAACTCAGGCTCATCATCTTGTAGACTGTCTATATCCCACTCATCCTTCATAGGTTCATTATCCAAAGACTTAAAAGAAAGCTCTTTCACATCACATGCATACCTTTGCTCAGGATTCACTTGTACCTCCTCGCATTCCTCATGTATGGCTTCTTCTTGTTCAGCAACCTCATCACTAAGCACTTCCTCATCAATAACCAGGGCATCCATCTTTGCATCCTCCTCACTGGATGAAATATCCTCTGTTCCTTCACTAGTAGTGGTACTGGTCGTATCATCACTCGAATCAGCTTCACTCTCCTCTTCATCATTAATAGGCTTCTGGTTATCCATGTTAAACTGCTTCTTATCCCCTCTCCTGTCATACAGAGTAATGACCCCTTTCCTCCAATCCTACACAGCCTTCACCGCTCTCAGCCATGGTCTTCCCAAAATGATGGGGAATGCACCCATTCCTGCAGGCATAACATGACAATCCACAAGCACCTTTACATCAAAAGCTTCCAATTCTAATTCCTTAATCATACCTAAGCATTTGACCTTCTGATGATTAGCTAGCCTAATTCGGAATCCAGACGCTTCAGTAAAATTAAGACCAAGCCTCTCCACAGCTGCCAATGTGATCACACAAATTTGTGCTCCACCATCTATGTATGCCTCTCCCAGATTCTTCCCTTTATACCACACATTCACCACAGGACATATATCAGGTAACTCCTAGACAGATAGAACAATCACTATCCCTTTGGCAGGCTCCTTCTCTCTCGGGTTCACAAGTCTTTTCCACTGACGCTTCAAATTGGGAGCTAATTCTATCAATTGCCCAAAAGTAATGTTAGCTTTCCTTCCAGCCATGTCCTCTTGCAAACTGTAGCTATCCTGCCCACCCCCTAGTGGAAAATCAGTTACCTGAAACTTCCTACGAGGCTTCCGCTTCTGCTTGACCTTTACATCCTCTCCTTCCTTCACTTTTCCTTTCTTCTTGCTAGGCCCTGCAGCATCCTTGCTTTCTCTTTCCTGTGGCATCCGTTTCCCCAAGGGCATCACATCAGCTTCTGCCTCCTTTGTCTTCTCAAGGGTGACCACATCTATCACCTTAGTTTTTCCCTTCTCCTCAACTGTGATTCCACTGGGACCTGCTTGATCCCTGATATCAATACCATAATCATTTGACCTGTCAGGTAGCTGTGAAGGTAGTGGGTACATATCACCACCCATTCGCTGAGGCTTATCACAATCTGTACTCAGATGACCAAGCTCACCACAATTCCAGCATGTAGGGATGAAATGACGGCCCCTACCGTGACCACGTCCATATCCTGCTTCTTGTCCATCTCCCCCTTCAGGATTATTGCCTCTGCCTCTACCACGTCCACCACCTGTACTTCCCATTAAATTTAGGCTCAGATTCTTCATAAGATCAACCATCTGTTTCATATCCTGTCGCAATCCCTCATCAGAACTTGCAAGAACCATAGGTACTCCCTGACTAGCTTGAGGCACCATCTGCATAGCTTGGGCTTCAGTGGGCTTCACCCTCTCAATCACTGCATTTATGGGTGTAGCTTCCACTCTACGAATCTCCGGCTGTGCTACAACTGGAATCATCCCCAGCTGATTCATCCGTTGCAATTTCCAATCTTTTGATTTAGCAATCTCCACCGCATCCTCATAAGACCTGGGCTTTTTCGATTCCACTTTCCAGCGTATACTCCTCTTAAGCCCAGCTACAAACTTGTTCTTCTTCATCATATCAGGCGGCACCTGGTCTTCCCCTAAAGCCCTGCATAGAGTTTCCCATAGCAAAGAAAATTTCTTCATATAATCATCTATTGATTCAAACTCACCTTGTGTCAGAGCTTGCACCTCATGCCAAACCTTGTCAGGGTCTTCTACCTTCTTGAACCTGTTGCTAAGTGCTGTCTTTAATCCATCCTTAGTCATCTCAATGCGTGGAAGAGCATCCCTTAATGACTCCTCATAAGCTCTGTACCAGGTCCTTACATCTCCCTTCAAGCAAATGCTCAGTAGCCGCAACACCTGTACCGACTCATTAATATGGTTGCTTATACATGCAACCTCCATCCTTTCCAAGAAATCTGCCACATCCTCATTCGGACCACCATAAAACTCTGGATAAGACATCATCTTGATCCCCAAACTTCACTTTCAAACCCAAAGAAAACCAGAAACACCTTCCTTCAATCTCTCACTTTGGGGCATACACCCTCGTAAGAGAAATCCCTGAGATATCCTCAGTCAAACAATGCCTGAGCAACTCCTCAGTGGGGGCACCAGAAGGATGTCAGGTGAAAAAAAGAAAGAAAGACCTGTCTCTATAGCTCTTCCACCTCGCAAACTTGGAAAAACTACCACGAATGGGGCACCACCAGCCACCGGCTGGAACACTCTCTCACCATTCGCCACCCACCCACACCATAAAAATAGCTCAGAACCACGAAGGACAGATGATCATTCAGCAAAACATATACAGCATCAACCATGTACAACTCAGCAAATACACCAAAGACCAGGACTCTGGCCAGGATTTACTGCCAAGGGAATTACACCCTTGCGTCTGACAACCAAGCCTCTGTCTCTCGGTCCCTGTAATCTCCAGAGGGCGCCCACACCAGCAACCCTTCTTCACTTCCTCTGCAGCCCGACTACTCTCTGCCCCCAGCTGCTACCTGCCAATTGTCGTAGGCGAGCCCCACTGTCTCCAGCCCACACATCAGCACCTCTTCTGCATCCCAACACACACAAAAACCCAAGGCTCCCTCTCTGGTCAGCATCCATGCACTGCCTACAATCATCGCCCACATAAGACCAGCTACTCTCACCAGAAGGCGCCCACACCAGCTAACCTTCACTCAGCAGCTCCCACTCTCTGTATGTCGTGACCAGCAGCTTCACCAACCACCAGAGCCTCGCACAATCCTCAGCACCAACACAACAACTCAACACAGCAGCCTCCTCTCTGCATCCAGTCCAAGCCACATCTTCTTCAGTCCCCTAGCACATGCTATCCCAAACACCAGACAGCTTCTCCCGACGGCAGTCACTGCACACTTCACCGAAGAAACCTCCTGATACAAGCGGGCACCTTCCACGTTGGACAGCCAATCAATCCTTTGACCATCAGCCTTTGTGTCTTGCGTTATCAGCCCTTCAGCATCATCCTTAGTCGGCCCCTTGTGCCCTTGGCGACTTGTCTACTTCAAGGCGGCCCCTTCACTTTTTACGTGCCCACCCAGTCGCCTACGTGTCTACACCAGCAGCTGCAGCCAACTTCCACTTTGCACTGTTTCTGCAGGATTACCCGTCACGCGCTACCACGTACAGAGCGGCTGCTCCTTCTCTTTGGCGCCTGCTTGTAGGCTCGAGAGCCCCCCGTCTTCATCACTGCTTCAGCGCTTCAGCAAGGGCGACGACTCTACACGTGTGAGCCTCACTTTTTCTAGGCGGCCTTCTCACTTCCTCTGTTTGCAGCCCTCTCTGTCACCCGCTACCTCCTAGGCGGCTCTCTGTAGCTATCACCAACGGCGACTTCCACTGTCTAGGCGGCTCCTGCGCTCTTCTCTCCCTTGGTTTGACCACCTGGGTGTTTCCGGCTTCGTGGCGACCTCCGCAGCAACACTGCCCTCGCACAAGGCGGCGCCTTACCTCTCCTGTTGTAGCGACTCCACCAGGCGTCCTCTGCACTTCCTGTGGTAGTTGCCAATAGTTGTGCACTCCTCTCTCACACCCGGCTCTCTACAGCAAGCGCTTTTCTTTTACACTAGTCGGCTGCGCCCAGTCGACCAAGGCGGCCCTCTCTCTGCCTTCCGCAGCTTACAGCCCTCGGCAAAGGCGACAACTCTCTTCTCCTACCTTCGAAGCGCCACCTTTCCTCATATTTTCGGAGCCTTCTAGATAATATGCTGGTGGCTCCACAAGCTTCCAAGTGGCCCCTTCACAAGGTGGCCACCACTCAATATATTTTTATTATTTTTTTAAGGCTCAAAATGATTACCACACTCAATACTAAAAAACCCCTCCTCTTCCTTGTACTTCGGACCACATCACCGCGTCCATAACCTTCCTAAAATTATGCGAGAGTTGCCCACATCCTCATGATCAACATCATTATTTCCAACACATCCATTGCCCAGTCGGTGTGCTATGCATTTAGTAACCATCTGTACACCATATGTTGCAATAAAACTCCCAGATCTCCAGCGTCTGCTCCGGAAAAAAACACGTGCATATTCCAGCTCACGACAAAACCACTCGGCCTGTACACTTGCCAGGGCATTCAGGGCAAATTTTATTCACACACCACACGCACCATATGTACACTGACCAAAAATACCTTTCAAATTTTTACCTGACAGCGGTCTTGCAACCGGATGCTGCTGAAGAGAAGGATACAGAGCAAAGGTGATTACTGGGTTATATATATATATATTGCTGGAGTGCAGTTTTACCGTCATGTATCTAGTCCTAGAATTAGGTCCAGATATTGATGAGTTGTATTTTGAGGATCCCACACTCTTCGAAGTTGTATTTTCCAATAGTTCTTCTGGTTATTGGTCTGTGGTAATTTATATAAAAGAGGGGGAGTGGGCAGATTGTGAATGGATTTTAGAGGAGGACGGTTCGGAGGACATTTTAGATGTCCAACTATGTAAAGATGAGGATTTCTACTGAAATATAGGTTTTGTTTTGTGTTGTCTGTCTGGGATGGGTGGTGAAGAGTAAGAGATTTCTGTTTCCAGCATCGTGCTGGTGGTGCCCCTTGAGTTTGTTGTATCTTCCAAGGCTACTGGGTAGGTAGCTATAGAGGCATTTCTCCTTTTCCCAGCCTCCCGACACCATACAAGGCTTTCTTCAACCTACAAACATGCTCGGGGTGACTCACATCCTCACATAACCAGGTGGCTACAGCATATACACCTCTTCTTGCAAATCCCCATGCAAGAATGCATTCTTTACATCCATTTGATGTAAAGACCATTGCTTTAACGCAGCCACTACTATCACAACTCTCACTGTTGCCATCTTGGCAACTGGGCTAAAAGTTTCCTCATAATCAATGCCATATGTCTACGCATATCCTTTGGCTACCAATCTAGCCTTGTACCTGCTTATGCTTCCATCACTGTTATGTTTTACTTTGTACACCCACTTGCATCCAATGGCTTTCTTGCCTTCAGGCAACTGCACTAAATCCCATTTCCGTTTAGTGTATCCATCTCCTCATCCATATCTTTCTCCCAACACACATTTCCAACAGCCTCATCAATGCATGTGGGCTCTTAAACCTGCACAACTTTTGCCATGTATGCATAGTGATGTGCCACATAACCATCATAGGTAAACCTCTGCACAGGATTCTTCACTCTCCCAGATCTTCGCAGCTTTGCATTCATGGCTTCCATAGCCTTCTTTACACAAGGTGTTCTCATAGCTAGTATCCCAAGCTCCTCATCAAGGCTCATCTTTGAGCCACTAGACTCGCCATCAACATGAGAATGCCCTGCAGAAATGTCAGGCATACTAAGGGGCTCAACCACTTTCTCTTTGCCTTTATGTGATGTACTAATCTCATTTACAGGACTGTTATTATGACGCAGCCTGCCACTCCATGGTCTATCAATTGAACCACTAGATGAGGACTCTCCAGGTCCACTCAAAGACTGTGATTGCTGACTTGCATTTTGTGCAACCACATTTCCACTCACATCAGCCCCAATAGCTTCTTTTTCAGCAACATACCAGCTTCTCATCTCATAAAAAACAACATCCCTACTTACCCTCAACTCATGTGTAGCAGGGTTATAACACCTGTATCCCTTTTGCTCAAGGGAATATCCAATACACACACATTTTTCAGCTTTTGGATGTAGCTTAGTTCTCAACTCATCTGGCACATGCACATATGCAATGCATCCAAATACTTTCAGATGAGACAAATCAGGTTTTCTGCCAGTAAACCTCTCCTCTGGAGTTACATCATGTATTGTGTGGCTGCAGTTGGAGTCTTGTTCATGATGTAAACAGCTGTAGAAACAGCCTCAGCCCAATAGCTATGCAGCATATTCTTCTCTTCCATCAATGCTCGCGCAATCTCAGCAATGTGCCTGTTTTTCTGCTCAATAACTCCATTTTGCTGCGGAGTGTATCTGCATGTAAATTGTCTCCGAATACCATTCTTCTTAAAAAATTCAGAGAACTCATTACATATTTCCCTGTTTGCTTTTCAACCATAACTCTGAAATTCTGAAAATCAGTGAACACCTCACCCTTCTCCTTCATGAAGTATACCCACACTTTCCTTGTGTGGTCATCAATAAATGTCACATAATACCTGCAGCCTCCCATAGACATGGTCTTCGTAGGACCCCATACATCTGAATGCACAACATCTAGTGCATTTTTGCTCATATTTCTGTTACGTGGAAATACATGCTTTGTTTGCTTTCCAAATTGGCATGCTTCACATATTCTCTGCATACCTTCAACTTTAAACTTTGGCAGCCCTGTCACAATTCCTTTAGTCTGCAGCATAGACTTCATTCTCTGCACATTCATATGTCCAATTCTTTTATGCTAAATGTATGTGTCTGCAACAATTCTTGAACCATGCAGCACTCACTTCAGGCATGTTTACATTTAATGTAAATATTCTGCCCACTCTGTTGTCTTTTGCAAACCAACCTGCACTTGTCTTTAAAGTCTTCAACATAACAACCATCAGGATTAAACCGAACCTGCAAACCCTACTCAATCATCTGGCCAATTGAAACCAGATTCTTTGTTATGTTCGGAACATGAAGTACATCTGCAAGGTACTTCACTTTGCCATCCTGCATAGAGAATGGCACATCTCCAACATGGGCAATTGGATGAGCAGTGTCATCCCCTGTTTCCACAAAACCTGGTCTTTCAAGGTTTTTCATCTCCTTGAACCACTCCCCATGACTTGTCATGTGGTTCGAAGCACCTGAATCAACGTACCATACATCATCTTTATAAGCTGCTTCAACATTTTTAGACATGGCATTAACGACATGCTGCATAACAAACAACCTTTCATTATCCTCATTGTTTCTGCTCGAGGATGCATAGTTGTTTTGCTGTAATTTCCCATTTTGCATGTCAGCCTGCTTCTTATAATAATCTGCATGCACATGTCCAGGCTTACCACAATAAAAGCATCCACGTGTATCATTATACTGCCTTTGCCAATTTCCACAACCTCTTTGACTCCCCCTGCCTCTGAATTGGCCTCTTCCACCTGCGTGTTGTTGTTGTTGTTGTTGTTGTGAATTCTGGGACTGTTATTGTTGCTACTGCTGGCCATAATTCTGATTACCAGTTCGGCCACCTCCTTGACTGCGTCCACGGCCTCCTCTACCTCGTCCTCTTCCTGAACTTGTGTAGAAGGCCTGTTGCTCTGAACTGTTTTTGTTTTGTGAAGACTGTTGGTCTTCACCCAAGCTCTTCTCTTCTATAATCAACATAGACACCAAATCTGTAAAATTGGGAATGTTTTCCCGAGTCTAAATAGACGTCTTGAATGCCTTGTATTGTGGCTCGAGACCACGTAGACAGACTTCCACCTTATCATCATCATCTACTGAAACACTAATAGATACAAGGGATTCAACAATACCCTTTATCTTCAATGCATAGTCATTCATAGACATACTCTTTTTCTCCATAGTATGAAGTTCATTCTTCAACTGTATCTTTTGTGCCTTGGTATTTGTTTCATAGAGTTTTACCAAGGTGTCCCATGCCTTCTTGGGGGACTTGGCATCCTGTATGTGCCCAATCATGGTGTCCTGTATACTGATAGAGAGCCAATACATAACTTTTCTGGCTCCTTGGTTCCAATCCTTGAACTCTTTCACATCTGCAGCAGCAGTTGGATTGATCTCCGGTATCTCTGATGCCTCTTCATGCTCACCTTCTATGTAGTCCCAATAGCCCTTTCCCATCAGGAAATTTGTCAACCTGAATCTCCAAGCATGGAAGTTATTCTTATCAAGCTTTTCAGCAACAATCTGGTTTATGCCATCATTTGACATCTTGCCAGACACACAAATTTACCAGAAACAGCACTTTGGTTTGTCCTGCACAAATTGCTATATTTTCTGCAACGGTACTATAGTACACTCAAATGTCACAACCAGTGACCTCAATGTTCATACATGCACCCAATGGCAACTATTAACCTCCTTGCAGCACACACAATGTCTACACAACCAATCTGTCTTCGTGCAGTTCTTAAAACAGAGTTCTGCAGAGAATCGATGACTTACTCGCAGTGCTCGAAATCGCCTGCTTTCTGAAAAATGGTCAACATGGCCCAAGTGGTCAACCTCAAAGAAAAGGAATGGGAGATGAAGCTTGCTTGATTATGGTTAGGAATGATCACCCCAATAAGCTTCGTCCAAAAATAAGCTCTTATAGACACAGGGGCTAATTACAATTTAATGTCTCACAAAACATTGTGTTCCCTCAGGGAACCTACACTAAAAGATACCCTACAGTCACCACAACGACATCACATGTTCACTATTTAGGCACAATCACGCTTTTATTCCACATTGAAAATAATCCCTTGGAAGGGAAGTTCTATGTGATGCCTACAAGAACAATGCATGAGGAAATACTCCTTGGACAGGGTTGGATGGGCTATAACAGATGCAACATCAATTGGGATGCACAAACGGTGACCTTATAGTTGGCCTCTGACCAAGTTACAATCCTTATGAGATAGAGGAAGAGCCCATACCCGCTACTCCCACATGCCAAGAGGTCACTCACACCCCCCACCATCATTCCACCTTCACAGCCCCACAAATCCATCCCACTCAAGAAGAGGCTGGTCACACTTCCAACCACATCATTGCCTCCTCTCACACCCTCCCCACTACCACACTCGGTAGTAACCAACTCCAACATCCCCCCAATCATACAAGCTGCCGATCCACTACTGAAAACTAACTGCATTAACACTTCTAATTGTACTAACATACGCACAGGCATGCCTTCTCTGACTCGGGTGCCTAAGAAACTCCTAACCATACAGGGCTTTTATGAGGGCACATCTACATTATGGATCTCCCCTGATGATCCAAATCCCACCCTCATCCACTGGCACACAAAGCTTCTCACCCCACTTGCACGCAACCAATTCGCCAACCACAAGCCTAGAGGGTATAGGACAAATGCTGAACCAAATGCTAGCGTTACACGGCATCCTTGTCCTCAATAAAATGCTTTGCCATGCCTACAACCAACCTTCAAATGGATCCCCTAACCTCTACTACAATCCCAACACTTCTACAAGGGCAATCGACATATTTGGACCCCCAAACCACCCCCACCCCAACTCTCACCTTGTTTCCCTCAATAGTCACACACCGACCTTTCAATGGAAACCCAAGATGGCCTCCGCCACAAAGACTGGCCAGACAAACAAAAGCAGAAGCTGCACAAAGACATTCTAACTCCCATTCTACCACGCTGACACATATTACCAATGATACACTGTTATATGCAAATTATGTGTGCATATACTAGGAGGCTAAGCTTGTGAGCATGGGAGCATGGGAACAAGCTCTAGTGGAGCATGGGTTAGGACTAACCTTAAGGGTTAAGGTTAGGGTCAGGCATCCAAGGGTCATACATGGGAGATGGAGAGTCAAGAGTCACTTGAGGGCCCTCCTATATAATAGGGGCATGGGGCACACTCAAGGGAGGCTTAGGCTATGGTCTCTTGATGTTACATTGAGGCTAGGTAATGTTATGTTCTCTTGTGTAGATGATCATAACTACTCATCTACCATTTCATACCTGCTGGATTGGAGTTATACCCTTTGATTGTATGGACATCAAGGTAGAGGTATGATGTACTTCATTATAATTCGGGTGGTCCAGTGGATGAGTTTATGCCTGATTTATGCATGTTTATGCATAACAATTATCTAGAGAGATCTTACGGTTTTAACATATACCCTCAACATTCGGCAACTCCTCAACCCATTATGGTAAAGCTACCTTGGAGTACTCCCAAGCCAATGTAAACCTCTTCAGTTTTTGGTACTCCCTCATCATCAGCCTCTGCATCCCCACAGGAATCGGATGTCCTGGGACCGCGCCATCACCCAATTAGAAAACTGACTCCTAACCTTGGCCAATTGGGCACGCCGTCAGTACAAAACCCATAATGGGGTGCTCGCAGCAAAGCCCATGGGTACAAAAAAACCTGATTCAGGGTACAAAAAAAAAATATTGAAGTGCCACGGCCGTACCAAATATGCCACCACTGTACCCTTAGAATTCCCTATTTGCCATGGCCGCACCCTAGAGGTCTTTAGATTTTCTCCAGCCGTTCCAAATTTTCCAACGGCTGTACTAACACACAAAGTGACGTGCCACGGTCGTTCATCAACCCATCTGCCACGACCGCTCTAAATTTCCCACAGCGGCATCCTTTAGGTCTTCAGATTTTCCCGACTGTTTTGAATTTACCATTGCCATACCAAATATGCCATGGCCGTATCCTTACAATTCCCCATTTTCCAACGGCCGCACCCTTTAGGTCTTCAGGTTTGCCCCGATCGTTCCGAATTTTCCACAGGCGTACCAACCCACAAACAGACGTGGCATGGTTGTTCCTTCATCAACCCATCTGCCACGGCCATTCCAAATTTGCCACGGCCACACCAAATGTTGTTCAAAATGCCACAGTTGTTCCCTTCTCGGCCCCAACTTGGTACACCCGTTCCAACACATGTTGCGCCCGTACACCAAATTCAAACCCGAGATGCCATGCCCATTCAGTTAGGATGCCATGCCCGCTCACTAAAAATGCCACGCCCGTTCGTTGAAGATGCCACACCCATACCATCCCAGATGCCATGGTCGTGTTCTTCTAGAAAAGTATAAATATGGGTCCCATCCCCTCATTTCCTCATTCTGAGCTCTCCTTGCAGAGCCAAACTCTTGTAGTTTTTTCTCTCAAGATTTCACATTCTCTTACCCTTTCTCCCCACCATGGCTGACACCTTGGACTCCTCCGTGGTGGAGGTCGAGAACCACCCCACCCTTTGGAGAAAGCGCCCCCGCGGCTAGGGGCAGATTGAAGAGTATGCCCGCCACCCCACACTACTGTCACATCTGGGGGAGGCCCTTGTGAAGCAGGTGAATGGCACACGGTACACTCATTAATGAAGAACAACCACAAGGTGGAGAACAAGCTCCTCTACTTCACAGGGTCATGCTACAGGGAAGCGCGACCGACCCCACGGTCATATCAAAGCTGGAGTAGCTCGGCTTGGGAGGTTTGCCCACTCTAGAGCCATGGGGGCCAGAATTATATACAAGAGTCTGTATTTTACTTAGACTTATGATGCCAACATGCACACCGGGAAGTATTGGACAATGAGGGCCATCCACAAAGGGTACAACTCAGTGTGGGGCTCATTAGAGGTGCATTACAGCTCCCCCACCTGGACCAGCCCTATGTTAGGCTTATGAATTCCCCCAAGTTGAATAGGGCAACATACAGGGGCAACACACACACAAAGAGAGATTGGAGTGGGCAAACATTACCCAGGAAGATTTGATTATGCCAGCCCAAGCCTTATAATTTCTTCTCACCACACACTGGATAGACAGATTCAGTAGGTGCAGCATGACTACCCTGGCCTGCATGCACTAGGGATAGATGGTTAATTGGGTAGAGTACTTGCACAAAGAGCTTCATATGTAGTATGTTCTAACCCACAAGGGAAGTTGGCAGCGGCCACTTTATTGACCAAATTACTTTATCATGTGGCCGGGTTGTGGCAAGAGTTACCAAACTAGAAAAAACTTGAAAACACTAACCTACCTACCAATCACCACACTACTACTGAGGATATGGTAAGAGGATGTTGTAGAGTCCTGGCTCTAGCCCTAAGGCTAAGCCTCTATCCGCATCATCCAAATAAATAAAGTCAACCTCAATAGTGCCATGAGTTTCATCCGTCCATTCATCATTGTCAGATATTTCCTTTTCATTTTCCCATCCACATAAACTCATCAAGAATGTAACGCCATCCCGCTAAGTGGCCTAGGTGCCGACATCTCTGCCCCTACCACAGTCCTCTTTGCACTCTTCCACCAGCTAAGATACACCACCCAAAACCTAAGGGCAAAGAGCAAGTACCCCCCCACTGCCCACCAGTCTAGGCCCTACACATGAGGAGCTGGCAGCTGAGGAATCACGAAGAAAGGCCATGGAGGAGGAGAAGCAAAAACATGATTTTTTCTAGTAGAACCTCTTTGAAACACCTCCCCCATAGCACTTTAGAGATTTCGCCCCTTTTCGAGAGGCTGGACCCTCCTCCCCTCATGCATCTCATCAAAATACATTAGACACCCTCCGCTAGGCATGGTCAGGTAGTTTTAGATCCAGCCAGGCATATGCAGAGAGCGTGCATGCAGCCCATGGCAATGTGGCCAAATTTTACACTAGGTTTTTCACACCTGGCCAGGGAGTTGATCACTTAAATGATAGATTGTATCTATCGTTCAACAGGAGGTGGCCGCAATTTCACAACGGGAGATGTTGCTGTAGGAGAGGCAGGTCTCCAAAGATCTCTACCAGGTTAATCTCCATAACCTCTAGCTGCTACAGAACAAGATTGATAAAAAGGAGCAGCAGATCAGGCAAGCCATCACCAAGATCACAGAACTCCAGCAGTAGCTCCAACAGGCCCATGAAGTTGCTGAGAGGGCCCACCACAAACTCTCTGTTATAAAGACCCTTGCCTAGGAATCCCAAAATGGATCACAAGCTGCAGAGGAGGCCCTTGCACAGATATAGCTAGATTTCCAAAGATATAGGGAGATCTCCAAAGATACCATCCCCCACAAGATGGAGGAGCACCTAGGAGAAGTTGAAGCCATAGCTGCACAGCCACCCTCAACTCCCTCTTCTCCCTCCTCCAGCATGCACCATGGATTGAAAGGTCGATGCCCTTATGAATATAGCGACAGATCTGCCCATCCTTGCCCTCCCCCCATAGAGCCCCTTCCAACTCATCGACCTCCATTACAGGAGCATTTGCCTCAACCTCCTTCAACACAATGTCTTTTTGGATGAGCCCCTCTCCTGCGAGACCTACACCTATCTCCTCACCAAGCTCCTCCATTGCCAAGCATCACCATTATCCCCCACTTCTATTTCCAGGTCCTCATATCATTCAACCACCCCCACGACTTCTACGAGCTCCCACCCCACCCTCTTGAAGCTATTTTGATTAGCTAGTCACCTCCTTCGCTTCAACTTTCCATTTGACCCAGCTGATGTTATAGACCTATCTATTCTGGAAGGTATGTGGCCATACCCCTCCCCCTCCCAGATGCCTTGCAACATCTAGATGATAGGGGATGTCATGTCTCCAACAAAGCCTACCTCTCCCTCAGCACTAACGCTCTTCCCCCTTATTCACCGCCAATGGGGCTGGCCTCCTTATCTTATACCATAGATGTCATGAGCAAATGGATGTCATGGGAGCCAGAGGAATCTACCAGTTCGACGACTCCCACATTGCCTTCCCAATGGAATTCACTTCCGAGGAAGCGGCAGCAGCAGCACAAGCTAAATGCTTTTTCTGATCCCACACAACAAAAGGTGATCATTACCATCATTTCACATATTTTTTCCTTTGGTATTATTTACATTTATTTAACCTTCTGAGGTTGCATAGGAGTAAACCTCCTAGAGGAAAGGCTTAGTTCAATGGGTATTTCTACGGTAGAGGGTTCATAAGATTTTTATTTCAAGTCATACAAGGTTTTAGTATAATTAGTTGGTTGATGATGAGGTTTTCTTGGGAGGATGATAATAAAATCACCTTACGGACTACACTTTGTGGTTTTCTTGGGAAAATGATAATAAAGTCACCTTACGGACTACATGTTATGGTTGTTGAGGCTTTTATAGATGATGTCCCTATTTTGGCTCAGATAGTGTGGGACACTTTGACTAGTTGGGATTGCATTAGTTATTGCTAAAGTTGGGTATTTGTCTTGAGTGGTCTTTTCTAATGAGAGGTCTAATGAGAGGTCTAATGAGAGGTTAAGGTATTTAGGGAGGGTTTTTGAGGTTGAGTTTTAAAGATAGGGTTCCCTTTAACATAGAGTGACACTATGACTTCCTTGGAATGAATTGGTAATGTAGCAATTTATTTGGACTAACAAATGGTACATTGTGTTTCCTTGATCCATTCTTGGCCCAAGAATACCCCTTCTAGTAAATATCTTGGCCCAAGAATACTGGAAGGGGTATTCTTGGCCCAAGAATACCCCTTCTAGTAAATATCTTATCCCATCCATTCTTGGCCCAAGAATACCCCTTCCAATAGATATCTTATCCCAATATATGCATTCTTCATTCCACATGGTTAGTCCTAAGATATAAAATTTTATCTCATCAACACTCATGTTAGTGTCACATCACCCAGCAAATGGAATATGATTGTAAATTAAAATGGCTTTCAAGTATCAAATCTTATAACATTCAGCTCTCATGATTTTAGGATATATTGGAGTTTGTCTCAATTCATCTCTATTATAAATAAGAAAACCTATCCATATCCTTAGTGCCTTGGCACTTATTTCTTTGACCATAGCATGCAAGTCACAAGTCTCAATCACATGGTTTTTAGTAATTCTCAAGATGTCACTATAACCATGGGTTTCAATATTTTTTTAGGTAATCATAAACTAAATTCTCAAGATGTTGACTATAACCATGGGATTCAGAAGGCTTGCCAAAATGTTAAGTAGAGAAACTGTCTAGATTCTAGGTCCAGCCATGAAAATCAATGTAGTTGGATTCCAACGAACATTATTGCACCTCAGAGCCGCTACTGCTTCACGACATTCCCCCCCTCTTTCCCCCTGCTCTCTTCCTCCCTCTCGCCTCCTCTCTCTCCTCCCTCTCTTCCTCCCTCTCACCTCCTCTCTCTCCTTCTTTTCAGCACGTAGACATGAATGGCGAAGGCATCCTCTTCGCAGAGGGACTCTACTGAAGCCCCCTTGCCCGCCCGTGATGCCCCCGCTATTCGACTCTCTCTCACCGATGAGGAGAGAGCGAGCTTCATCACCGAGATTGAGCGACTCCAGCAATATTCCGTCAGACCCAGCCGTGGCGAGCTTCGAGATCTTCTTCAGAGTCGTTTACTCACTGATGTGGGAAAAATCATTGATATACAGTTGCTCGGCCGTGGTTTCTACCAGATTGAGTTTGAGTCCCAGGAGGCAGCCGCACACATTCTACAGATGTCTCCATTGGCTTTGCACTCCTCCAGGGCTCATTTTCGACCGTGGATCCATGGTTTTGATCCAGTAGTAGCAGAGACCTCCTCCTCTTTCATCCCAAAGGAGGAGAGGGGCTTTCCAATGACAGCTTGTGTGCCGGGACTCCGAAGGGAGTACTTACACCTCTTGCCACAGATTGGGAAGGCCCTAGGGACGTACATCGAGTCACCTCGCACGGTAGCCTCGGTGGTTGCCAAGGCAGTGGGTCTTCCTTCTGTGAGAGTTCTTGTTTCACACCCGGCTCAGCTACTACCGATGGAGATACAGCTTCCCACCTTGGCAGGTGAATGGCTGACTCAGAAGGTGGAATACTTTGGCCTCCCGAACCAGTGCTTCATTTGCCGCTAGGTAGGACATCTACTAGTGAAGGCCTGCCCTAGTAGGCGCACTCAGAGGTAGGCTTAGTGAGACGGGCCCAGCAGGAGTCCAGATAGGCTAGAGCAACACCACCCACAGGAGGCTTCTGGCCCACAGCAGACGTCGGGGGGCACTGACTCGAAGATGACAGATACCCCGATGGCTGGGCAGGAGCTCTCAGGCCAGCCAGGCGACCCAGAGATAGCACGGGCTTGTCCTGATTGGCAGTGAGTTACTCGGCGCCGTCATCCTACTGTTGAGAGAGAGAGCTATCCCACAAGGACGACAGGCCCCGCAGCAACACTGGGTTCCCACAGGGAACCGATTTAGTGTCCTTTAGGAGGAGCCAACTGGGGACTCCTTGAAGGGCGCGTCGACTTGTCATCCACAGAGAGAGCCGCAGGAGGAGCCTACAGGTCCGGGCGGCCATTCATCCTCTTCACCCTATGCCGCCACCATTCCGCCTTCTTCCTCCCACCCACATTCACCCCCTTCCTCTACTGACCCGCATCCCTCGCCTGTTTTGGCCCCTTTACCTGACCTTCATCCACCCGCCTTCTCCCCTCCAGTTGTTCCTCGCACCACGCCCACTGTTACCCCTCCCCCTAGCCGGGCTCCCACACCTCCTGCAAAACGGTCTTTACAGAGCTCCTTCTTGGCGAGCAGAGCTATGCAGGAAGGTAGCTCATCTCCTCATCCCCCAGTGGTGATCAGTACTTATGGCTGCTATTCCGCTTGGATTAGCTTCTTTTGACTATCACCTCTACGAGGCGAGAGGTTTGGGTATGAGTTCATTAGACACTTTGGGGAACTTGATGACAGTAGGTCGGCTACTCGTCTGAGGGTGCATGTAGCGATTCTTGCCTCATGTGGGGCAATAGCCATTGACTCAGCAGTGGCCTTCTCCTTCCCACTTTGTGGGAAGTTCATAGATAGATTCGACTATCTCAGCTGCTATGCGATTCATGCGTGCATAGATCATTGAATTTTCACACCATCTTGGAGAGTTGGAGTGCACAAAATTGCTTGCTTACTTCTGGGATTTGGTTAAGTTTATGGTGGTGCCAGGCTCACCAGAGGCCACTGAGCGACATATTGTCATGTATTTGATTGTGGACTCCAGGATGACTCCAGGCTATGTATATGTACATGAGGATCCACATGATCTTGCCAGAGAGTTGGCCACTGAGACCTGGAGTTGCTTGAGACAGGCCTTGAGAGGCCGCTTTTCAGGATTTAGGGGACGTTTGGACTCGGATTTCTCTCCGTCCAAACCTATCTCCAAGATTGCTCGGTTAGTGGCTATGGCCGCCTCCTGGTTCTTTTGCAGTCCCCACCATGAGGATCATCTCATGGAATGTATAGGGGCTTGGAGGCTCCAATTTTATGTGTTATCGTGGGCGTCTGGCTAGGAGATGATGCGCTGCTGTTGACTGGTGGTCCAATGGATGTTCTTATGTTGCAAGAGCATCATTTGTCAGAGAGTCGCATTCGGCATTGTGGTCAGCTTATGCATAGACACTCTGAGGTGTTTTGGTCAGCATCATTCTGACCCTCTGGTATTCAGGGGGGAGTATGTATGTCTATTGCAGATACTTGACGAGCTGCCATCATTGATAGAGGCATTATTATTCCTGGCAGAGCACAGTGGATGATTTTTCAGTGGTGGGGAGAGATCGGGCTTGGTATCCTGAACCTGTATGCCCTGAATCATGAGGGTGCTTGTGCAGAGTTTTGGACACAGATTGATGTTGCTTTGCCTCGAGTTGATGAGTGGTGTATTGGGGGTGACTTCAACATGATTGAAGCACCTGAGGACAGATGTGGTGGTAGCCAGACCACTGTTCATGGCACAGAGCTTGTAGCATGGGAGAGATTATGTATGACATTCAGGGTTGTTGATGTATGGCATTCTAAGGGCTTTGTGCACGAGAGCGAGGTAGTCTCCTCTTTTCTTGTTCAGATCGGCAGATTGGCAGCACGAAACTCTCTCCGATTGATAGGATGTATGCTAGTGATCTACTTGTGGACAGAGGAGGTTCTGTGGGGATTCTTGCTGCTGCTGGTTCTTGTATGTCAGATCATGCGCCAGTTTTGTTGGTTCTCTCTGAGGGGGATAGGAGATTCTCCCAGTCGATGCGTATCCCAGAGAATGTATAGCTTGATGAGAACTTGGCTGAGCGGATTAAGCAGATTTGGATTCGGACTCAGTCGGAGTCGGAATTGCGGGCACAGTCAGTGTCGATGGGCCTTGATCAGATTAGTGCCCTTCTCAGAGAGGAGACGAGCCGGAGATTGGCGCACACTAGAGAGGCTGAGCGCCGGCTACACAGGAGTGTTGCCTTCCTTATTCAGAGATTGATTGAGCGTCATCTTGATAGTGAGTGGGCGGGGACACAGCTGGCTCAGGCAGAGCAGGAGCTTCGCGAGACAGAGGAGCGTAGGCATGATTTTCTGTTTCATAGACAGGTGGCTCAATGGACTCAGGTAGGGGACCGCGTGACTGGGGAGTTCTTTTCGATTACTGGACCTTGACACTCTAGAGCAGGAGTGCGATGGCTCCGTAGGGCCGATGGTACTATGGCCACGGAGCCTAAAGAGATGCGAGAGATTGCTACGCAGTTCTACCGTGAGTTATTGACAGAGGAAGCTCCTTCGCCGACTTGCATGGAGAGCTGAGAGCAGGTTTTGAGTTATGTTCGTAGCAAGATAGTGAAACTGATGATATGCGTTTGCATCTATTGGCCCATTTTTCATGCAGTGAGTTACATGAGGCTTTGTGCTCTTTGGCACAAGACAGTTGTCCAGGAGAGGATGGTCTTCTTCCATCTTTTTTCTTGCGATATTGGGATCTTTTGAAGGAGGGGCTGAGGCTTTCCTTCCAAGAGATGATGGACAGTGGTATGATGCCTGAGGCCCTATCTGAGGGGTTGATTTGCCTTATTCCCAAGGAGGGAGGAAACGCTCTTTTATCAAGGTCACTATGCTTCGGATGGGTTTCCCTGAGGATTGGATTAGGGGTGTGGCTACACTTTATAGATCCGCTCATAGCCAGGTCTTGTTGGGCTAGGGAGCGCTTCTTCCTCTCGTTCGATCCGACACTGGTTGCCCTCTAGCGCCCACGCTCTTCCTTTTCTTTGCTGAGGCGATGAGCTCTTACTTGACTGCGTAGGATACAGGCCTACAGGGCCTCCGTCTCCCGATGAGGGAAGAGGAGTTACTGGATTCAGAGTTCGCAGATGATACAGCAGTTTACTTGCATGTCCATGCAGCCAATTTGACTTGTTTTTAGGATGCTTTAGAGCAGTTTTGTGATGCCTTTGGTGCCAAGATTAATTGGCACGTCATGTGGTAGGGCCTCCATCTCCCGATGAGGGAAGAGGAGTTACTGGATTCAGAGTTCGTCGCAGATGATACAACAGTTTGCTTGCATGGCCATGCGGCCAATTTGACTCGTTTTTAGGATGCTTTAGAGCGATTTTGTGATGCCTCTGGTGCCAAGATTAGTTGGCACAAATCATGTGGCTTTTGGGTCAGTAGAGACAAGGTACCGCCGTGGCGACCTAGCTTACAGTTTCAATGGATTCCCCCTGGCATGGCGGTGCGGTATTTGGGATGCCATGTCGGACTTGATTTGATAGCCGAGCAGCAGATTGCTCCTTTACTTTTGAGCATTCGGCGGAAGCTCCTTTTCTGGAGATCTGCGAGACTTTCTTTGGCTGGACGGGTGGTAGTGGCGAATCAGGTGCTTTTGGCCACCAATGTGGTACATTACTTCCTGCTGGATATTCTCAGGCTCATGTATTAGCCAGGTTTAGCGCCTGATCAGGACTTTTCTGTGGTCTGGGAGAAACAGAGGGCTGGCCAGGGCCAAAGTTGCTTGGCTAGTTATCACTTTGCTGACAGCACAGGGAGGTCTAGGGATTGTGGATCCAGCTTGCCAGAGCCAAGCGCTTTTGGGCAAGCTTATTGTTCGAGGACTCTTACCAGGCGGCTGAGCCTTGGAAGGAGCTCCTCTTACACAAACTTGGTAGATGCACTCCAGCGACTACAGGAGGCCCGTGAGGACAGGTAGAGGTCCGATGGATTTTCACAGAGATGCGCAGAGTTGGTTTCCCGTGGTGGAGGACTGAGGACTGAGGACATATTTGCATGTAGTTTGTTGAGGACATGGGAGCAGCTATGCCCTGCTTTGATCTAGATTCCTCCCTCTTGCACTGAGGAGATCATGAGACAACCCCTCGTTTGGAATCCACAGATTCGGACAAATAGAGGCTACATGGTTGGATCCAGACCGCATGTCTCTTGGGGAGCTTTGACTGCTGGTGGACCTGCTCGGTGCCTTGGTGATTGGATATAGTTTCGGCAGCTTCCTGAGGAGCAGCAGAGTTTGAGGCTTGCAGGTTTGAGGGGTGTTCCGCAGATGATTAGTGATATTGAGGCAGCAGTGCCAGAGACTTGGTTACAGCCCAGGATTCAGACTCCACCCACCTGGATGGGGGCATTCATGCATTTGGAGATACTCATTGTGCAGTGAGAGGCTGCTCTCTAGGGATTGCACATTGTTCGTTGAGGTGGGTGAGGGTGGACGACTTCATAGAGTCATGACTGAGTCGGAGCTTGTGGTTGATTGTGCATCTTTCAGCGGATCCGAGTAGCAGGAGCTTGTGGGCAGACTTTGG
The DNA here is from genome assembly GCF_041138505.1 of Cibotium barometz. NCBI lineage: Eukaryota > Viridiplantae > Streptophyta > Polypodiopsida > Cyatheales > Cibotiaceae > Cibotium > Cibotium barometz. The sequence continues at coordinate 8,171,615 of NC_141074.1, forward strand.
CATGTTGACCTAGACCCGGAGGCCATCACCATTGACTCTGAGTGGCGCCTTTGGGCATGGGAGGCCCGGCCACTGGCCCGTTTACAGTGGGACGCAAGTGGCAGTGGAGATACCCTTTTTCCTCGGTAGAGAGACCACCCACACCGTTCTTTCAGTATTCAGCATGGCTTGGCAGACATATTTTGCTAGCTCAGTGTGACAGGCCAGTCTAGCTGCTGCAGAGCATTGGCGGCGTGAGGGCATTTCAGCAGAGTTCCTGACTGCATTCTGGTAACGCATTTGGAGTAGTAGATAGCCCAGGCGTACGGTTACCTTTCAGTGTGGCTGGTTGCTCATAGAGCCATTGCTGTGGGCACTTGGCTCAATTTCGGTGGTAGACCACCAGATTGCTCCGGCTGTGGACACCCACAGGAGACACAGAGGCACTGCCTCTGGGATTGCACTCTTGCACAGCAGATCTGGTGAGATGGATTTTGTAATTATACAGCCACCTTGGGGGTGACCGGATCTTTACATGGGGTGCCGTGGCTTGGAGCACTCTTTCAGGACCCACGCTTGGATATGAGACGACAATAGATAGTCTTGCTCTTCAGGCTCAGCAACGTCACCTTCTTCCACTTCAGGTTCCAGACTTCAGCAGCACTGCTTTATGGTCGGGAGAGGGCGATCCTCGCTCTGGAAGCTCATTAGCAGCTTGGCACTTTGGTTTGTATGGCGGGCATGTTGCAGACGCATCTTTGAGTAGAGGGTCATTCCACCAGCTGAGACTGTTTGGGACTTTTGGCTGGAGCTTATCCACACACTTCGAGGTCAGTTTGACAGACTTCAGGGGACTTCAGACTCCATGATCCTTCGCAGGCTTGCCTTCCTCTTCGACTATGGAAGAGCGGCCTGTTCTTTAGTGAGCAGCAGGGCATTGTGCGCTGGAGCTATAGGCCACCTGTGTGGCTATTCCCCCCTCCACCTCATACTTCAGATAGCTTCAGAGAGTCTGGGTGTGTGAGTGGGAGAGCCTCCCTTTGTCTATACTGTGAGAGTCTGGGTGTGTGAGTGGGAGAGCCTCCCTTTGTCTATACTGTGAGAGTCTGGGTGTGTGAGTGGGAGAGCCTCCCTTTGTCTATACTGTGAGAGTCTGGGTGTGTGAGTGGGAGAGCCTCCCTTTGTCTATACTGTGATCCCGCCTGATCGGGAGTTTGTAGCCCACGGGGTAGTTCTGTTGATAACAAATGGAAGGATCTTTTTTGTGGGAAAAAAAACCATGGGATTCAATCGTTTTCTAGATAAAATTTTGCTTAATTAATCATAAATTCCACATGACACTATAACGGAATGACCCCATACCGACACCCATACCGATGTTTTTGACTTGGGATTTTTTAAATATTCTCATGTATCATCGTGTTGGTATAAGCACATGGAAATACAGACACATCGGTAAAAGTATCAAAAAATACATCAATAAAGTTTTCAATATAGACATCAGAATATAAGTATAACCACGATTATAACAATGTTTATACCGACTCTGGTCATAACCGACACTTATGCCAACAATTATCTTGACGCTTATACCAACTCTGTATAATTCATTTTTTGGGGGGTAGAATGGGAAAGACTGGCATTGGTGGAGTTAGTATGGCCCATTGTGCCATTGGTACCACACCAGGTACTTAGATTTAAGAGAGACTAAAGGAAAGATGTTTGAAAGTAGGAAATACTTCTTCACACAAATATGATTATATTTATATTGCTAAGAGTATAACACAATTGTGCTATAAAGGATTAGAGCCAAGACCTATTTTTTTTAAAATAAAAAATAGCATATCGTCATCATTCTCACCTTCGTATCTTCCCCTTCCTCATCATTGCAAGCCTCTTTTAAAATTTCCTATATTAAAATAGGTAAAATATTTTTTACATGCTACCAAACCAAGTTTTCAAACTTAATTAGCACAATATACTTACGTAGTTGACAACGTGGGCCCAATTAACTAGATGCGCTTCTTGCTCTAGCTTCTCAAGTAATGCAGATGTTCCATATCTCAATGCATAGCCGTACTACTCATCTTGTGTATAGGCATGCTTAATTACCTCTTTCTATATACACATTCATCAAAAACACAATTGCAGATACATTGGGTAATATGTCCTAAGAATGAGAACTATTTGGCATCTTTAAGAGATTCTCTAAAAAAAGATCCATTTTTAATCATATTTTGAAAAAAATATAATTCTTGCATACAATCATATCTAAAAGTACACTAAATTTCTATGTTTTGGGATTTATTGATCTAAAAGTGAAAATGTCCTTAAAAATACACTTTAAAAACAAAACAAGGTAAATTCAAAAAACTATTGATTAAAGTGTACAGAATAACCCCAAATTGTTTTTTGGAGTTTTATGACAAACACTTATAAGAATTCATCAACTTTTTTGTAATAATTTAATTTGAAGTCGTCTACATTTTTAAAAAAAAGACACACTTCTTAATTTAGTCAAGGATAATAAAGTGATAAAATTTCTCTATGCAAAACGAGTCATTTTATTATTTTAAAACTTACATTGAATAAATTTATTTTTTATAAAAAATAAAAAATAAAAAATATCT